>NC_086121.1:25148756-25513756 GCF_963921235.1 Mobula hypostoma | reverse complement strand
GTGCTGATGATCACTCTGTCGGACACACAGTGTTGCAAGCACACGTACTGTGGTCTGCCAGTCAGGTAATCAAGAATCCATGACACCAGGAAAGCATCCACCTGCATCGCTGTCAGCTTGTCCCCCAGCAGAGCAGGGCAGATGGTGTTGAACGCATTGGAGAAGTCAAAAAACATGACCCTCACAGTGCTCGCTGGCTTGTCCAGGTGGGCGTAGACACGGTTCAGATATTCAATTGCATTACTATTGCTAAGTTCCCTGACTATCAACATCCTGGGGAGGGGGGGGCAGGGGAGTCGCCATTCACCAGAAAGTCAATTGGATCAATCAAGGCAATAGGAGTTGGCAATTCAGTGAAGAGTAACTAACTCAGCATAGGAGAGCATTTTTAAGACACTTTTGTAGTTGCACTGGAAATATCTCAGCTTGGTCAGACTGCACAGCAGCTCCCCCTTCCTGTAGATAAATAAAACTACAGCTATTTGGAAATTTCGTTAATAATTAGCTGTATGTACCCGGTATGGAAGTTGATTGACAGTTTAATTGAACAATTCTCATTTCTATGTAAAAGGTAGCTTCAACAACTGCACTTGGAGTTGATGTTTTCTGAATGTTGAAGTTGTGGACCCTAAAGTGGGTGAACTTAACGATCAAAAAGACTCTACTCCCCCACAAATGTGTTGGTTCTTAATCCATCAGCAATATTTATTGATTACTTATTGAGATAGCGCGTGGAGTAGCCCTTCTGATCCTTCGAGCCACACCACACAACAATTTGCCAATTTAATACACAATTCACAATGACCTACCAACTGATACATCTTTGGACTGTGGGAGGAAAACAAAGCACCCGGAGGAAACCTACACAGTCATGGGGAGATCGTACGAACTCTTTACAAACAGCAGTAGGAATGTTCCAGGATTGGTTAGTATTCTCTGGAAGTATCTGTGCAAAGAGAAATTTACTTTAAATTTAAGGGAATGCTCAAACCTTGATTATAGCCAAAACAAAATTGAGAATCGCTTTCTGGGTCTTTACTGAAAACGAGTTTAACTTGGTGATAGAAAAGCGAATATTGACACAACCTCTCAGTCTAAAAATGGATATTCTTTTAAAAAGTGGGAAACTTAAGCAAGATATTGTATATTAGGACTTCCTTTTTTGGATATTTCTGGGATTTAACTAATTACAAAGACTATGTTAATAACTTAACATTTTAAGGCGGTAATGATCCGGCATATCCAATATTAAGATAAGAGTGGAAGAACTTCTGAAGTACTGGATCTTCTTGCACTTGGGAAGTCAAAGATTAATCAAGGAAAATCAGTATGTCTTTGTTAAGGAGAAATTTTATTTAACAAATTTGACTGAAATTTTAAGGGCTTTGAGAGGGGTATTAATGACTATGTGAACTTGGGTTTGATTAAGTTCTCACCAAGGAGTTTGGCCCAGTAAGGACAGGGTAGCTAATGCTGTCCCAAAGGGCAGTAAGGATAATCCTGAAAATGACAGGCCAATCAGTTGCAGGGAACTTATCAAAGAAGTTTCTGAAGGAGAGGTTACATGTTCATTTGGAAATGCTGGGGCTGATTAAGGGGAGTCAGCAGGGACTCGCGCAAAAGGATACCATATCTCACAAACCTGATTTTTCTGAGGAGGGAACAGAAGATTGATAAAGACCGATAGGTAGAAGTAGTTGACATGGATGTTAATTCGGCATTTGATAAGTTGCTGCTTGGTTGGGAAAGTCTAAGGGGGAATATTTCACACTGATTACTAATGGCATGGAAATGTTTGAAAGGACCACTGGAGATTTTATGCATCCATTTTTAACAACATAGAACATGGAAGAGTACAGGCCTCTTGGCCTGCAATGTTGTGCCAAACCACATATAAAGCAAATCAAAAACACCTAAACACTTAACTCTCCTACCTACACCATGTCCATATCCATCCATCTTCCTTACATCCATGTACCTATCCAAAAGTCTCTACCACCATACCAGGCTGCGCATTCCAGGCAATCACCACTTTCTGAGTAAAACTCTTACCCCTCACATCCCCTTTGAACCTACCATCACTACCACACCTCTCTGCCCCCCCCCCCCACCAATGTGTTCTCTCTGGTATAGACATTTCAACCCTGGGAAACAGATACTCCCTGTCTACTCTGCCTGTGCCTCTCATAATCTTATAAACATCTTTCAGATCTCCCGTCAGCCTCTGCCACTCCACAGAAAACAACCCAAGTTTATCCAGCCTCTCATGATAGCACATTCCCTCTACACCTAGGCTGCACCCTCTACAAAGTCTCAAAATCCTTCCTTTCATGGGGCAACCAGAACCGTGTGCAATTCTCCAGATGTGACCTAACCAGAGTTTTAAAGTTGCAACATAACCGCTTGATTTTCAAACTCAATGCCTTAAGTAATAAAATCAAGCATTCCATAAGGGGAATGGTCACAGGGGAACCCTGCACTGACTTCCTAATCCCCTTACCTCTCCTGGTGGTTACTCATCTAGTATCCAAAACCTGTACTCTGGGTGTGTCTACCTCTTCAAAACTCATCTATAATATCTTCAGCCTGAGTATATCCAACTCCTTGAACCGGTCAGTCAACCACTGAAGTTGAGCGCACTTCCTGCAGATTCAGTCATCCGGTAAACCGTCAGGTATCCGGAATTCCCACATCTGACAGGCGGAGCCTTCCATCCTGACTACTCTGTACTAGAGAAGAGGCTTTTGCCTCTTCTTTACCGTGCCTCCGCCTGTTCACGCTGAAGTCTGTAAAGCCAAAGCCTTCCTACTCTATCACAGGCACACTCAAGCAATGGCTGCTCCGCTTGAAACTACCCTCCTTTTATTTTGCAGCTGGGTTTAAGCCTCTGACACTGACAATGTCTCCTTGCCCGAATCTGCTCCGTTTATACTCTCTCTCCTGACTTCTGTTGGGCTTTGACACCGACACTCACAATCGCCAAGCCTGAGCTGCTGCAAAAAAAGCTGAGATATGATCTTCCTTGTCTACACAGCACTCAGTTGAGACATTTAGGTAATGAGCATGTGATGCTGAAACAGCTGAACCTTATTGACACCTAAAAGACATTTGTCTCCAGTAATGGAGTTAATGTACGTCCAGACACGATTGTGATTGTTCCAGGTTTACAGTTTTTTGTTGATCAGTTTGTTTTATTTTTTCTTCTAAAGCTGCCCCTTACAATTGAAGGTGGCTTTCTTAAACTTTAAGTTCAGGACTGGCGGGCATCTTTTGACATCTTTTACTGTGGGGTGACCACAGCCTACAGCTCCCAGTCACTTCTGCCTCTTCTTCGGTTGTCCATCGAAATCCGATGACAACGTCCACTCTTTTAACGGTGAGCTCTTTGATGACTATACAGTCCTATCCTGGACCCACAAGCTCTATTGCAGGTGGGACATGTATATGTGGTAGAGGTGGCAATCATGGCTGCATTTCTCCTGGCTCTCTTCTGCTGTCTTCTGATTGTTCTTTCCATCTCCAGAATAGCAACCCTGCCCCTACACAGCTGTCGCCAAGCGTGTGTGTGAGTATTTGCTCACAGGGTGCGTGTGAAGTAGTGTAGTAGTGCTCGCTGTACGCCGCATAGTGCTCTCTGCTCGCGACACGCACCTCTCAATGTTCTCTCTCCAGCTGGCCCACTCCTTCCAGCTGAACACACAGGTCTTTATAGGGCCTCTGCCCCTTCCCTCTTCAGTCCTGACGAAGGGTTCCGGCCCGAAACGTTGACTGATCGTTTCCACGGACGCTGCCCGACCTGCTGAGTTCCTCCAGCGTGTTGTGAGTGCTGCTTTGACCCCAGCATTTGCAGAGTATTTTGTGTTTGAGATATTTCCAGTGCAACTACAACTGTAGTCACCCCACAGTAAAAAATGTCAGGTCCCTGTGTCAATGGTAAACAGTTGTTGGAGGGTTTTTATCCCAGCCCAAGCATTTCAATGCGTGAGTTGTTAAGTCAGACCAGCATCCTCAGCTGCTTTGACAATACCTTCCTTCAATCTCATTGTCACAAGTGAGAAAGTTTGCCAATGATGGGCAATGTATAATCACATTTTCAATTACTTGTATGTAAAATGACTGCGCCTTCATGCTGCAAGGCGAGGATGTCATTGGATAATTTGTACTGTACCCTGCAATCTTTAATTCATGCATTATTTATCTATGTGTAATACATTTGTAAATCTAATACTTACTGTCCTCAGTCATTGTGTGTTATATGTGTGCTATGGGTACCATTGTGCTTTACATCCTGGTCTGGAGAAATGTAGCCTCGCTTGGCGGTAAACATATATAAGAGTTACAAGATACACATGGACTAAGATGTTAACTGTCCTGTGCTATCACCAGTGGGATCATCAGTTGATCTACCACCTGTCTTCAGGAATTTCGGCCCGCTTATGATCAAGACTCCCTGGAGGTGGTGGGCCAGCAGTGCTAAAGCACCACCTCCCACTGGTGAGCTTAAAAACTTGGCATCTGCCTCTATCAGAGTTGTTGGTCACTTCCATCCAACAGATAGTCTGCTCTTCAGGTGTCTACGCAACTACTGAAGGGTTTGCAAAAGATGGATACACTGTCTGACTATCTACCCCTCTGGACATACTTGGTCCACACCCATGCTGATCCTTTCTCTGCTGCCTCAGCTACAGCCCTGCTGGTTGACTTGATCTCTCTTCTAGTGAAGCCAAGGTCACGCAGCCACTTCTGGAGAGTGAACGCAATAAACCCACGGCAGCCTACTTCGAATGGATAGCATGAGACCTTGACTTGACTTGATATTTACATTTTGCAGCCACACCTGTGGCAGAAAACGATTACCTTCATGTTAGAGATTCCAACCTTTGATATTCAATTGCATTGCTGTTGCTAACTTCCCCGACTAACAACATCCTGGGGAGTCACCATTCACCAGAAAGTCAATTGGATTGATCACGCAAATACCAAGGCAATAGGAGCTGGCAATCCAGTGAAGAGTAACTAACTCAGCATAAGAGAGCATTTCCAAGGCACAGTTGTAGTTGCACTGGAAATATCTCAAACACAAAATACTCTGCAGATGCTGGGGTCAAAACAACACTCACAACACGCTGGAGGAACTCAGCAGGTCGGGAAGCATCCATGGAAAAGATCGGTCGTCGTTTCGGGCCGGAACCCTTCATCAGGACCGAAGGGGGAAGGGGCAGAGGCCCTATAAAGAAGGTGGGGGGAGGGTGGGAAGGAGAAGGCTGGTAGGTTCCAGGTGAAAAACCAGTAAGGGGAAAGATAAAGGGGTGGGGGAGGGGAAGCAGGGAGGAGATAGGCAGGAAAGGTGAATTTTCCCCTATTCCTTCTTCACCTTGGGTAGTAGAAGGAGGCAGAACCATGAGGGAGATGATAGGCAGCTGGGATAGGGGAAGGGAGGGGGAGGGAATTACCGGAAGTTGGAATTCTATGTTCATACCAAGGGGCTGGAGACCACCTAGACGGTATATGAGGTGTTGCTCCTCCAACCTGAGAGCCTCATCATGGAAGTAGAGGAGGCCATGTATGGACATATCCAAATGGGAATGTAAAGCAGAGTTGAAGTGGGTGGCTACTGGGAGATCCTGTCTGTTTTGGCGGACGGAGCGGAGGTGCTCGACGAAGCGGTCCCCCAATCTGCGTCGGGTTTCCCCGATGTAGAGGAGGCCGCACTGGGAGCACCGGATGCAATAGATGACCCCAACAGACTCACAAGTGAAGTGTTGCCTCACCTGGAAGGACTGTTTGGGGCCCTGAATGGTGACAAGAGAGGAGGTGTAGGGACAGGTGTAGCACTTACGCTTACAGGGATAAGTGCCGGTGGGAGATCCGTGGGGAGGGACGTGTGGATCAGGGAGTTGCAGAGGGACCGATCCCTGCAGAAAGCAAAGAGGGGTGAAGAGGGAAAGATGTGCTTAGTGGTGGGGCCCTGTTGAAGGTGGCGGAAGTAGCGGAGGATAATGTGCCGGATCCGGAGGCTGGTGGGGTGGTAGGTGAGGACATGGGGAACTCTGTCCCTGTTGGGGTGGCGGGAGGATGGGGTGAGAGCCGAAGTGCCGGAAATGGAGGAGATGTGGGTGAGCACCTCCCTGCTTCCCCTCCCCCACCCCTTTATCTTTCCCCTTACTGATTTTTCACCTGGAACCTACCAGGCTTCTCCTTCCCACCCTCCCCCCAAACGTTGACTGATCATTTCCACAGATGCTGCCCGACCTGCTGAGTTCCTCCAGCGTGTTGTGCGTGTTCCCTGGAAATATCTCAGCTTGGCCAGACTACACAGCAGTTTTATTTATCCTGTAGATAAATAAAACTGCAACTCTTTGGAAATTTTATTAATAATTAGCTGCGTGTGCCTGATATGGAAGTTGATTGACAGTTTAATTGGATAATTCCCATTTGCATGCAATTGGGTGTGGATGTTTTCTGAATGTCAAAGTTGCGGACCCGAAAGAGGGTGAACTGTTAAATGAGCAAAAAGACCTTGTACCCCTCCAAATGTGTAGGTCTTTAACCCGTTAGCAATCTGCAGACTCGCTTGTGTCACTAAAATGGACTTTGCTTTTTAGTTCTGATTGTGTCTCTTGCAAAAATTGTGTATAATTTACGTGTATTTGTTTTTCTTGTGGATGTAACTAATGTGATTACATGTACTTGTGCATTTGACAATACATTCAACTTTGCCTAATATTCATATTTTGTAAGTTTTAAACAGCAACCAGTACTCTTTATGCTTTTTTTTTATCATCATACTTTGCTTTATTGGTTGGCAGGGTGGAGATATGTCTCTACCAAAAGATGTATAAGGTGCTCCTTCTCTTTGCGAACCTGCAGATCACCCTTGGACAAGGTGTTAGCACCTGTTTAGCCCCCTGATCGGGGTCACGTGAAGCCATGGGAGCCAGTGCTGGATGGTCATTCGAACAGCTTGTGCATATCACAAGTCCTGGTTATGCGACCATTGATGCCAGGCAGATTGTCTCTGAAGAGTATTGATAATGGCTGGGGCCACCCGTCGTGTAAAGACACTGCCCTGAAGGTGGCAATGGCAAACCACTTCTGTAGAAAAATTTGACAAGAACTATCATGTTCATGGATAAGACTATGATTGCCCACGTCATTAGGCATAGCACATTATGATGGCAGTGACTTTACAATATGTACAAGTTAATACATATTCTAGTATAGCTCTAGGGGCATCAGAAATGTTTCAAAATAGATTTATACATTTTAGCATTTATTTAAGCTACATCTAACAAAATCCCTACCACAAAGGAGAGGCATTTTTATGGTAATCAAACTCTGTTTCTAGAACAATATAGCATAAGAAAGTCCTCAACGTTGTACCAAATTAATTAAATTAGCAATTAAATGCTGAGCTAAACTAATCCTTTCTGCTTACACAATACCCATATCTGTGCTCTTCTTGTACATTAATATGTAAGACAATAGACAATAGCCAATAGGTGCAGGAGTAGGCCATTCGGCCCTTCGAGCCAGCACAGCCATTCACTGTGATCATGGCTGATCATCCACAATCAGTATCCAGTTCCTGCCTTATCCCCATAACCTTTGATTCCGCTATCTTTAAGAGCTCTATCCATCTCTTTTTTGAAGGCATCCAGAGACTTGGCCTCCACAGCCTTCTGGGGCAGATCATTCCATATATCCACCACTCTCTGGGTGAAAAAGTTTTTCCTCAAATCCGTTCTGAATGGCCTACCCCTAATTCTTAAACTGTGGCCTCTGGTTCTGGACTCACCCATCAGCGGGAACATGCTTCCTGCCTGCAGCATGTCCAATCCCTTAATAATCTTATATGTTTCAATAAGATCCCCTCTCAGCCTTCTAAATTCCAGAGTATACAAGCCCAGTCGCTCCAATCTTTTGACATATGACAGTCCCGCCATCCCGGGAACTAACCTTGTGAACCTACGCTGCACTCCGTCAATAGCAAGAATGTCCTTCTTCAAATTTGGAGACCAAAACTGCACACAGTACTCCAGGTGTGGTCTCACCAGGGCCCTGTACAGCTGCAGAAGAACCTCTTTGCTCTTATACTCAATTCCCCTTGTTATGAAGGCCAGCATGCCATTACCTTTCTTCACTGCCTGCTGTACTTGCATGCTTGCTTTCAGTGACTGATGTACGAGAACACCTAGATCTCGTTGTGCTTCCCCTTTTCCTAACTTCATTTAGATAATAATCTGCCTTCCCGTTCTTACCACCAAAGTGGATAACCTCACATTTATCCACATTAAACTGCATCTGCCATGCATCGGCCCACTTATCCAGCCTGTCCAAGTCACCCTGCATTCTCATAACATTCTCCTCACATTTCACACTGCCACCCAGCTTTGTGTCATGGGCAAATTTGCTAATGTTACTTTTAATTCCCTCATCTAAATCATTAATATATATTGTAAATAGCTGCGGTCCCAGCACTGAACCCTGCGGTACCCCACTGGTCACCGCCTGCCATTCCGAAAGGGACCCGTTAATCGCTACTCTTTGTTTTCTGTCAGCCAGCCAATTTTCAATCCATGTCAGTACTCTGCCCCTAATACCATGTGCCCTAATTTTGTCCACTAATCTCCTATGTGGGACTTCATCAAAGGCTTTCTGAAAGTCCAGGTACACTACATTCACTGGCTCTCCCTTGTCCATTTTCATAGTTACATCCTCAAAAAATTCCAGAAGATCAGTCAAGCATGATTTCCCCTTCATAAATCCATGCTGACTCGGACCAATCCTCTTACAACTATCCAGATGTGTCGTAATTTCATCTTTTATAATTGACTCCAGCATCTTTCCCACCACCAATGTCAGGCTAACCAGTCTATAATTCCGTGTTTTCTCTCTTCCTCCCTTCTTGAAGAGAGAAACAACGTTAGCCACCCTCCAATCCACAGGAACTGATCCTGAATCTATAGAACATTGGAAAATGATTACCAATGAATCCACGATTTCTAAAACCACCTCCTTAAGTACCCTGGGATGCAGACCATCAGGTCCCAGGGGCTTATCAGCCTTCAGACCCAACAGCCTATTCAACACCATTTCCTGCCTAATATAAATTTCCTTCAATTCATCCATTACCCTAGGTCCTTCGGCCACTATTACATTTGGGAGATTGTTTGTGTCTTCCCCAGTGAAGACAGATGCAAAGTACCTGTTCAACTCGTCTGCCATTTCCTTGTCCCCATAATAAATTTACCCGCTTTCGTCTTCAAGGGCCCAATTTTGGCCTTAACTATTTTTTTTCCTTTTCACATACCTAAAGAAGCTTTTACTATCCTCCCTTATATTCTTGGCTAGTTTACCTTTGTACCTCATTTTTTCTCCACGTATTGCCTTTTTAGTTACCTTCTGTTGCTCTTTAAAAGTTTCCCAATCCTCCGGCTTCCCACTCGTCTTTGCTATGTTATACTTCTTCTCTTTTATTTTTATACTGTCCTTTACTTCCCTTGACAGCCAGGGCCTCCCCTTACTCCCCTTAGGATCTTTCTTCCTCTTTGGAACGAACTGATCCTGCACCTTCCACATTATTCCCAGAAACACTTGCCATTGCTGTTCCACTGTCATCCCTGCTAGGGTATTGTTCCATTGGACTTTGGCCAGCTCCTCCCTCATAGCACCATAGTTCCCTTTGTTCAACTGTAATACTGACACATCCCAGTTTCCCTTCTCCCTCTCAAATTGTAGATTAAAACTTATCATATTATGGTCACTACCTCCTAATGGCTCCTTTACCCCGAGGTCCCTGATCAAATCCGGTTCATTGCACAACATTAATTCTAGAATTGCGTTCTCTCTGGTAGGCTCCAGTACAAGCTGTTCTAAGAATCCATCTCGGAGGGACTCCACAAACTCCCTTTCTTGGGGTCCAGTACCAACCTGATTCCTCCAGTCTACCTGCATGTTGAAGTCCCCCATAACAACTGTAGCATTACCTTTGCGACATGCCAATTTTAACTCTTGATTCAACTTACACCCTACATCCAGATACTGTTTGGGGGCCTGTAGATAACTCCCATTAGGGTCTTTCTACCCTTAGAATTTCTCAGTTCTATCCATACTGACTCTACGTCTCCTGATTCTATGTCCCCTCTCGCAAGGGACTGAATATCATTCCTCACCAACAGAGCCACCCCACCCCCTCTGCCCATCAGTCTGTCCTTTCGATAGGACGTATACCCTTGAATATTCATTTCCCAGGCCCTGTCCACTTGAAGCCATGTCTCTGTTATTCCCACAACATCATACTTACCAATTTCCAACTGAGCCTCAAGCCCATCCACTTTATTTCTTATACTCCGTGCATCCATATACAATACTTTTAATTCATTACTCCCTCACCTCCCATATCAATTCCTATTTCACTTGGCCATACTGTACGATCCCTTCTTGAGCTTTCTGCTCTGTTGATTCTGCTGTCTTTCTTAACTTTTCTTATTCTCACTTTCCCTTTATCTCCATCCTTATGTTTCCAGTTCGTCCCTTCCCCCCCACAACTTAGTTTAAACACACCCGTGTTGCAGAGGCAAAACTGGCTGCCAAAATGCTGGTGCCCCACTTATTAAGGTGCAACCTGTCCCTTTTGTACAATTCATCCTTACCCCGAAACATACCCCAGTGGTCCAAGAATGTAAATCCTTGCTTCCTGCACCAGTTCCTCAGCCACACATTCAGATCCATTATCTTCCTGTTCTTGACCACTCCAGCACGGGGAACTGGAAGCAAACCGGAGATAACCACCCTGGAAATCCTGCTTTTCAGCCTTCTTCCGAGTTCTCTGAAGTCGCGCTGTAGAATGTCTTTCCTCTTCTTCCCCACGTCATTTGTGCCGACATGCACCACCACTTCCGGATGTTCACCTTCACTCTTGAGGATTCTCTGCAATCGGTCCGTGACATCCTGGATCCCAGCACCAGGGAGGCAACAGACCATCCTTAAATCTCGCCTGTTGCCACAGAAACCCCTTTCTGTACCTCTCACTATGGAGTCCCCTACCACCACGGCTCCACCAAGGCGGAAGCAGTGCATTCCAGGCACCCTGTGCTACTCTATGCTCAAAATGTATCCCACACTTCCCCTTTAAACTTGCTCCTCTTACTTTAAATGCATACCCTCTAGAATTAGACACTTCAGCCCTGGGAAAACCGGCTCTCTACTCTATCCACAGTACGCCTCTCATGATCTTATAAACTTATATCAGGTCTCCCCTTTGGCTCTGCCGCTCCAAAGAAAACAACCCAAATTGTCCAACATCTCTAATCTAGGGCAGCATCCTGGTGAACCTCTTCTGCATCCTCTCTAACTTCCTTGCTCTTGAAGACAGTTCCTTGACTATGCCTTATGCCTTCTTTACCAGCCACTTTTGTAGCCTCTTTCAAAGAGCTATCAACTTGGATCACAAGGTCTCTCCGCACATCAACACCTCTAGGTCTTGTCATTTACAGTGCACTGTCTCTTCACTTTCAATTTCCCAGAATGCAGCACTTCACATTTGGCTGGGTTAAACTCCATCTGCCATTTCTCCACTCATACCTCCATCTAATCTATATCCCACTACATCCTTCACCTGTCTCTATGCAAATCAGAACACCACCAAATCTTCATATCAGCTGCAAACTTGCTACCCTTTCTACATTTTCATTTGTATATATCACAAACAGGTAATTTGTGACAAGATAGGCAGAACTCAGCATGGATTCCTTAAAGGAAAATCCTGCCTGACAAACCTATTACAATTTTTTGAGGAAATTACAAGTAGGCTAGACAAGGGAGATGCAGTGGATGTTGTATATTTGGATTTTCAGAAGGCCTTTGACAAGGTGCCACACATGAGGCTACTTAACAAGATAACAGCCCATGGAATTACGGGAAAGTTACATACGTGGATAGAGCGTTGGCTGATTGGCAGGAAACAGAGAGTGGGAATAAAGGGATCTTATTCTGCTTGGCTGCCGGTTACCAGTGGTGTCCCACAGGGGTCTGTGATGGGGCCGCTTCTTTTTACATTGTACATCAATGATTTGGATTATGGAATAGATGGCTTTGTGGCTAAGTTTGCTGACGATACGAAGATAGGTGGAGGGGCCGGTAGTGCTGAGGAAACGGAGAGTCTGTAGAGAGACTTGGATAGATTGGAAGAATGGGCAAAGAAGTGGCAAATGAAATACAATGTTGGAATGTGTATGGTTATGCACTTTGGCAGAAGAAATAAATGGGCAGACTATTATTTAAATGGGGAGGGAATTCAAAGTTCTGAGATGCAACAGGACTTGGGAGTCCTCGTACAGGATACCCTTAAAGTTAACCTCCAGGTTGAGTCGGTGGTGAAGAAGGCGAATGCAATGTTGGCATTCATTTCTAGAGGAATAGAGTATAGGAGCAGGGATGTGATGTTGAGGCTCTATAAGGCGCTGGTGAGACCTCACTTGGAGTACTGTGGGCAGTTTTGGTCTCCTTATTTAAGAAAGGATGTGCTGACGTTGGAGAGGGTACAGAGAAGATTCACTGGAATGATTCTGGGAATGAGAGGGTTAACATATGAGGAACATTTGTCCGCTCTTGGACTGTATTCCTTAGAGTTTAGACGAATGAGGGGAGACCTCATAGAAACATTTCGAATGTTGAAAGGCATGGACAGAGTGGATGTGGCAAAGTTGTTTCCCATGGTGGGAGAGTCTAGTACGAGAGGGCATGACTTAAGGTTTAAAGGTCGCCCACTCAGAACAGAAATGCGAAGAAATTTTTTTAGCCAGAGGGTGGTGAATCTATGGAATTTGTTGCCACGGGCGGCAGTGGAGGCCAGGTCATTGGGTGTATTTAAGGCAGAGATTGATAGATATCTGAGTAGCCAGGGCATCAAAGGTTATGGTGAGAAGGCGGGGGAGTGGGACTAAATGGGAGAATGGATCAGCTCATGATAAAATGGCGGCGCAGACTCGATGGGCCGAATGACTAACCACAGACCAGAGTAAGTCCATCGACCACTACCATCTGTCTTCTCTGGGCAAGCCAATTCTGAATCTAAACTGCCAATTCATCATGTATCCCATACGTCCTAATCTTCTGGTTGAGCTTTCTAGAGGGACCTAGTAAAACGCCTTACTAAAATAATTTAGACAACATCCACAGCTGAACCTCCTTGAAAATCTCAGATGAAGTTAGTAAGGCACAACATGCCCAAAAGCTATGCTGACTGTCCCTAATTAGGCCATGATTTCCCAGTTGCTCATAAATTCCATCCCTAAGAATCCTCTCCAGTAACTTCCCTACCACTGACGAGACACTCACCAGTCTATAGTTTTCAAGATTCTCGCTATTTCCCTGTTTGAATAAAGGAACGTTAGCTCCTTGCCCATCCTCTGGGATCTCATCTGTAGCTAGAGAGTACATAAAGATACTAGCCAAGGCCCTGGCAATCTCGTCTCTTTCCTCACTCAATAAGTTGTGTATATCTCATTAGGCTCCAGGGACTTACCTGCCTTAATATTTGTTAAGAGATCCAACACTATCTCCTTCTTGATCTTCAAATGCCCTAGCAAATCAGCACTCTGACATTGCCAAATCCATTCTTTCAATACATGATCGAGATGTTCATTTTTCTCTTTATGCAGTGTTTATCTATTTTTCATTAACTCTGTTCATCACTTATGTGAGGTCACTTCTCTGAACTGTCTGTGATGCACAAAGCCTACACATCACCCGAGAACCTTCCCACCACCTTGTGAAACTCTTTATTTGTAACATCATGTCAGCGCTCAAAAAAAAATTGGATTTCGGAGGTTTTCAGATTTTGGGATTTCAGATAAGAGGTACTCAACCTGTAATACCAATTACTGTATTGTTCCACTTCCCATGTTTATTTCATCCCAAGGGATTTTATGCTGTTTGTATGTATCCAGTTTCTCAAGTCTCCTATATCTGGTCTAGAAATTTACCATTTTAATCTCAACCACTTCTAGCTCCCTTTTTTTTGGCATTAGTACTTGACTGAATAGAACTGCATCAAATTCCTAAACTTGGGCACACTTCTGTCATCATAATTCCATAGCCATGACAAATGTTTATTAGTGTCCATAAGGGCTTAGTTGTTTCAGCATCATGTAGTCATTTCTTTAATTTCTCATTTAATATGTAGATGCCGAGGTTCACAATGCCTTGTTGGGAACAGTGGACATAAAATTTTTCCAGTGCTCCTTTACAAACATTTTACCTCTGTTGTCAAGTAACAGTGCATGTCTGACACCCAATCTTCACTGCAAATTTATTGTGAATTTCCAAAGCATATTGCTTCACTCACAATGTTTAGATACTTGTTGGTGTATCCTAGTAGCAGGCCACATGCATCATCCGATGTTGGCATCCTTGGCTTCTTGAAAATGGATGGTTTCTACTCAGACTTTCTGAGGTCCTGCAGCTTCTCTCAAACATTGCCCCTGATGTCAGAAGGGATGGGCTATGACACGCCATTTTCACACCAGGATGTTTTAGCACTCTTGATTCAGAAGGAAGAGTCTGATGTCCAGATCACTAATAGAGGTAAGAATTCCTCTATTCCAGTTAAAGGGTGAAAAATTATCTCCTTATAGCTCATCTTCGAAGGGCAGAAAACATAGCTATACATACTTAAGGAAATTCTTCTTAATTTGTTTTGGGCACGTGGCCAAGTGGTTAAGGCGTCCGTCTAGTTATCTCAAGGTCGCTAGTTCGAGCCTCAGCTGTGGCAGTGCGTTTGTGCCCTTGAGCAAGGCACTTAATCACACATTGCTCTAGTGTCTGTGTGAGGAGTGGCGCCCCACACAGACTTCCAATCTGCGCCTTGTAAGGCATGAAAATGCCAGACACAGGCCTCTCATGGTCTGAGTCGACGTTCCCTCCCTTCTTAATTTGAATTAAGACTTCATTTTTATTTTAGTCACTGCATTTAAATGAAAACAGCTATTTCTCAATATTAGTTGCTTAGAAATAACACAACATAGTTCAGTGCCATAAATGAAAACCTACTTACACTGGAGAAAAAGCAGATAGTTTTTTTTACATTATATTGGAAATATAATGAGGTATAATTTTGAATAGTCCCATGCCAACAGATTTCTTGACACAGCTCAGCACATCACAGAAACCAGCCTCCTGTCCATGGACTCTGTCTAGACTTCTTGCTGCTTCAGTAAAGCAGCCAGCATAATCGAAGACCCCACCTACCCCAGAGAATTCTCTCTTCTCCCCTCTCCTATCAGTCAGAGATACAAAAGACTGAAAGCATTTACCATTATGTTCAAGGGCAGCTTTACTATTAATGATTCCCTAGTACAATGATTGTTTTGGCGCATGGCCAATTGGTTAAGGTGTTCGCCTAGTGACTTGAAGGTCGCTAGTTCGAGCCTTGGCTGAGGCAGTGTGTTGTGTCCTTGAGCAAGGCACTTAACCACACATTGCTCTACAACGACACCGGTGCCAAGCTGTATGGGTCCTAATGCCCTTCCCTTGGACAACATCGGTGGCGTGGAGAGGGGAGACTTGCAGCATGGGCAACTGCTGGTCTTCCATACAACCTTGCCCAGGCCTGCGGCCTGGAAATCTTCCAAGGTGCAACTCCATGGTCTCATGAGACTTATGGATGTATATATATATAGAAACCATAGAACAACTACAGCACAGAAACAGGCCTTTTGGCCCTTCTTGGCTGTGCCGAACCATTTTCTGCCTAGTCCCACTGACCTGCACACGGACCATATCCCTCCATACATCTCCCATCCATGTATCTGTCCAATTTATTCTTAAATGTTAAAAAAGAACCCGCATTTACCACCTCGTCTGGCAGCTCATTCCATACTCCCACCACTCTCTGTGTGAAGAAGCCCCCCTAATGTTCCCTTTAAACTTTTCCCCCCTCACGCTTAACCCATATCCCCTGGTTTTTTTCTCCCCTTGCCTCAGTGGAAAAAGCCCGCTTGCATTCACTCTATGTATACCCATCATAATCTTATATACCTCTATCAAATCTCCCCTCATTCTTCTACACTCCAGGGAATAAAGTCCTAACCTATTCAACCTTTCTCTGTAACTGAGTTTTTCAAGTCCCAGCAACATCCTTGTAAACCTTCTCTGCACTCTTTCAACCTTACTAATAGCCTTCCTGTAATTTGGTGACCAAAACTGAACACAATACTCCAGATTCGGCCTCACCAATGCCTTATACAACCTCATCATAACATTCCAGCTCTTATACTCAATACTTTGATTAATAAAGGCCAGTGTACCAAAAGCTCTCTTTACGACCCTATCTACCTGTGACGCCACTTTTAGGGAATTTTGTATCTGTATTCCCAGATCCCTCTGTTCTACTGCCCTCCTCAGTGCCTTACCATTAACCCTGTATGTTCTACCTTGGTTTGTCCTTCCAACGTGCAATACCTCACACTTGTCTGTATTAAACTCCATCTGCCATTTTTCAGCCCATTTTTCCAGCTGGTCCAAGTCCCTCTGCAGGCTCTGAAAACCTTCCTCACTGTCTACTACACCTCCAATCTTTGTATCATCAGCAAAATTTGCTGATCCAGTTTACCACATTATCATCCTGATCATTGATATAGATGACAAATAACAATGGACCCAGCACTGATCCCTGTGGCACACCACTAGTCACAGGCCTCCACTCGGAGAAGCAATTCTCTACTACCACTCTTTGGCTTCTTCCATTGAGCCAATGTCTAATCCAATTTACCACCTCTCCATGTATACCTAGCCACTGAATTTTCCTAACTAACCTCCCATGCGTGACCTTGTCAAAGGCCTTACTGAAGTCCATGTAGACAATATCCACTGCCTTCCCTTCATCCACTTTCCTGGTAACCTCCTCGAAAAACTCCAACAGATTGGTCAAACATGACCTACCATGCACAAAGCCATGTTGACTCTCCCTAATAAGTCCCTGTCTATCCAAACGCTTGTAGATTCTGTCTCTTAGTACTCCCTCCAATAACTTACCTACTACCGACGTTAAACTTACCGGCCTATAATTTCCCGGATTACTTTTCGATCCTTTTTTAAACAACGGAACAACATGAGCCACTCTCCAATCCTCCGGCACCTCACCTGTAGACAGCGACATTTAAAATATTTCTGCCAGGGCCCCTGCAATTTCAACACTCTTCTCCTTCAAGGTCCGAGGGAACACCCTGTCAGGTCCCAGGGATTTATCCACTTTAATTTTCCTCAAGACAGCAAGCACCTCCTCCTTTTCAATCTGTACAGTTTCCATGGTCTCACTACTTGATTCCCTCAATTCCATAGACTTCATGCCAGTTTCCTTAGTAAATACAGACGCAAAAAACCTATTTAAGATCTCCCCCATTTCCTTTGGTTCCGCACATAGCCGACCACTCTGATCTCCAAGAGGACCACTTTTATCCCTTACAATCCTTTTGCTCTTAATATACCTGTAAAAGCTCTTTGGATTATCCTTCACTTTGACTGTCAAGGCAACCTCATGTCTTCTTTTAGCCCTCTTGATTTCTTTCTTAAGTATTTTCTTGCACTTCTTATACTCCTCAAGCACCTTATTTACTCCCTGTTTCCTATACATGTCATACAACTCCTTCTTCTTCTTTATCAGAGTTGCAATATCCCTTGAGAACCAAGGTTCCTTATTCCTCTTCACTTTGCCTTTAATCCTAACAGGAACATACAAACTCTGCACTCCCAAAATTTCTCCTTTGAAGGCTTCCCACCTACCGATTACATCTTTGCCAGAGAACAACCTGTCCCAATCCACGCTTTTTAGATCCTTTCTCATTTCTTCAAATTTGGCCTTCTTCCAGTTCAGAACCTCAACCCTAGGACCAGATCTATCCTTGTCCATGATCAGATTGAAACTAATGGTGTTATGATCACTGAAACCAAAGTGCTCCCCTACACAGACTTCTGTCACTTGTCCTAACTCGTTTCCTAACAGGAGATCCAATATTGCATCCCCTCTAGTTGTCCCTCTATATATTGATTTAGAAAACTTTCCTGAACACATTTTACAAACTCTAAACCATCTAGACCCCTAACAGTATGGGAGTCCCAATCAATATATGGAAAATTAAAATCCCTTACCACCACAACTTTATGTTTCCTGCAGTTGCCTGCTATCTCTCTGCAGATTTGCTCTTCCAATTCTCGTTGACTATTGGGTGGTCTGTAATACAATCCCACTAATGTGGCCATACCTTTCCTGTTTCTCAGCTCCACCCATAAGGACTCAGTAGACAAGCCCTCTAATCTGTCCTGCCTGAGCACTGCTGTAATATTTTCCCTAACAAGCAATGCTACTCCCCCACCTTTCATTCCTCTGCCTTGATCACATCTGAAACATCGGAACCCTGGAATATTAAGCTGCCAGTCCTGCCCCTCCTGTAGCCAAGTTTCACTAGTTGCTATAACAGCATAATTCCACGTGTCAATCCCCGCCCTCAACTCATCCGCCTTCCCCGCAATACTCCTAGCTTTGAAATATATACACCTCAGAAGATTTTTACCACCACTCACAACCTTTCTACTAGCGGATTTGCTTGAACTTTAAACATCATTTATTTTCACCCCAGCCACACTGTCAGCTCTGGCACTCTGGTTCCCATCCCCCTGCAAATCTAGATTAGAGCCTCCCCAATAGCACTAACAAACCTCCCTGAAAGGATATTGGTCCCCCCGTAGTTCAAGTGTAGCCCGTCTCTCTTGTACAGGTCCCACCTGCCCCAGAAGAGGTCCCAATGATCTTGAAATCTGAAACCCTGCCCCCTACACCAGTTCCTCAGCCACTTGTTCATCCTCCAGAGCATCCTATTCTTACCCTCACTGGCATGTAGCACAGGTAGCAATCCTGAGATTACCACCCTTGAGGTCCTGCTTTTCAACTTCCTACCAAGCTCTCTATACTCACTCTCTAGGACCTCCTCACTCTTCCTTGCTATGTCATTGGTACCGATATGCACCACGACATCTGGCTGATCACCCTCCCACTCCAGAATGTCATGCAATCGATCAGAGACATCCTTGACCCTGGCACCCGGGAGGCAACGAACCATCCTGGCTTCTCTGTCATGAGCACAGCGTATATAGTACAATGATTCATCTCATAAATTACATTGTTATGATCTTGCACTTTATTGCCTAACTGCAATAAAGATTTCAGATATTTCTCAATATTAGTTGCTTGGAAATAACACAACATAGTTCAGTGGTGTAATTGAAAACCTACTTACACTGGAGAAAAAGCAGATAGTTATTTTTGGGAGGGGTTAGGGTGGAGCCTGTCAGTGTAAGAATCTGTGATTTAATTGTACTGGCCAGCTGAGGAGGGTGTCCACTTCTGTTTGGCAGACGAGAACTCTAATCCCCCTTAAACCCTTCTTCATGAGTGATACGTTATGGCAGAAAGCAAGCGAGACACTGAATTCAGGCAGATCACGCAGACAGCTCAGCAGCGGTTCAATAGAGAACTTAGCTCACTGCATGTCTGTGTGTCAGCATTTTGTATATTTGCCCGTGCCCTGCAACGTGGGGCCACAGAATGAACAGAAGGTTAAATACAGATGAGTCTGATCTCCCTAGACTTCCCACTGAGTACCCCTTCAGTTTTATGCCATTTGTGGCTGCCTCTTCTAATAAATAATCATGGTTAGTTATGTAGATGATCTGTGAATTTTACTTAAACTTTATTTTACAGAATAAAAATCCTTCAATTGACAATGGTTAATTATTTCATGTGAATTATTTTAAATTAATGAATTTGATTTGATTCTGATGTTATTTGGAAATTATGGAAGGGTGATGGGATGTGGATGAGTGCATGCCTATGAAGGTTACCGTACATTCCCAAACCAAGATCTGTGGATGAACCAGGAGGTTGCTTGGGGCTGGATCTGTGGCATTTTAAGTCTGGCAATCCAGGTCCGTACAAGAAGACCAGGTATGACTTATGGAGGTCTATTTCAAGAGCCAAGAAACAATTCTGGGAGAGGTTGGCAGCGACATCGGATACACATCAACTCTGGTAGGGTTTGCAGGACTTTACTTCCTGCACAGCAACACCGAGCATCATGAACTACCAGATGAGCTCAACGCTTTTTATGGCTGCTTTGAAAGGGAGAATAAAACCACAGATATGAGTATCCCTGCTGCATCCAATGACCCTGTGATCTCTGCCTCGGAGGCTGACGTCAGGCTGTTTTTCGAGAGAGTGAACCCTCGCAAGGCAGCAAGACTCAATGGAGTATCTGGTAAGGCTCTGAAGACTTGTGCCAACCAACGGGCAGGAGTATTCAAAGACATTTTCAGTCCCTTACTGCTGCAGTTGGAAGTTCCCACCTGCTTCAAAAGGGCAAAAATTATACCAGTGCTAAGAAGAGTAGGGTGAGCAGGCTGAGCCACTATCATCCAGTAGGTTTCACATCTACCATGATGAAATGCTTTGAGAGGTTGGTCGTGGCTAGAACCCACTCCTGCCTCAGCAAGGGCCTGAACCCACTGCAATTTGCCTATTGCTACAATAGGTCTACAGCAGACACGATCCCAGTGGCCCTCCACATGGCCTTGGATCACCTGGACAATGCAAATACTTATGTCAGGGTGCTGTTTACTGTCTATAGCTCAGCATTTAACACCATCATTCCTACAGTCCTGATCAAAAAGCTACAGAATCTGGGCCTCTGCACCTCCTCTGCAACTGGATCCTCGACTTCCTAACTGGAAGATAACAATCAGCGAGGATCAGAAATAATGTTTCCACCTCGCTGTCAGTCAACACTGGCACTCCACAGGGATGTGTGCTTAGCCCACTGATCTACTCTCTCTGGCTCCATGATTGTGTGGCTCGGTATAGCTCAAAAAGCATCTATAAATTTACTATTTCATGATACAACCATTATTGACAGAATTTCAGATGGTGATGAGAGGGCGTTCAGGAGCGAGATATACCAGTTAGTTGAGTAGTGTCACAGCAACAACCTTGCTCTCAACATCAGCAAGACCAAAGAGCTGATTGTGGACTTCAGGGAGGGTAAGACAAGGGAACACAAACCAATCCTCATACAGGGATCAGAAGTGGAGAAAGTGAGCAAGTTCCCGGGTGTCAATATCCCTGAAGACCTAACCTGGACACAACATAATGATGCAGCTATAGAAAAGGGAAGACAGCAGCAATATTTCATTAGGAGTTTGAGGAGATTTGGTTTGTCAACTAAAACACTCAAACTTCTACAAATGTACCTTGGAGAGCATTCTGACTGGCTGCATCACTGTCTGGTTTGGAGGGGGGGAGCACGGGGCTACTGCACAGGATCAAAGCAAGTTGCAGAAATCAAAGTACAAGGTATAAAGTATTGAGTATAGGAGTTGGGATGTTATGGCGAGGTTGTATAAGACATTGGTGTGACCAAATTTGGAATATTGTGTTCAGTTCTGGTCACCTAACTATAAGAGGGATATCAATAAGATTGAAATTGTGCAGAGAAGGTTTACTAGGATGTTGCCGGGTCTTCAGGAGTTGAGTTACAGGGAAAGATTGAACACGTTAAGACTTTATTCCTTGCAGTGTAGAAGAATGGGCATGTAGCCAAGTGGTTAGGGCATTGGACTAGCAACCTGAAGGTTGTGAGTTTGAGCTCCAGCCAAGGCAACATGTGTTGTGTCCTTGAGCAAAGCACTTAATCACACATCGCTCTGCGACGACACCGGTGCCAAGCTGTATGGGTCCTAATGCCCTCTCCACATTGGTGTCATGGAGCGGGGAGACTTGCAGCATGGGCAACTGCTGGTCTTCCATACAACCTTGCCCAGGCCTGTGCCCTGGAGACTTTCCAGGCGCAGATCCATGGTCTCGCAAGACTAACGGATGCCTTTTTAGAAGAATGAGAGGAGATTTGATAGAGGTTTACAAAATAATGAGGGGTATAGACAAAGTAAATGCGAGTAGGCTCTTTCCACTTATAGGAGAGATAAACGAGAGGACATGGCTTTCGAGTGAAAGGGGAAAGATTTAGGGGGAACAGTAGGGGGAACTTCTTCACGTAGAGAGTAGTGGGAGTGTGGAACAAGCTGCCACCTGACGTAAATGCAGGTTCACTCTTAAGTTTTAAGAACAAATTGGATAGATACACGGATGGGAGAGGTCTAGAGGGTTATGGACTGTGTGCAGGTCAATGGGACTAGCGGAATAAAGTTTTGGCACAGATTAGAAGGGCAAAATGGCCTGTTTTCTGTGCTGTAGTGTTCTATGGTTCTATGCATTGAACTTTCTCTGTAGCTGTTACACTTCATTCTGCATTGTTATTGTTTTACCTTGAACAATCTCAATGTTCTGCATAGTGAATTGATCTGAATGAACAGTATTGCAAGATAATCATTTCGTTGTGCCTCTGAACCAATTCCAAATCATATCATCACCCATTAAAGCATTCTTTGAACCAGCGCCTATGAAAATAATTTTTTTAAAATATTTTCCAATTTTGATGAAAGGTCCTGGAGCTGTTTCTCCTTGGTTTTGGTTTATGATTTTCACATATACTGAGATACAAGAGTCCTGTACATCCAGACAGATCATCTCATTCAAAATTAATTTGAGGTAGTAACTGACTATGTTTCAGTACGCAACACACTGAGAATGCTGGAAGAACTCAAGACTGAAGAAGGGAGTCGGCCCAAAATGTCAACTGTTTACTCTTTCCCATAGATGCTGCATGGACTGCTGAGTTCCTCCAGCATTTTGTGTGTGTGTGCGTGTCGCTTTGGATTTCCAGCATCTGCAGATTTTCTCGTGTTTGTGATTTTCCCGTGCGTATTTAAGAGTCGTCTCACTTTAGAGTTTTGCACCGAGAACTGCTGAACTGGAAGAAGGAACTGCTGGTGAGGAAAGAGCACGGAGGTCACAACTGCCGTGTTGATAAAGAAAGTATGTTGCAGGATGAACTGCTGGTCGACCCATCGTGGAAGTGAGTTGGAGATGGAGGTTGGCGGGAAAGAGGAATGGAGTGGAAAGAGTAAGAAAAGAAAACAGAGGTATGAGATGTCAAACGCTGAGGAGTCAGGGGACAAACAAAATAGGATAGCAAAACAACGGAAAGAAGGTGAGATTAAAGCAATTATAAAGATAATCAACAAACTTATAGGCAAAGTCAAAAGAGCAAAGATTTTACGAAATGGATCGCTATTAATGATTTGTCGGGATAGTGCTCAGCAAGGAAAAGTGACAAGATTAAATAAAGTAGACGGCAAAAAAGTACAGTGCTCAATACCCAACACGAGAAAGTGGACTAGAGGAGTTATTTCGGGGATACCAACAAAAGTTACTATGGATGAGATTAAACAGAACATAAAAGGAGCAAAAATTATTGAGGCCAAACGTTTGAAAGCTACAAGAAACGGAAAAAAAGTGTGATAGTTTATCGGTTATGATTAACTTCGATGAAGAGAGATTGCCGACTAAAGTTTATTTAGGGTATATGTGTTATGAGGTCAGAATATATATACCACTGCCTTTAAGATGCTTTAAATGTCAGAACTTTGGGCATATTGCGGCGGTCTGGAGAACATGAATACGGGAAATGTGAGGCAGGAGCTAGGCTGAAATGCTGCAATTGTGGCAAGGAACACAATGCAGCTTATCGAGGGTGCATTAATAGCAAGAAAGAAGCTGAGTTACAATATGTAAAAGTACCTCAAGGGATCAGTTACGCAGAGACAGTGAAAGCATTTCCTGAAAAGGAGAAGGCTATCAAGCAAACAAATACGGGGAATAATAAACCGGTGAACTGTGAGGGCTGTAATATGATAAATAAGGATACACTAATAATGAGTAAGAAGGATTTCGTACTGTTTACGGTAGATGCAATTAACTGTTCAGCACAGACAAAAGAACCGAAAAAATTAAAATTATAGTCAAGTCTGCAGAAAAATATCGTGACACTTCTCACGCTCTGAAACTTTTCGATGATTTTGAGTTCCCTGGCCACCACCGCTTTATTTTCACCATGGATGTCCAGTCCCTATATACTTCCATCCCCCATCAGGAAGGTCTCAAAGCTCTCCACTTCTTTTTGGATTCCAGACCTAATCAGTTCCCCTCTACCACCACTCTGCTCCGTCTAGCGGAATTAGTCCTTACTCTTAATAATTTCTCCTTTGGCTCCTCCCACTTCCTCCAAACTAAAGGTGTAGCTATGGGCACCTACATGGGTCCGAGCTATGCCTGCCTTTTTGTTGGCTTTGTAGGAACAATCTATGTTCCAAACCTTTCTGGCATCTGTCCCCTACTTTTCCTTCACTACATCGACGACTGCATTTGCGCTTCTTCCTGCACGCATGCAGAACTCGTTGACTTCATCAACTTTGCCTCCAACTTTCACCCTGTCCTCAAGTTTACCTGCTCCATTTCCGACACCTCCCTCCCCTTTCTAGATCTTTCTGTCTCTATCTCTGGAGACAGCTTATCTACTGATGTCCACTATGCCTACTGACTCTCACAGCTATCTGGACTATTCCTCTTCTCACCATCTCTTGCAAAAACGCCATCCCCCTCTCGCAATTCCTCCGTCTCTGCCGCATCTGCTCTCAGGATGAGGCTTTTCATTCCAGGACGAGGGAGATGTCCTCCTTTTTTAAAGAAAGGGGCTTCCCTTCCTCCACCATCAACTCTGCTCTCAAATGCATCTCCCCCATTTCACGCACATCTGCTCTCACTCCATCTTCCCACCACCCCACTAGGGATAGGGTTCCCCTTGTCCTCACCTACCACCCTACCAGCCTCCAGGTCCAACATATAATTCTCCGTTACTTCCTCCACCTCCAACGGGATCCAACCACTAAGCACATCTTTCCCTCCACCCCCCTGCTTTCTGCAGGGATCGCTCCCTATGTGACTCCCTTGTCCATTTGTCCCCCCATCCCTCCCCACCGATCTCCCTCCCGGCACTTATCCTTGTAAGCGGAACAAGTGTTACACATGCCCTTACACTTCCTCCCTCACTACCATTCAGGGCCCTAGACAGTCCTTCCAGGTGAGGCAACACTTCGCCAGTGTGTCGGCTGGGGTGATATACTGCGTCCAGTGCTCCCAATGTGACCTTCTATATATTGGTGAGACCCGGCGCAGACTGGGAGATCGTCTCGCTGAACACCTACTCTCTGTCCACCAGAGAAAGCAGGATCTCCCAGTGACCACACATTTTAATTCCACGTCCCATTCCCATTCTGATATGTCTATCCACGGCCTCCTCTACTGTAAAGATGAAGCCACACTCAGGTTGGAGGAACAACACCTGATATTCCGTCTGGGTAGCATCCAACCTGATGGCATGAACATTGACTTCTGAAACTTCCGCTAATGCCCCACCTCCCCCTCGTACGCCATCTGTTATTTATTTATATACACACATTCTTTTTCTCTCTCTCCTTTTTCTCCCTCTGTCCCCCTCACTACACTCCTTGCCCATCCTCTGGGCTTTTCCCCCCTCCCCCTTTTCTTTCCCCCTAGGCCTCCAGTCCCATGATCCTCTCATATCCCTTTTGCCAATCAACTGTCCAGCTCTTGTCTCCATCCCTCCCGCTCCTGTCTTCTCCTATCATTTCGGATCTTACTAGCTCTTCTTTCAGTTAGTCCTGACGAAGGGTCTCGGCCCGAAACGTCGACTGTACCCCTTCCTGGAGATGCTGCCTGGCCTGCTGCGTTCACCAGCTACTTTGATGTGTGTTGCTTGAAATTCCAGGATCTGCAGATTTCGTCGTGGTTGGTATTACAGGGCTTAGGTGGGAAGCAGTCAAAGAAACGCTGAATGGGGGATCAAACAGTTCACAGGCAGGAGAGGTGGAATAGTAATGGCAGAATATATACATATTACAATGGAATGCAGGGAGTCTTATCGCAAGTGGTCAAGAATTTATAAAATATGTATCAGAACTTAAGGAAAAACCTCAGATTTTATTTGTACAAGAAACATGGTTGAAACCTGGGGTAAATGTGCAGAATTCCATCAACAAATAGAAGTACTCAATAAGAACAACTGTGAGTTGGAAAGAGATTGGATGAAACAGTACTGCATTTAAAGGAGATGGGTTCCGAAAAAAGATGCTGCTTGTCAAAAATTCAGTGACACGGAAAACAGATTAAAAAATAGAGGAACTTATTACAAAGTTACAAAAGGAAAAAGAAATTTGTGGCAAAGCAAATTATCTACATTCGGATTATAAAAGGAAAACATGGAAACAAATGAAGAAGGACTTCAAGATTTCAGTAAACCAGACATCCCACCTCTCCCGGAAGATCCAGGAGTCTCTCGCATATCCATATGATATGACGCCCGGAAATTATATACAATATCCCGGAAATAAATTTTTTGCGCGGGAGAGGGAGAACGAGCATCCTGATTGGTCTCTCTTCGTGCTAAGAGTGGTCCCCAACCACCGGGCCGTGAGGAAACAATATGATTTGGCGATATGAGTCAGCTGCACCTTTCCTCATTCCCTGTCACGCACTGTTGAATTTGAACGCACGCGAGGTCATTATCCACGCGTCATCCGTGTCAGCGTGGGATAAAGATCAACTCCTCCAGCTTGTAAATGACGGCGGGCTGAAAAGTACGTTTGACATTAACATCTCTGCCGGCATTCTGGATCAAAGTCAAGGCTAAATATCCTGAGATAGCCACGAAAGCACCGAAAACGTTGCTTCCATTTCCAACATCATATCGCTGCGAAGCGGAGTTTTCTGCAATGAAAACTAAATTGCGGAATAAACTGGACATAAGGAACCCCCTTCGAGTATCGCTGTCTCCCGTCACCCCTCGATGGGACCGTCTTGTTGCAGGAAAACAAGCCCAGGACTCCCACTGATTCAGTGATATTGGTGTGTTGCAATGATTTTATATGTTCATACGGGGAAAATATGCGCTGTGTGTTTAATATCCAAACGTTACTTAAAATGTTATGATGTTATTGTCTTATCACCTATATTCCGGTCGTGATGAACACCCCCCCCCCCCGGGGTCGGCCGGTCCGCAAGAAAATTGTCAATATTAAACCGGTCTGCGGTGCAAAAAAACGTTGGGGACCCCTTGCCTATCAGTTTTCTCTGTGGGCGAGCTTTACAGTCGACCGCAAAAATAATGACAGCGTTGCGTTGCGCTGCACTGTTTGCAACAGTGATTTTCCTATTGCCCATGGTGGGTTAAAATGTAAAAGACATGTTGAGATGAGTTTAACAGGTGTCATTACAGCATAGCTAACGTTATTTAACCCAGCTGGCTGGCTGCTAAGCAGCTACGCTATTGATGTCCTACGTGATGAGGCCAAACTCCCTGTAGACTTGCTTAAAGTTGTAATAGAATAAACATGATAATATAAGTACATATTTTAATGTCACATTTGCTGCATATACCCAACTTGGTTTACAGATTAGACAAAATCACTAAACAAAGTATTACATACACCCTTGGAGGTCGACCGGGGGGGGGGTGCTACCTCCCTGAAATGAGTTTTTGCAGGGTGGGATGTCTGGTAAGCAACTACAGGCTTTGACTCAAGAAAAGGAAATCTTGGAAACAGCAGATAGACTGGGAAAACAGCAATTTTTAAATGTTAAGCATGCGATAATGAATATTCTTAAACAAGAAGCGTTCAGTTTTACAAATGATTCAGATGAAATTAATATAATTGAGGCAATGCAATTACTTGGGAACCACGTGACAAAATTTGGGAAGAAAAACTCCCTGCGCCATGGCTATCTATTGAACACACACAGCATTTGCAAGCGGACTACAGTATTATAATTAATTATACATCCTGCGGAGGGCAGTAATACGCCTAGATGTATCTAAACTGCCAGAAATAGTAGAAGAAAAAGAGTTTTGTACCAGAGCCATAAAAAAAGGCTCCAAATCATCGAGATAAACAACTGTGGTGTGCAAGCATTACATAAGGCGAGCGTCAGCAGCCCCTGCTAACTAAATTCTTCCGGGGCGGCTCCATACAGCATCCCGTTGGGCTGCGACCAATATCTGAGGCAGTTTAGAACGGTTTCGTAGGGTTTTCACCGATAATTGAGGCGTTCCGCCGGGCTTTATCTACTATCTCCGACGGTGCTTCCGGCACTACCCGAGTTTCCTCAGAAGATGGCGGCGTGGTGTCTGGGCCGGAGCGGAGTCTGGTTGTGGTGGCGGACGGCCTGTCTGCAGGTGAGACCCGGGCTCTTTGGGGGTGCGACCTCGCCGGGATGTTTTACGAGGTAGCTGTCGCGGTTGCTCGAACGGTGTCCAGGCTGAGTGGCCGCTCCCCTGGGTCCGGCCGGCCTACGAGCTGCTCGGTGCCGCGGTGTGAAGGTCATGGAGATGGGGAGACGGAGGCTGTGGAAATCCGTAAGAATGAGTCAGAGTGGGCAGCCGATGTATTTTCATCAGGGGTGAAATGTCTAATACTGGAGGGCAGGTACTTAAAGTGAGGTAAATTTAAAAGAAATCTCCGGGGTAAGTTTCTTTGTTCCACACAGTAAAAGACGGCAGGGATGCATTGCCAGGGTTGTTGATGGAGGCAAATGATAGTGGTGTTATGCAAGAAACGGAGAGATATGGACATTGTGTATGCAAAATAGATTGTTCAGTCAGGCGTTTAATTACTAAAAGACCCATTCCTGTACTGTACTGTTCTATGAGGTTATGTTGCTGCTGTTTATGTACCATAATGCAGACATCCCACCCTGCAAAAACTCATTTCAGGGAGGTAGTACCCCCGCCTCCCGCAATCCCATATCCTCCCCCTCAGTTGACCTCTAATACTTTGTTTAGTGATTTTGTCTAATCTGTAAACCAAGTTCGGTATATGCAGAAAATGTGACATTAAAATATGTACTTATATTATCATGTTTATTCTATTACAACTTTAAGCAAGTCTACAGGGAGTTTGGCCTCATCACGTAGGACAGCAATAGAGTAGCTCCTTAGCAGCTAACCAGCTAGTTTAAATAACGTTAGCTATGCTAATAAACGAATGACACCTGTTAAACTCACCACAATATGTCTTTTACATTTTAACCCACCATGGGCAATAGGAAAGTCACAATTGCAAACAGGGCAGCGAGCAACATTGTCATTATTTTTGAAGTCAACTGTAAAGCCCACACATGGAGAAAACTCAAACAACAGGAATACTGCAGATGCTGGAAATTCAAGCAGCACACATCAAAGTTGCTGGTGAACGCAGCAGGCCAGGCAGCATCTCTAGGAAGAGGTACATCTTCATAGAGATGCGGCCTGGCCTGCTGCGTTCACCAGCAACTTTGATGTGTGTTACACGGAGAAAACTGATTGGTCTCTCTTTGTGCTGAGTAGACCTATCAGGATGCTCGATCTCGCTCTCCCTCTCCCTCTCAAAAAAAATCGATTTCCGGGATACCGTATATAATTTCCGGGCATCAGGGAGCCGCTATCAATATGTGGGAGACTCCCGGAACTTCTGGGGGAGGTGGGATGTCTGCATAATGCCTTGGGATGCCAGACCAGTACAATTGTGCCACAAAGCATTATGGTGATAATATTTTGCTCCTAAAGGAACATTGTGGTGTATACTTGTATGTTTTTGACATGTGAGTGTTTGTTAGATAGAGTTGGCATATTTTCAATTCCCAATGGCCTCTGAACTGAGGAGTCAGAAAGAAAGTTAATCACAGTGGTGAATTTGCATGAGGTAGGGATGGCAAATCCTCTTCCCTGAAGAACATTAATGAACTGGATGGGTTTTTAGTTAAATCTTGTAGTTCAAAGACTATTGAGTCTATGCTTCTTAAATTCTAGATTTTACTTGAGTACCTTTTTAAATTCCGAAGTTTCTTGGTTAGGATTGGAGCTCGTCTTTCTGGATTGTCAGGCCAGGATGTGGTATCAATCTGTTAAATTAATTACTGAGTTTTGGCGAGAGATGTAGACTTTACATATGATAAATGATCCCAAGAAGGCTTGAATCAGGTTTAATATCACCAGCATATGTCGTGAAATTTGTTAACTTTGAGGTAGCAGTACAATGCAATACATGATAATTGAAAAAAAGAAAACCTGTGATTTACGGTTACTTGTTACAAACACCTGTTAGGGTGCATTCTCCAGTTACCTTATAAGGTAACTGTAGCCTTCAGCCAGGAGCAGATGTCATCAGGTGGTTATATATAATAGTTATATAAGTAGTTATATAAGCAAAAAAAAAGAGATTAATAAAAAAAAGTAGTGAGGTAGTAGTTATGAGTTCAATGTTCATTCAGAAATTGGAAGCAGATGCTGCTTCTGAGTAGTTGAGTGTGTGCCTTCAGGTTTCTGTACCTCCTTCCTGGTGGTAACAATGACAAGAGGGCATGGTCTGGGTGATGGGGGTCCTTAATGATGGATGCCTCCTTTCTGAAGCACCGCTCCTTGAAGATTGCCTAGATTCAACAAAGGCTAGTGCCTATGATGGAGCTGGCTAATTTTTCAATTCTACAGCTTACTTTGATCCTGTGCAGTAGCCCTCCCCCCCCCCCCCAACACCCCATACCAGATGGTGGTGATGCCAGTTAGAATACTCTCCACGGTACATCTGTAGAAATTTGCAAGTATTTTTGATGCCATACCAAATCTCCTCAACCTCCTAGTGTAATATAGTCGCTATCTTGCTTTCTTTATAGCTACATCGATATGTTGGGTCCAGGTCAGGTCCTCAGAGATTTTGACACCCAGGAACTTGAAATTGCTCACTTTTTCCACTTCTGATCCCTCTATGATGACTGGTGTGTGTTCCCTTGTCTTACGACTTTCTGAAGTCCACAGTCAGTTTTTTTGGTCTTACATTGAGTGCAAGATTGATGCTGCGACACTACTCAACTAGCTGGTATATCTCACTCCTGTACATCCTCTCATCTCCATCTGAGATTCTGCCAATAATGGTTATATCATAAGCAAATTTATGGATGGCATTTGAGCTGTGCCTTGCTACACAGTCATGGGTGTAGAGAGAGTAGAGCAGTGGGCTAAACACACATCCCTGCGGTGTGCCAGTGTTGACTGTCAGCGAGGTGGAGATGTTATTTCCAATCCACACCGATAATGATCTTCTGGTTTGGAAGTCGAGAGTCCAGTTGCAGAGGAAGGTACAGAGGCTGAGGTTCTGGAGCTTTTCAATCAGAATTGTAGGAATGATTGTGTTAAAAGCTGAGCTGTAATCAATAAATAGCATCCAGACGTGGGTACTTGTGTTGTCCAGGTAATCCAAGGCTGTGTGGAGAGTCAGTGAGATCGCATCTGCTATAGGCCTATTTTGGCTATAAGCAAATGTAGGTAGGAGATGCTTCTAGCCATAACCAAACTCTCAAAGCACTTCATCACTATAGATGTGATTGCTACTGGATAATGGTTGGTGAGGCAGCTGACACTGCTCTTCTTGGGTACTGGTATAATTGTTGCCTTTGACAATGTAATGCCACAGCCAATGAATCAAAACAAAGCCCAACCATCTAATCAGATTCAAATTTATTATCACTTTTACAGTACAGTCGTAAGATACAAGCTTACTATAAATTTCAAAATAAATTATGCAAAAAAGAAGGAATAATGAAGTATTGTTCCTCTGTTTGTGAACAATCATGAGCATCTCAGAGAAACTGGGCAGAAGAGACTTAGGATTCAAAGTGTACCTAGGAGAGTTTTCTATATAGTAACAAACTATACATAGTTTACACAGCAATATTTTGTTAGTTTCAGGTTCTCTGTTTGGTCTGCTCCAAGATATAAATACAATAGATTCCAATTAATTGGGACATTGGGGCCAGTACATTTTGGCCCAATTAAGTGGTTGCCCCAACTAGTTGAAGTTTCGTAGAAATAGTTGCAAAGGTATTAAAAAAGACAAATTACTGTTTAATTATGTAAATTAGAACACTACCAAAATCACTATAAACCTATATTAATTCCTAATAGTTACTGACGGAGGAATTAATTCAGTGCACACTAATGTGTTCTTTTGATTGACTAAATGAACAAAATCAGCGCAGACACCTCGTGCAGATAGCAGACTGCTTTCAAAAAATGTTGCATCTTCCAAATCTTAATTTTAGTTGTTACATTCAAGATACTTTCAAGTATCTTTCAAGTTCTTTGTAGTTCCTAAATTGTTGAAGTAGTGAAATCATTTCATTTTTCATTCCCAGCCACTTCTGGCATCTTCAAGCCTGAATGCTTGAAACCACAGAGAGCAAAATAGTTTTTAATTGTTTTACTGTTTATTACTTGCCGACTATCAGTGACAAAAATCCCTGCTTTTTGAACTCAAGCACGCAAGTGTTGCTATTTAAAAACTGTTTGTACTAAGCACGTAGTGTCTAATGACCACATGATGTGCACGTGACTGATGTTAGTTAGAAAATGTTCGGTGACAGTCTCTTGCCCCAATTAAGCAGCATAGTCCCAAATAACGAAGGGAATTCTGCCTATTTTTTAGATTTTTATTTGTTCTTTAAGAGTTGTCCCAGATAAGCGGTGGCCCCGATTAACAGATAGCCCAATTAACTGGAATCTACTGTATTCAGCATGAGTATGTGCTGAAAGGTTTCCTCCCTTGCTATTTAAATAATGGGCTTTCCCCTTCCTCCCAATGGATGCCGTCACCACCATTTCACCTGCACAGTATTTTGAGTCTAACAACTCCGGTGTTTTCCAAGGTGAGTAATCTGAAATAGATCTTTATAGCTTTGCTCATTTGAAAACTTGGGAGAAGCCACTGCATGAGTTCCAGGAAATCTACAGAAAGGGTGTGCAATGACTTTCCTTATCTTATTGTAATGGAACTGTTGATAATTCTGCCCACTGTGGACCTTCTAAATAGTTTTATGGCAGGAAAGAATGAAAGTATCTTGAGTTCGTCTTGTAAAGTTTTAAAATGGTCTGATTATAACCTACTGGCTTAACTTGGTCTTGTATCTAAACTCCCAATACGCAAAGGCATCTCTGCTCATGTATGCAGTTTTATATTTGAATTTAATGTGACCAGCGGCTTCCTTTATTTGGCTGTGATATGATTTCTCTCTTTTCACTGCAGATTGTGGTGATTGATCATATCCTTCCCCACAGGCCTCTCTGTTGACTGGCCCAGGTACTAGGAACCAGAAGGAGCATGCGTCATCAGTACTTGGTAGCACAGATCTGACAACTCCTCCAAATTAGTCATCCATAGAGCTTTTGTTGAAGTGTGCTAAGCTTCCCCACCCCTCTTTTTATCCCCTTTCTCTGAGTCTTTGTGATTGTGGGATATCACGGGAGGAAATTGTTCCAGAGTATGCACTCTTATCATTGTTTAAACACGTCTGTCAATCACCTGAACTTCAGGAAGTTATACAAACTTTCTCATAACTTAACCCCTTTCGGTCATAGTGTCAATTTTTTTTTCAAAGCTAGAGCAGCGGTCTTGATTGGATCTGATCAAGCGAGTAACCAATTTGGCAGAAAAAGTGAAAATGAAGCATATTGTCAACAGTTTGAGTTTTGTAGTTCATGATTCATAAAAGCTTCTATGCTGATATAACAAATAATTGGGAAAGTTATTGTTACTTTTTATTACAGATATTACAAATTGAATACAAAAAGGGGCAGTTTTGCTTCATGTATAGTGTATGACAAAACCATATCTGGTATATTCTATACATTATTGGTCTCTTTACTTAAAAGCAGTTAATGTATTAAAACGATCTAGAAAGGTTACTAGATTTCCTGAAATATTCAGGTTGTCCTATGAGGATGATTTGGGCAGGCTAAGCTTCTATTTAGAAGAATGAGAGAGGATATGATTGAAACACAGAAAATCCCGAGGGATGGATTTGGACGATTCCTGTTTCAGGAAAATCTGGATCTAGCATCGCTATTTAAAAATAAGGTATTGTATATTTAATAATAAGTCAAGGTTTTTTCCTGAGAGTTGTGGATATTAGAAGCATTACTTACACTGATTTTTCAAGAAAAATCCTCGGATATTTGTTAAGGCAGAAGCAAATATATCTTTGCTAAGCACAAAAGTCCAGGGTTACCACAGGTAGACAAGAATGCAAAGCTGAGATTAAATTTAAATCGGTCATTATCTTATTAAATGGCAGAGCTGGCTTGATGGGCTGAATGTCTCTTCCCATTTTGCATGTGTGTTTGTACGTACAGGTGGAGTTTTACTTCCTGGCCCCTTGTATTAATCCATTGAAATAGAGGTAAAAATTCTTTCAATCCTCGGATTATTTGCACCATTTAGATCTCCGTCAATGATGTTGGCGTAAGATGTGACAACGTGACCTTAGTCACCTCACACATTCTGATGATGCTCAGCTCTGTTTCTTTGCTGCTGCAAAGTTGTGTAGGTGGGGGAACAGTGGCACATGAAGACCGTACGACACAGCAAAACCAGGCCACTTGGCCCATTGAAGCCATTTCACCATGGCTGATCTATTTCCCTCTCAACCCTGTTCTCCTGCTTTCTCCCTGTAACCTTTCACGTCCTGACTAATTAAGAACCTATCAATCTTCACCTTAAGTACACCCATTGACCTGGCCTCTACAGCTGCCTGTAGCAAAGGATACCACAGATTTGCTATATTTCTCCTCATATCTGTTCTAAATGGACACCCCTCTAATCTGGGCCTGTGCCCTCTGGTTCGAGACTCCCCCACCAAAGATCCTCAGCACATCCACTCTATCTAGGCCTTTCAACATTCAATAGGTTTCATTGAGATTCCCCTCATTCTTCTAAATTTCAGCAAATACAGGCCCAGAGCCGTCAATCACTCCTTCATTCCTGGAATCATTCTTGTGAGCATCCTCTGGATGCTCCAATGTCAGCACATCTTTTCCTAAATAGGGGGCTCAGTTGCTCACAGTACTACAAGTGAGGCCTCACCAGTGACTTATAAAGCCTTAGCATTACATCCTTGCCTTCCTCACCACCGACTCAACCTGCTAATTAACCTTTAAGGAATCTTGCATAAGGACTCCCAAGTCCCTTTTTTACCTTGGAGTTTTGAATTTTCTGCCAGTATAAAAAATAGTCTATTCTTTTTATTCCTTTTACCCAAATGCATGACTGTACACTTCCCAACACTTTATTCCATGTGCCATTTCTTTGACCATTGTCCTAATCTATCCAGGTCCTTTTGCAGCCTTCCTGCTTCCTCAGTGCTACCTGCCCCTTCACCTGTCTTCGTATTGTCTGCAAATTTCACCACAAAGCATCTGTCATCCAAATCATTGGCAGGTTTTACATTGTATGTCAATCAGCTAATGTTCTATCCATGCTAGTATCTTTCTTGTAATACCATGGGCTCTTATCTTATTAAGCAACCTTTTGTTCAGGCCCTTGTCAAAGGCCTTCTGAATATCCAAGTACACAATATCCAGTGACTGATTTTCCTTGGTCTACCGTGCTTGTTAGCTCCTTAAAAAATTCCAACAGATTTGTCAGGCAAGGTTTTCCCTCAAGGAAAGAAACCATGCTGACTTTGGTCTACTTTTTCATGTGCCACCAAGTACCCTGAAACCACATCCTTAATAATTGACTCCAGCATCTTCCCAACCACTGAGGTCAGACTAACTGGCTTTTAATTTCTTTTCTTCTGCCTCCCTCTTATAATTTTCCAGTCCTCCAGAACCTTGCCAGAATCTACTGATTTTGGAAGATCATTACTAATGCTTCCATACTCTCTTCTGCAACCTCTTCCAGAACTCTGGGGTACAGTCTGTCTGGTCCAAGTAACTTATCTACTTTCAGACCTTTCAGTTTCCCAAGCATTTTCTCCCTAATAATAGCAACTGCACTCACTTCTACCCACCTGACACACTTGAACTTCAGGCATACTACTAGTGTATGCCAAATACTTACTCAGTTTGTCTGCCATTTCCCTGTGTCCCACTTCTACCTCTCTAGCAACATTTTCCAGCAGTCCAATATGTACTCTTGACTCTCTCTTACTCTTTGTATAGCTGAAAAAACTTCTGGTATCCTTTTTTGATATTATTGGCTAGCTTACCTTCATATTTCATCACTCTCTCCCCCCCCCCAAACCACCTCCATGGCTTTTTAGTTACCTTCTGTTGGTTTTCATAAGTTTCCCAATCCTCTAACTTCCTACTAATCTTTGCTGTCTTGTTTTTATGTTGGCTTTGACTTCCCTTGTCAGCCATGGTTGTGTCATCCTGCCTTTAAAATACTACATCTGTGGGGAATATCTATCCTGCACCTTCCAAATTACTCCCAGAAGCTCCAGCCATTGCTGCTCGGCTGTCATCCCTGCTAGTGGCCCCTTCCAACAAACTTTGGCCAGCTGCTCTCTCATGCCTGTATAATTCCCTTTCTCCACTGTAATACTGATGCATCTGACTTTGGCTTCGCCCTCTCAAATGGCATGGTGAATTCTATTGTATTATGATCACAGTACCCTAAGGGTTCCTTTACGTTAAGCTCCCTAATCAAATCCAGTTCATTACACAACAGCCAATCCAGAATTGCCTTTCCCCTAGTGGGCTCAACCACAAGATGCCCTAAAAGCCATCTCGTAGGCATTCTACAAATTCTTTCTTGGGATCCAGCATCAATCTGATTTTCCCAGTCTACCTCCATATTGAAATCCCACATAACTATTGTAACGTTGTCCTTTTGACAAGCCTTTTCTTTCTTCTTTTGTAATTTGTAGCCCACATCCTGGCTACTGTTCAGAGGCCTGTATATATAGCTGTTGTCAGAGTCTTTATACCCTTGCAGTTTCTTAACTCTACCCACAAAGATTCTACATATCCAACCCTATGTCACCTGTTCCGAGGAACTTCATTTCATTTTTTAACCAATGGAGCCATGCCATCCCTTCTGCCTGCCTGGCTGAACTTTCGACACTATGTGTATCCTTGGATGTTAAGCTCTCAACTATAATCTTCTTTCAGCCATGACGTGGTGATGCCCATGTCATACCTGCCAGTCTAACTGTGCTAGAAAATCATCTACCTTATTCCGTATGTATTCAAATATAACATCTTCAGTCCTGTATTTGTTACCTTTTTCAAATTTGTCCCAGCTGTGGAGGCCAGGTCATTGGATGTATTTAAGGCAGAGCTTGATAGGTTCTTGATTGGTCACGGGTGGAGCAGGCTTGATGGGTTAAATGGCCTGATTCTGCTCTTGTGTCTTATGGTCTCTTACACGGCAACTCATCCCACTGACTGCAATTTTGCCCTATAATCTGCCTGTCATTCCTGCCTGTCTCACTACCCACTGCATCAATTTGTATACCAACAGCCCTATCCTTAGCCCTGTCGCTGTGTTCTCACCCTCCTGCCAAATTAGTTTAAACCCTCCACAGCAGTTGTAGCAAACCTGCTCGCAAGGATATTGGTCCCTTTTGGGTTCAGGTGTAACCATTCCCTTTTGTACAGGTTGTACCTTCCCAATGGTCCAGAAATCTGAAACCCTGCCACCTGCTCCAGTTCCTCAGCCACACGTTCATCTCCCAAATCATCCTTTTCTTGCCCTCGTTGGTGCTTGGTGCATGGTGCAGGCAGCAAATCAGAGATTGCTACCCTGGCAGTCTAGTTTTTCAGCTTTCTACCTAGCTCCCTAAATTCTCTCTTGGACCTCCTTGCTTTTCCTACCCACGTCATCCATGCCAATACGTACCAAGACTTCCGGCTGCTCACCCTCCACCTTTAGAATGTCATGGACCTGATCCAAGACGTCCTTGACCCTCGCACCTGGGAGGCAACATATCATCCGGGTGTCTCTATCACATCCACAGAATCTCTGGTCTGCTCCTTTAACTATGGAATGCTCTATCACTACTGCAATCCTCTTTCCCCCCCCCCCCGCCCCACCCCTGTGCCACAGCACTAGACTTGTGTAAGAGACATGGTCACTGCAGCTCCCTCTTGTAAGGTTGTCCCCCTTAACAGTATCCAAAATGATATACCTATTATCGAGGGGAATGGCCACAGGTGTACTCTGTACCAGTTGCCTATTTCCCGTCTGTCTCCTGATAATCACCCATTTACCTGCCTCCTGCACGTTAGAGGTGACTACCACCCTGGAGCTCTTATCTATCACCACCTCAGTTTCTGTATGAGCTGAAAGTCATGCAACAATTGCAGATCCAGTTCCTTGGCACGTTCTCTGAAATGTCCCAGTACCAGTCTTGCTGTCCCATTGTTGCTCCAATTAAATACAGCCATTGTCCTTGTTTTCCTTGTCTCCAGCCCACAATATTTATAGCTTTACCCCTGACTCCACCCCTCTCCCCTTCCCAGCTGCAGTCTGGTTTACAGAACTGAAGAAATAATTAGTCTAGAGATAATTACAGAAGGCTAGCTGTTAATTTTTGGGGAAGCATATGATACAGCACATTCAGCTCATTGTAACTGTATATAAAAATACAAAATGGAAACACAAAATCCAATTAATTGAACAGCAAATGGAAATAGAAATGGTGTTTCAGGTCAAAGACCCTTCAGAACTTCTGGAGCCATCCAGTTAATCTGATTCCCTGTTTCACACAATAGCCCTATAGCTGTGTTGTATCAGACTACGTAGCATCGGTACCAAGATCATCCAGGCAGAAACATCTCTACCCACAAGTTCCACCACTGCTTTATTTCATTCCAGTCACCTTATGTATAGCCTAACATCACTTTATGGACATACTATCAATCTGTGTATATAAGCTGTCTTGTGTATTTATATTTATTATGTTTTTAATTATTATTGTATTCGTTCTTCTGTGAATTTTTTTTTGTGCTGTATACTAGGATCTGAAGGAACAATTTTATTTTGTTCTCCATGATACTTGTATATAGGAAATGACATTAAATGAATTTATAAAATTTTCTTTCTATTGTTTAGTTATTTCTGCTTTGAAATGCACTTTTTCATACAGTGCATTTCTTAGCAACGACTTGGCGTACTGGAAGTGCTTCCTTGTGTTGCGTCTGGTTCCTTGCTTTTACTTTGGATCCATATCTTCCATTTATTGACCTACCTGCCACTGAAAATTTTGAACACTTCAGCAGATCTCTTAATTTTACATGATGACTTTTTGCGCAGGAGAAGTGTAATGGTTTAGATATTGTATTAACCAGTGGATTATGTTGTATTTCAGTCAACCCGCAGTGCACAGACAGTGGCGGCAGCTGCACCTGCCACAACATCTCGCATAAAGAAATTCGCCATTTACAGATGGAATCCCGATAAACCGGGAGACAAGCCTCGTATGCAAACCTATGAGATTGACCTAAATGCGTAAGTTTCAAAATATTCTACAAGATTCACATCAGAACGCATTGAACATTTTTATCCCCACTGATTATTTCTATTTCAATGTGACAGTGCCCTGCTCTTATTTTGAGCTGGAATGGAGATTTTCATTGATTTTTCAGCAAGTTGAGAGAGTCATGTAGTGAGGGAGATGGAAGAAAAAGATAATCTGACATGCAGAGTTTTGCCTACTTGTGTAATCTTGGGGGTGAGTTCAATAGCTAGTACTAAACAGATTTTTCAGGGGAGGAAAAAATCACTGGGACTTCTGAAGTCATATTCATTTATCAAAAACAAAAATAAAATTAGTCTATATTCAGCAGCCAACGTGTATTGCTACATAACAGTTTTATATAGCCTGAATAGAGGTCCTTCTGTGTAGCTGGTCCATGTTGACCGAGGTACCCTATCCATGCTTGGCCCATAGCCTTCTGAACCCTTGTAATCCGTTTACCTGTCAACTGTCTTTTAAAAGTTGTTTTTGTATCTACATCAATCACTTCCTTTAGCAGTTGATTTCTGATTCCGTGTAGCAAACATCCTTATTTAATAAAAATGTTGTCTCTCAAGTTCCTGTTAAATCTTTCCCCCTCATCTTAATCTGTTTTGTAGTTCTTGGTTCACCAGCTTTAAAGGAAAAAGACAGAGTGCACTAACCCTGTCTATGCCCCTGGTGAACTGGTGCACCTCTATAACATCACCTCTCAGTTTCCTGTGCTCTAATAAATATAGTCTTTGTTTGTCCAACTTCTCCCTATAACTCAGTCCTATAGGTCCTGGCAGCATCCTTGTGGTCTTTGCTTCATTCTTTCCAGTTTAATAGCGTCTTTCCTATAGCAGTAGAACCAAAACTAAACACAATACTTCAAGTGCAACCTCATTAACGTCCTGTACAACTGCATTATAAACTCCCAACCTCTCCACTCGGTGCCCTGACCTAGGAAGACCAGTGTCCAAAAGCTTTCTTTGCCATCCCGTGTACCTGTGATTCCACTTTCAGTGAGCCATGTACTTGGACTCCAAGGTCTCTCTGTTTCACAACAATTCCCAGCCCCCTGCCATTCACTATAAAGAAAGTTATCACAAATCCTACCTGGATTTGATTTAACAACATTTCACGTTTGTCTGAATTAAACTCCATTTGCTAAGTGTTGGCCCACTTACTCGGATGATCAAGATCTTCCTGTAGTTTGTGATAACTTGTCCACTTACCATCAATTTTCATGGTTAAACTTAATTAATCATGCCTTGTATATTCCATGTATTGCTGATACAAGTGACAAACAACAGCAGCACCCCTGAGACACACTACTAGTTGTGGGCCTCCAGTGTGAGAAACAACTTTAAACCATCACTCTGCTTTCTGCCACCAAGTCAGTTTTATATCTAGTTCGCTAGGTCTCCCTGGATTACATGTGATATAGCCTTCCACACCAATGTATCATGTTGACAAAGAGATATGGAACATCTAGTCGAGGATCAAAGAAGTATGCTTAATGTTTAGAAAACAAGGATTAAACAAGGTTCTTGAGACTCGGAGGCCAAAAAGGAGCTTAAGAATGCATTTAAGAGAGCTAGAACGGACATGAGAAGGCCTTGGCGAGTAGGATTAAGGAAAATTCCAAGGCATTCTACAAATACGTTATGAACAGGAGGATGACTAGATGGAATGTAGGACCAATTAGGCATAAAGACGAAACGTGCCTGGAGTCAGGAGATAGGGGAAGTTCTTATGAATTCTGGGCTTCAGTATTCACCAGTGAGAGAGATCTTGATGAATGTGAGGTCAGCACAGAACATGTTGGCTGATACGCTGGCACATGTTGATGTCAAGAAAGTGGATGTGCTGGAACTTGACGGGATAATACCCCCTTTGTTCAAGAAAAGGAGTGAGGATAATCCTGGGAATTATAGAACAGGGAGTCTTAATTCAGTGGTGGGAAAAGTATTGAAGAGGATTCTTAGAGACAAGATTTAGAAGCATCTGAAGAAGCACAGTCTGATTAGGGATAATCAACATGGTTTCGAGCAGGGCAGGTCATGCTGTATGAGCCTGATTGAATTCTTTGAGGAAGTGACAAGACATATTAAAGACAGAGCAGTGAATGTGGGGTGTATATGGATTTTAGTAAGGCTTTTGGCAAAGTTTCCCACTGCAGGCTCATTCAGAGCTTCAGGAGGCAAGGGATCTTGGGAAACTTTGTTGTGTGGATTCAGAATTCCTTTGCCCACAGAAGACAGAGTCGGCATAGATGGAGCATATTCTGCCTGGACATTGGTGACCAGTGGTGTTCTACAGGGATTCGTTCTAGGACCTCTGCTGTTTGTGATTTTTATAAATGACTTGGATGAGGAAGTGGAAGAGTGTGTTAGTAAGTTTTCAAAGTACATAAAGGTTGGTATTGTATATAGTGTAGAAGGTTGCCATTGGTTACAAAAAGACATTTATAGAATATGGACTTGGGTTGCTTGAATTTCAATCTGGAAAAGTGAAGTGATTCACTTTGGAGGTCAAACCTGGAGGCAGGATACAGGAGTAATGGCAGGATTCTTAATAGTGTGGAGGAACAGCGGGATCTTGGGGTTCATATCCATAGATCCCTCAAAGTTGCAGTGCGAGTTGATTGGGTGGTTAAGAAGACGTATGGTGTGTTGGCCTTCATTTCTCAGGGGATCAAGTTCCAAAGCCGTGAGATAATGTCACAGCTCGAAAACTCATGGTGAGACCACACTTGGAGTATTCTGAAGAGTTCTGTTCACCTCATTACTGGGAGGATGTAAAAGCTTTAGGAAGGTGCAAAGGAGATTTGCCAGGATGCTGCCTGGATTAGAGAGCGTGTCTTGTGAGGAAAGGTTGTGTGAGCTAGGGCTTTTCTCTTTGGAGAGAAAGAGGATGAGAGGTGACTTTGATGATAATAGGCAAAGATGGAATGGATAGTCAGAGACCTTTTCCAGGGTGGAAATGGCAAATACAAGGGGGCAGAATTTTAAAGTATTGGTAAGAAAGTTTAGGGGATGTTTGAGGTAGTTTTTTTTTTCCCCAGAGAATGGTAGTTGCGTGGAACATGCTGCCAGGATTGGTGGTAGAGGCAGATATATTAGCGCCATTTAGGAGGCTTTTAGATAGGAACATGGATGAAAGAAAAAGTGGAAGGCTACGTGAAAGGGATGGGTTAGATTGATCTTGGAGTAGGTTAAATGGTTGGCATAACATGGGCCAAGGACCTTGCTGTTCTTCTGTATGTTGAACCTTATAAAAGGGACTTTAAAGAAATCACTGATTTTTGAGACTTCAGTGAAAACATGTCCCACTAAGAAAAGTGCTAATTCCATTGAAAATGAATAAAATTTTCTTATTTAAAATAATCAGGATTGATCATCTGAGGGTCTTTTGCACAAATGCAACATTTTTTCATATGTTTTTAATTTTATAAATTGTATGATTATATGATAGCCCAGTACCCACAAAATCAGTTGTCCTCAGACAAGAGATTATAATTTCAATTTGATAATAAAAGTGTGAAAAAATCATTTAAAATGTATAATATATGCCAGATGAAAGAGTAGAGTGAAAAACCTCTTTAAAGCTAAAAGCAGTGAATTTTCAACAATATATACTCTTATTTTGTGGTTGATCAAAGTGTGTCCCAAGTTTTTGTCAACACCATCAGATATTTATATATTTAAAAAAAGCAATAAAATCAGGCAACCACATGGTCAACTATATTCCTGAGGACCCCCTTTCCGCCCTCCACATCTGCTAAATGCAACAAGGTCGAACAAGCTCCTGTAAGTTTGCTATTCTTTAATAATTTTTTACACATTTATTGATGTTGCTACTGTCACAAACATGATGTGTCAACACTGTCTCTTTTGTATAGAAAGAATTATTTTAAATTATGTCATAAATTTATGCATTTTAAGTAGAGGCCAGAGGCAGCTAGCAACAGAGGGAAAACAAGATGGCTCCTGTATACAACTCATGCATGTCGTGTAAAAAAAGTGTATTTTTGTCACCACCATCAGACATCAACACTGTCAGGTTTTTTGTCTGACAGTGGTGACACATAGTTTGACAGTGTTGACAAAAACATCCAAATCATCCTCAGTGGAGGCTTGAATATAATTTATGATCACAATAAATAGTAATATGGCTTGTAATGTTTCATTAACCTCTTTATTTATAATATACAGAATTTCCCCTTTATTTCTTCCACACACAGGCCTACGATACTTCCTTACTATATGTATCCCCAATGACAAACCATAAGTGAATTTAGTTGCAACATTTCATAATTATTTTATAAAATTTCACCAAATTAAACATCTTTAAATTCATGCAACACACATCAAAGTTGCTGGTGAACGCAGCAGGCCAGGCAGCATCTCTAGGAAGAGGTACAGTCGACGTTTCAGGCTGAGACCCTTCGTCAGGACTAACTGAAGGAAGAGCTAGTAAGAGATTTGAAAGTGGAAGTGGAAGGGGGAGGGGGAGATCCAAAATGATAGGATAAGACAGGAGGGGGAGGGATGGAGCCAAGAGCTGGACAGGTGATTGGGAAAAGGGATACGAGAGGATCATGGTACAGGAGGTCTGGGGAGAAAGACAAGGCGGGGTGGAACCAGAGGATGGGCAAGGGGTATAGTCAGAGGGACAGAGGGAGAAAAAGGAGAGTGAGAGAAAGAATGTGTGTATAAAAATAAATAACGAATGGGGTACGAGGGGGAGGTGGGGCATTAGCGCAAGTTAGAGAAGTCAATGTTCATGCCATCAGGTTGGAGGCTACCCAGACGGAATATAAGGTGTTGTTCCTCCAACCTGAGTGTGGCTTCATCTTTACAGTAGATGAGGCCGTGGATAGACATGTCAGAATGGGAATGGGTTGTGGAATTAAAATGTGTGCCCACTGGGAGATCTTGCTTTCTCTGGCGGACAGAGCGTAGGTGTTCAGCAAAGCGGTCTCCCAGTCTGCGTCGGGTCTCGCCAATATATAGAAGGCCACATCGGGAGCACTGGACGCAGTATATCACCCCAGCCGACTCACAGGTGAAGTGTCGCCTCACCTGGAAGGACTGTCTGGGGCCCTGAATGGTGGTAAGGGAGAAATGTAAGGGCATGTGTAGCATTTGTTCCGCTTACAAGGATAAGTGCCAGGAGGGAGATCAGTGGGGAGGACGAATGGACAAGGGAGTCGCGTAGGGAGCGATCCCTGCGGAAAGCAGAGGGGGTGGGAGGGAAAGATGTGCTTGGTGGTGGGATCCCGTTGGAGGTGGCGGAAGTTACAGAGAGTAATATGTTGGATCCGGAGGCTGGTGGGGTGGTAGGTGAGGACCAGGGGAACACTATTCCTAGTGGGGTGGCGGGAGGATGGAGTGAGAGCAGATGTGCGTGAAATGGGGGAGATGCGTTTGAGAGCAGAGTTGATGGTGGAGGAAGGGAAGCCCCTTTCTTTAAAAAAGGAGGACATCTCCCTCGTCCTGGAATGAAAAGCCTCATCCTGAGAGCAGATGCGGCAGAGACGGAGGAATTGCGAGAGGGGGATGGCGTTTTTGCAAGAGATGGTGAGAAGAGGAATAGTCCAGATAACTGTGAGAGTCAGTAGGCTTATAGTAGATATCAGTGGATGAGCTGTCTCCAGAGACAGAGACAGAAAGATCTAGAAAGGGGAGGACCATGCTGGAAATGGACCAGCTAAACTTGAAGGCAGGGTGGAAGTTGGTGGCAAAGTTAATAAAGTCAACGAGCTCAACATGTGTGCAGGAAGCAGTGCCAATGCAGTCGTCGATGTAGCGAAAGAAAAGTGGGGGACAGATACCAGAATAGGCACGGAACATAGATTGTTCCACAAAGCCAACAAAAAGGCAGGCATAGCTAGGACCCATACGGGTGCCCATAGCTACACCTTTAGTTTGGAGGAAGTGGGAGGAGCCAAAGGAGAAATTATTAAGAGTAAGGACTAATTCCGCTAGACGGAACAGAGTGGTGGAAGAGGGGAACTGATTAGGTCTGGAATCCAAAAAGAAGCGGAGAGCTTTGAGACCTTCAAGATGGAGGATGTAGGTATATAGGGACTGGACATCCATGGTGAAAATAAAGCGGTGGTGGCCAGGGAACTTAAAATCATTGAAAAGTTTAAGAGCGTGAGAAGTGTCACGAACATAGGTAGGCCACACGCTCAGGTTGGAGGAACAACACCTTATATTCCGTCTGGGTAGCCTCCAACCTGATGGCATGAACATTGACTTCTCTAACTTCCACTAATGCCCCACCTCCCCCTCGTACCCCATCCGTTATTTATTTTTATACACACATTCTTTCTCTCACTCTCTTTTTTCTCCCTCTGCCCCTCTGACTATACCCCTTGTCCATCCTCTGGTTCCCCCCCACCTTGTCTTTCTCCCCGGACCTCCTGTCCCGTGATCCTCTCACATCCCCTTTGCCAATCACCTGTCCAGCTCTTGGCTCCATCCCTCCCCCTCCTGTCTTCTCCTATCATTTTGGATCTCCCCCTCCCCCTCCCACTTTCAAATCTCTTAACTAACTCTTCCTTCAGTTAGTCCTGAAGAAGGGTCTCGGCCTGAAATGTCGACTGTACCTCTTCCTAGAGATGCTGCCTGGCCTGCTGCGTTCACCAGCAACTTTGATGTATGTTGCTTGAATTTCCAGCATCTGCAGAATTCCTGTTGTTTGCATCTTTAAATTCATAGTAATTTTGCACAATTTCATAGTAATTCTATTAAATTCTGACCTTCCTTTTATGTATTTTAGGAAGTTATGGCTAGACAGCAGCTATCAGTGGAGGAGCAAAGGAGAAGAAACAGGGAATACCAGAAAGAAAATATATAGTGAGCCAAAGTTAAAGGAGGAATACCTGAGAAAGGAAAAGCAAAGATGGAAGAAGAGAGTAGAGGATGGGAAGATAAAAACTCAGTGATTTGAATGAAAGGGTAAAGAGGAGTAAGAGAAAGGTGTGGAAATGTAGACAGCAAGAGTCGAGAGTGTAAGAGAAAGGGCCTAGAACACCCAGAAACTCCCCCAGAACAGGAGCCAGCTCGCAGTAGGCAATCTATAGCAGGGGAAAGGGAAAGAAAGTAAATGAGAGCAAGATACTTGAGGGAGATGAAAGCTTTGAAAAATAAACCAAGAGACAATAAAAGATAGGAACAAACTGAAAAAGCACTGGCGACGAGAGCAAACTAGAAATTAAAAAACACAAGAATCACCAAGAAAAAAAAACAGAGCAGATGCTACAGGGAAGCAAAGTCAAAAACTCCTCCATCAAGAAAACCCTGCTCTTCCACAACTGTCTCATTCAAGAATTTAAATCAAAACAAAAATAATTTATAGTCTGCTCAAAAATCAAAGAACTTGACTCCGTGAGGCAGGGTTCTAAAGAAATATCGCCTAATACACCAGACAAAGCAGTTCGGGCTGACATACAACACACTGCGAAAGAGAAGAACTACTGACAAAAAACCCACTTGCATTCAAACAATAACCCAGATGGTTCAGGATTTCTACCATAATGCTGCACGAATGACGACTGACAAACAAGACACGATAACACGGAAGAAAATAAAGCATCAGAGAATGATTCTGACTGACACAATATTCAACCTCCACAGGGAGTTCATCAAAAAGGAACCAACTGTAAAATTCAGTTATTCATCCTTCTGTGCTTTACGTCCATTCTATGTCACAGCACCAAAACCATCAGATCGAAAGATGCCAGTACCATGAAAATGCGAAGCTGATGTTTGAGGTCCTAAGAGTATATGGCATATAGCAAATTGCAGGATAGTTTTGAACTTGTGTGTTGTTCTCAGACAAGAGAGGCATGTCTTCTGCACTCCTGCACCCGGTGTCTCCACAAGCACACACTTCCCACCCTACAGCAAGAGTTGACCTCTGTGGAGTGGCAGCAATGGGAACGAGTTCAGGACCAAACAGCAGATGGAATTCACTTCGGTACAAGACTTGTGAAGCACAATGGCAGAGCTCAACAAGCTGTATGAAGACAAACTAAAGAGTGAAACAACAACACGTGTGCTTGGTTCATAACCAGTCCAGGGAATACAGGAGCATGATACAGAACTGCAATGAAAGCACTGTAGTTGTATGTGTGGACTTTTCTGAGGCATGGAAATGCAAATATAGCTCTGAGGTACAGTCATGCCATTTTGGTCAGAATCTCCCATAGCTCTATCTGCACACTGGCTGGTATTACACAAAAGAAGAGAAGAATTTTGTACAATATCAGAATCCAAGTGACAGGATGCTTCTGCCATTTGGACTCACATGGAACCAGTCCTCAGAGATATTTGTTTAAAATTTCCAAAAGTTGATGCCATTCAATTTTGGTCAGAAGGCCCCAGCAAGCAGTACAAAAACAAGAAGAACTTCTCTGTCCTCTGCAACGTCCCTCCAACACTGGGTTTCCAGAGATCAACCTGGAACTTCTTCGCCACTTCACATGGGAAGGGAGCTCCAGATGGCATTGGGGGAACTGTGAAAAGGACTGCAGACAGCCTTGTACTACAGGGGAATGACATTGTGGATGACAAGATCTTCCATGAGATGGTTGGGAGAAGCCTTTGCAGTACTTAGCTCTATCATATTGCTGAAGGTGACATGCAGGCATATGATGCACTTCTTTCTTAACCACGAAAACCTGTACCAGCAACGAGGAAAATCCATTAGGTCATACCTTACAGAAACAGCATCCATTGCAGACCACTGTTATGTTTCTGCAGTGAGCCACAGATGTTGGGCTGAAACACTGGCTCAACATTTCAGTTGACTGAAAATACACATGCCGGGGTACAGGCTGAGGAGAATGATGGCCCTACCACAATGGGAAAGAACAGAGGCCTTTGGCAATGCTGATGGAGGAAATGGAGCAGGCACCCCAGAGTGGTCCTGACAGGACTACGACAGATATATCTGCCGGTGTCATTAATTGTGGAGGTTGGCGTGCAGTCATTTATGACCAGAATTAGTGGTTAGCAAGGGCTGTCACTGTGGATGCTCATCATCAAGATGTTCAAGTGGAGTTTTTCCACCCTCTTGGGTCCAACATGCGCTTCTATCCAAAACCAGGGCGGAAAGGATATGTGCTTCATACCAGTTGAAGATATTCTGGTCAAACTGATGGAGCCATCATCACCGGGTCGTGCAAGCATGACGAGGGAGATATACTACCTGTCTACTGAAGTAATGGACTTCATAGAGGAGGAGCATATTAATTGTCTACTTCCGGATAAAGCTGACTGAATGTGTTCAAAGATTTTCAAGCCCAGAAATGGATGGAATTTTATTTTAGTTCCTGGTGTGTTTTCTGATATTCATGCTTAAACATTGCAGTTGTACTGTAGTTTTTATTTTGCTGTTTACTGTTGTTAATATTTACTGAAGGATAAAATGTACATGACAAATTGTTATCTGTTGTACCAAATTGTTAAGTAAAGTTGTTGGGCAAGGAAGCATTGACTTGAGTGGTGAAAAGGTTGAAATTGTTTGTTGTAATTAGGCCACTGCCACCACTGTCAGGTCTCAATCACCATCGTCAGATGGAACTTCCTTAATTTTAAAGTTAGATTCAAGTTTATTGTCATTGTGCCGAGTACAGATACAAAGCCAATGAAATGCAGTTAGCATCTAACCAGAAATGCAAAGAATATTGTTATTTACAAAATAATTGCGAATAAAAAGTAAGTGCTACAGCACAAAATTTCAAAGCAGAGACAGTCCAATATGGGTGCAATACTGCTTAGCGCTGTGATATGAGGTTCAGCAGGGTCACGGCCTCAGGGAAGAAGCTCTTCCTGTGCCTGCTGGTGCAGGAGCAGAGGCTCCTGTAGCGCCTGCCAGATGGGAGGGGAGTAAAAAGTCCATGGTTAGGGTGAGATGGATCCTTGATAATGCTTTTCACCCTGCCCAGGCAGCGTTTATGATAACTGTTCTCAATGGTGGTCAATTGGGTGCCAATAATCCGCTGGGCAGTTTTCATCACACACTGGAGTGCTTTGCGGTCCAATATGGGACAATTGCCCTACCACACTGAGATGCAGTTGGTGAGTATGCTCTCAATGGTACAGCGGTAAAAGTCCGTCAGTATCCTGGGACAGAGGTGAGGTTTTTTGATACTCCGCAGGAAATAAAGGTGCTGTTGTGCCTTTTTGATCAGGATGGAGGAGTTCAGGGACCAGGGAGATCCTCGGAAATGTGGACACCGAGGAATTTGAAGCTTGATACACACTCCACTACAGCTCTGTTGATGTAGATGGGGATGTGAGTGTGGCTCCTAGCATACCTGAAGTCCACAATGATCTCCTTGGTCTTCTGGGTGTTAAGGGCCAGGTAGTTGTCGGCACACCACGCAGCCAAGTGCTGGACCTCGTCCCTGTAGGCCGTCTCATCATCCCCTCTGATCAGGCCAACCACTGTGGTGTCATCTGCGAACTTGATTATGGAGTTAGAACCATGTACAGGAACACAGTCATAGGTGAAAAGGGAGTACAGAAGAGGGCTCAGCACACAGCCTTGAGGCACGCTGGTGTTCAGGGTGAGAGTGGAGGAGGATAGGTTGTCTAACTTAACTGATTGGGGTCTGTTAGTCAGAAAGTCCAAGGTCCAATTGCAGAGGGATGAGCTGATACCAAGCTGGCAAAGTTTGGCGATCAGCTTGGAGGGGATCACTGTATTGAATGCCAAACTAAAGTCAATGAACAGCATTAAATTAATATGCTTGCAATCTGTTCCTCCAAAACAGTTGATTTATTAAAGTAATCGTCTCTTTAAAATTAAAAATGTTTTTTTGTGTCCAAAATTGTTATTTTGTATATTTAATGCTAATGATAAAAGTTGCATGATGTAGGAGATTTTAAAGGAGTACAAATGAAATAGTATAAAAAAAATGAACAAAAGTGAATATTCAACATTTAACAGCATATGTGTAGACAATAATTTAAAAGCTCTAAATCTATATAAGACTAAATAAATAGGAATAATTAGCTTTTTATTATGTCTGACTGTGTTGACAAAAACTAAGTAATGACAAGAAAAACACATTTTATGAAAAAATTACAGAATCAAGAGGTTGTGCCAAAATATTGCTTGATTGCTGAGACCTTGTTCTATAAACATATAAGTTTAGATTTCTTAACATTTAAAATTTTTTCTTTTCAAAATTAAAACCTGTTTTATCCAAATTCTCAAGAATCAGTGAAATACTATTGAACTTCCAGCTGTAGTATCTTTTAGTCCTTGTCTCGGTTTCCATGGTTAGTTTCTTAATTGTAATTGTAAAAAGGAACAATTTTTTGATTGAGTTGCTTGTTTCTGTAATTTTCTTAGCCCCACAATTCTGTCAAATTTGCATTTCCTCGACTGTAGGCACTTGTACTTCCCGCACTTCTTTCACAATATCCTTGATTGAGATGTTTTACCCTCAGAATTCTCCTGTTTATCTTCTAACTCGCACTCTTTTAAAATGTTGATTGAATTTGGCTCTTTGAAGTAATAGCAAGACTTCCTGTCAATGTGCTGTGGTCCTCTGACTTTGTGACTCCTGATACTTTCGTTTGTTGTCAAATTTTAACTGATTACGAACTTGAGACATGATGCTTAACATAATGTACAAGTGCTTGTTGTTTCACCTTGAGTTTTAACTCTTAACCTGCTGTAACCCTACAGATGTGGTCCAATGGTACTAGATGCTCTTATCAAGATCAAGAATGAGATTGACTCTACACTAACTTTCCGCAGGTCTTGCAGAGAGGGTAAGTATAAGGCGTGTGTTGGTGAGTGGGATCCGGGGAGGAAGTGAAATGAATGTATGGCACTTCAGTGTATTTCAGCTTATTTTGCATAGTGTATTAATGGTTTCATGAATTATGAAAAATACCGGAAGTTTATAATATGCATGTTCTGCAACACCAATGTAGAGTCCCATTTTTAAATACTCATTTTGACCTAAACATACCTCCTTCAATGTTGTAGAAACAATTTACTTTCCTCATAGAAAATAGGTCTTTGCTGCCAATGGCTTGGAAGCACAGACTCTGAACCTCTTTAAGACATTATGTCCAATGGCCATTGTTTTGTTTTTAAAGAAAAATAAATTAATTCCTGAATCCTTCATTGTAATCTTTTTGTTATTGAAGTGAGACATGGGCAGACCTGAAACAATGCTATGGAGAGAAATTTACTGCCCATTACTTCTGGTATGTGGGACAGCAATGAAGGTCCTTCATCTCTGGTGGTGTTCAGAGCTTCCTTCATTACGTCAGTAGCTTCCTCTCAGTTTTCGCTACTGTCAGTCTTGCAAATCCCAGGTGGAGACTCAGGAATACTATTGCACTCAGATGTAGAAGGATTCTTCATTGTAGTTTCCGTAACAATTTTGTTTTACCAGTCAGGGTTGTTGGCCCTGAGCTGAACCCCCAAATCTGGAGGTCCGGTGATCCACTCTGAGTCTGGCCTCTACCCTTAGACCTGTTTGGTATGGGTGACTCTATCAAAAGCCAAAGCATAGGCCCTGACTCCAGCCAGCGGCCAGCATAGTTCTCCAGGTCATTGAGGCACGCAAGCCTCCAAACCACAATAAGCTTGTGGTCCCTTTGAAGGTATGGCGAGAAAGGCAAAAGTGTGTGTGAGAGACAGATTGCTGCAAGTTTGTATGGTTGTGCAGGCGCCACTGCCTTTTCAGCTGATAAGTGTTTCCAAGCCCTGGGAAATCAGTGTTGAATTCAAAATAAATTGATATTAAATGCACAGACCCTTATTGAAAAGTTATAATTACTAACCTGCCTCTCTGGAGAGAATTTAAAACGCAAACACAAAATCTGCAGATGCTGGAAATTCAAGCAACACACGTCAAAGTTGCTGGTGAACGCAGCAGGCCAGGCAGCATCTCTAGGAAGAGGTACAGTTGACGTTTCACACCGAGACCCTTCGTCAGGACTAACTGAAGGAAGAGTTAGTAAGAGATTTGAAAGTGGGAGGGGGAGGGGGAGATCCAAAATGATAGGAGAAGACAGGAGGGGGAGGGATGGAGCCAAGAGCTGGACAGGTGATTGGCAAAAGGGATATGAGAGGAATTTGGGACAGGAGGCCCAGGGAGAAGGAAAAGGGGGAGGGGGAAAAACCCAGAGGATGGGCAAGGGGGTATAGTGAGAGAGACAGAGGGAGAAAAAGGAGAGTGAGAGAAAGAATGTGTGTAAATAAATAACGGATGGGGTACGAGGGGGAGGTGCGGCATTAGCGGAAGTTAGAGAAGTCAATGTTCATGCCATCAGGTTGGAGGCTACCCAGATGGAATATCAGGTGTTGTTCCTCCAACCTGAGTGTGGCTTCATCTTTACAGTAGAGGAGGCTGTGGATAGACATGTCAGGATGGGAATGGGACGTGGAATTAAAATGTGTGGCCACTGGGAGATCCTGCTTTCTCTGGCGGACAGAGCGCAGGTGTTCAGCAAAACAATCTCCCAGTCTGTGTCGGGTCTCGCCAAGATATAGAAGGCCACATCGGGAGCACCGGACACAATATATCACCCCAGCCTACTCACGGGTGAAGTGTCGCCTCACCTGGAAGGACTGTCTGGGGCCCTGAATGGTGGTAAGGGAGGAAGTGTAAGGGCATGTGTAGCACTTGTTCCGCTTACAAGGATAAGTGCCAGGAGGGAGATGGGTGGGAAGGGATGGGGGGGACGAATGGACAAGGGAGTTGCATAGGGAGCGATCCCTGCAGAAAGTGGGTGGGGGTGGGAGGGAAAGATGTGCTTAGTGGTGGGATTCCGTTGGAGGTGGCGGAATTTACGGAGAATTATGGTCCTGGACTTATTTCATAATTTACTGGCATAATTTACATACTACTATTTAACTATTTATGGTTCTATTACTGTTTATTATTTATGGTGCAACTGTAACGAAAACCAATTTCCCCCAGGATCAATAAAGTATGACTATTATATGTTGGACCCGGAGGCTGGTGGGGTGGTAGGTGAGGACCGGGGAACCCTATTCCTAGTGGGGTGACGGGAGGATGACACTTCACCTGTGAGTCGGCTGGGGTGATATACTGCGTCCGGTGCTCCTGATGCGGCCTTCTATATATTGGCGAGACCCGACACAGACTGGGAGATCGTTTCGCTGAACACCTACGCTCTGTCCGCCAGAGAAAGCAGGATCTCCCAGTGCCCACACATTTTAATTCCACGTCTCATTCCCATTCTGATATGTCTATCCACGGTCTCCTCTACTGAAAAGATGAAGCCACACTCAGGTTGGAGGAACAACACCTTATATTCCGTCTGGGTAGCCTCCAACCTGATGGCATGAACATTGACTTCTCTAACTTCCGTTAATGCCCCACCTCCCCCTCGTACCCCATCCATTATTTATTTATTTATTATTATATACTTTCTCTCTCTCTCCTTTTTCTCCCTCTGTCCCTCTGACTATACCCCTTGCCCAACCTCTGGGCTTCCCCTCTCCCCCTTTTCTTTCTCCCTAGGCCTCCTGTCCCATGATCCTCTCATATCCCTGTCCAGCTCTTGGCTCCATCCCTCCCCCTCCTGTCTTCTCCTATCATTTTGGATCTCCCCCTCCCCCTCCCCCTCCCACTTTCAAATCTCTTACTCACTCTTCTTTCAGTTAGTCCTGACGAAAGGTCTCGGCCCGAAATGTTGACTGTACCTCTTCCTAGAGATGCTGCCTGGCCTGCTGCGTTCACCAGCAACTTTGATGTGTGTCTCTGGAGAGAATGATCAGTTCAATCCCAAAGCTATATTTGTTAATCCGAACGTATCTGCAACTTGTGGTAAGCTGAAAGCTGGGTTGCTTTTATTTTAGCGAATTCCAGTTTAAGATGGCATTGGTGAAGCGCAGTTAGAACTTGCTGGAAGCAAAAAGACTATAAATTACTGTATTAATCACACCCTCTTTCTCAGATACGATCACTGAAATCAATAGTCTATAACTTCCCTTTTGGAGTTGAGCTTTGAAAACGCCTGTATGACCTTGCATTTCTTTTGTGGAATGGACTGAAGTCTGTAAGGCGCAGGATGGGTGTGGTGTGTTTGTGCCAAATTGAGGTGGCAGGGCCTGGATTTGTGAGCGGAGAATGAGCCAATGTCTGGCCATTGCTGGAGCAGACTTGGAGGTGACTCGATGCGACAGAACTGAAGCAAGGTGGAATCTAGGCGTCAGGGTCTGGGCCTGGGCCCGGGAGCATATTGAAGCACCGTGGCATGGGTCTGATAGTAAGGAATGACCTGGGGTTCAGACCATATGAGCACTGGCCAGATTGAAAAGATCAGGCTGTTGGGGTTGGAGGCGGGGGACAGGCCAAATCTGCTCGCTGCTTCGAGATGTGTACATGTTACATGCTGAACTGAGGCTGTGGCTTGCAGCTGCTGGGCTCCTGAATCAGCTGCAGTGACTCGTGGCTGTGGACTCACTTAGAAATCATAGAAAAACTACAGCACAGAAACAGGCCTTTTGGCCCTTCTTGGCTGTGCTGAACCATTTTCAGCCTAGTTCCACTGACCCGCACACAGACCATATCCCTCCGTACACTTCCCATCCATGTATCTATCCAATTTATTCTTAAATGTTAAAAAAGAACCCGCATTTACCACCTCGTCTGGCAGCTCATTCCATACTCCCACCACTCTCTGTGTGAAGAAGCTCCCCCAATGTTCCCTTTAAACTTTTCCCCCCTTCACCCTTAACCTATGTCCTCTGGTTTTTTTTCTCCCCTTGCCTTAGTGGAAAAAGCCTGCTTGCATTCACTCTATCTATACCCATCATAATTTTATATACCTCTATCAAATCTCCCCTCGTTCTTCTACGCTCCAGGGAATAAAGTCCTAACCTATTCAGCCTTTCTCTGTAACTGAGTTTTTCAAGTCCCGGCAACATCCTTGTAAACCTTCTCTGCACTCTTTCAACCTTATTAATATCCTTCCTGTAATTTGATGACCAAAACTGAACACAATACTCCAGATTCGGCCTCACCAATGCCTTATACAACCTCATCATAACATTCCAGCTCTTGTACTCAGTACTTTGATTAATAAAGGCCAATGTACCAAAAGCTCTCTTTATGACCCTATCTACCTGAGATGCCACTTTTACGGAATTTTGTATCTGTATTCCCAGATCCCTCTGTTCTACTGCACTCTTAAGTGCCTTACCATTTACCCTGTATGTTCTACCTTGGTTTGTCCTTCCAAAGTGCAATACCTCACACTTGTCAGTATTAAACTCCATCTGCTGTTTTTCAGCCCATTTTTCCAGCTGGTCCAGATCCCTCTGCAAGCTTTGAAAACCTTCCTCACTGTCCACTACACCTCTAATCTTTGTATCATCAGCAAATTTGCTGATCCAATTTACCACATTATCATCCAGGTCATTGATCTAGATGACAAATAACAATGGACCCAGCACTTATCCCTGTGACACACCACTAGTTACAGGCCTGCACTCTGAGAAGCAATCCTCTACTACCACTCTTTGGCTTCTTCCATTGAGCCAATGTCTAATCCAATTTACCCACCTCTCCATATATACCTAACGACTGAATTTTTCTAACTAACCTCCCATGCAGGACCTTGTCAAAGGCCTTACTGAAGTCCATGTAGACAATATCCACTGCCTTCCTTCCCTTCATCCACTTTCCTGGTAACCTCCTCGAAAAACTCCAATCAATTGGTCAAACATGACCTACCATGCACAAAGCCATGCTGACTCTCCCTAATAAGTCCGTGTCTATCCAAATGCTTGTAGATTCTGTCTCTTAGTACTCCCTTCAATAACTTGCCCACTACTGACGTCAAACTTACCGGCCTATAATTTCCCCGATTACTTTTCGATCCTTTTTTAAACAACGGAACAACATGAGCCATTCTTCCGTCAACTTCAGTTCTGAATGTTATTTGCTTACTTGTTTGCATGTTTTTTTTCCCTGCACATTGGGTGTTTGAGGATCTTTTTTAATAGGTTCTATTAGGTTTCTTTGTTTTGTGGCTGCCTGTAAGGAGACAAATTTCAAGGTGGCATATAGTATACATACTTCAATAATAAATGTACTTTGAGCTTTGAATAATTTATTGGAGGAGAGCAACTAAAATTCCTTCTTGGGTCTTTGTGATGTAGAACTTGTTCAAATATTTCCTGTTTATAAGGGACATACATGATGCCAATGAAATATGATCTCTACTCATTTCTGTTTGATCTTTATATTAATTTAAGAGATGGTTAGGGTGACTTTTGTAGTTTTTATTTAAGCAGTATTGTACAGTGCAGATTTGATGAGCTTGTTTGGCACTTTAGTTTAATAGTTCAGCAAGTATGATCAGTTTGACAAAGATTTCTGTTCTCAGGAATTTGTGGCTCCTGTGCTATGAACATCAATGGAGGGAACACTTTGGCATGCATCTGCAAAATTGACACCAACCTCGACAAAGTATCAAAGATTTACCCCCTACCTCACATGTATGTAGTAAAGGATCTTGTTCCGGTGAGTTTTTATTCTCTACCCTTTTGCTTGCTCATTGTCTTTACAATTTCTGCATTGATTGGAAGAATTCTTAATTCTTTTCTATGCTACTGTCAACTGGAAGTTGATTATTTGACACGGATAGTCTCCAGCCAAGTTCAAGTACTATGCTAGCATCAGTAGTACTATTTAATTATTTATGATTCACTATGAAGCTGGAACAGGAATCCATTCTGTTGCTCTCCCCTGAAGTGATTATCCTAATTATTTTATTAAAGCTAAAATTACTTAATACTATATTACTTGTTGAACATGACCATTTTATTCCATGGCTTACAATATTTGGTTTTGCTTTCTTGAAACTCTCCAAAATGACCGGATTACAGTTTTACTCTGAAATATATTTATATATTTTAAAGGTCTTTTAGTTCCACCGCATCATCCAGCAACGTAGTCTGGAATAATGGTCTTAAGTTTATTTACTAAAATGATTTCTGCTTTGCTGTCAATATATTGTTTTACTGATTATATTCAGATTGTCTTTGATGCTCTTCTCTTTTCCTCTAGGACCTCAGTAACTTCTATGCTCAGTACAAATCAATAAAACCTTACCTGCAGAAGAAGGATGAATCTCAAGCAGGCAAGGACCAGTACCTGCAATCAATTGAGGATAGACAAAAACTGGTAAGGCAGCAAGAGGGCGCATGCAAGATTATAATATTCTTTCACTAGTCACAATCAGCAGATTCCTTTTTTCCCCAGATTCAAAGTTTTGTTTTTGGTGAAAGTCAAGAATATCATCAGTTCAATGCATTTTATTTATCCCAAATGTAAAAAATTAGATATTCTCACTCATCAAACAAACTGAATCAAATCTATGAAGATTACAGTTCATTGTCATCCAGAATTGATCAGGAATCAGAATCGGGTTTAATATATCTGGCGTGTGTTGTGAAATTTGTTGTTTTGTATCAGCAGTACATAATAATAAAAAACTATAAATTACAATAAGAAATGTATTTTTAAAAAGTAATGCAAAAAGGGCAAAAAAAGATCTAGGTAGCATACATGGGTTAATCTGATGGCAGAGAGGAAGATGCTGTTCCTAAAGCATTGAGTGTGTGTCCTCCTATACCTCCTTGAGGGTGGAAATGAGAAGAGGTCAGTGGTCCCCAACCACCAGGTCACAAAGCGTGTGCTACCAGGCCACGAGGAAACGATATGATTTGGCGATATGAAATGATATGAATCAGCTGCACCTTTCCTCATTCCCTGTCATGCACTGTTGAAGTTGAAATAACCTACCAAACCATACCAAATAACACACAAAACCTAAAATAACAGGAACATATAGTAAAAGCAGGAATGATATGATAAATACACAGCCTATATAAAGTAGAAATAATGTATGTACAGTGTAGTTTCACTTAGCGGAATCAGGAACATTAAGCCAAAACCGATTTGTAGAGAAAAAAAATTGGCATGTACATGCATGCGCACACAGGTGCCCGTGCAAGGCTTCATGGTCATGGTAGTCTTTCTCGGGGTAAACACAAGTGCCCCATATTTGACTGCTACTTTTGTGCCTTATTTGGGAGTGAGAAAGTTGGCAACCCTATTTAAACACCCCCCACCACCCCGCAAGAATATTGTCCAATATTAAACTGGTCCATGGTGCGAAAAAGGTTGTGGACCCCTGTCCTGGGTGATGGGGGTCCTGAATGATGGGTGGTAAATAGTCTTTCAGGAAAACTATTCATTCAGAAATTCACAGCCTTGCTTCACTGAGGTTTTGTTTTGTACCAGTCTCTATCAAACCTGATTGAAACAGGCAAAAGTTGGGCATGATTTGCATGGCCAGCATTAATTACTTATCCTGGTTTGTTCTTGGAATTAAACAATTTTCTTTATCTCACAGCTCTTACTGCAATGATTAATCTGAAGGACCTGTTAGGTACTTGCTTATTTTGCTTCTCTAAGTAGAAGTGGATTTAATAAGGGCCATTGAAGACAAATTGTTGCATTACATGGTATTATGGGGGTGATGCAGAAAGTGGAAGTTTGTTTTTTGTTTAAGTGGTGTGGGTTTTTCATGCTGAGCCAGCATGTATTTGCCCATCCCGAACTGCTGTTTAGCAGCCGCCTTGGAACTGCTGAAGTCCTTGAGTGTGGGTATACCCACAATGTTGTTACGAAAGGAGTTATGGGATTTTGACCCAGCAGTGGTGAAGGAGCTTTGATATACTTTCAAGTTGGGATGGTGTGGGGCTTGGAAGGCAATTTAGTGCTGCCAGTTCTCGCATATTCCCACTTCGGAATTTGTGATAGAGGAAAGGTCATTGATGATTCAGCTAAAGATTGTTTTCACTAAGAAACTGCAGAAAACCCATTTCCAGGTCTGGGATAGGTTTTAACCATCATAACTATTTCCTTTGGTGTTAGTTATGACTCCAGTCAGCTGCAAGATTTGCCTGTTAAAACCCATTCATAAATTTCTGTGATTTCTTGATATTACTCTTGGTCAAATAATATCGAAAGTTATGGACTTGTAATTTACTCTTGGAATTGAGATAAAGTCTGTGATACCCAAAGCTAACTTATTCATGTGAAACCCAAATTGAGAATCAGTGAGCAGATTAGTGATTAAATATTTAATAGCATTGATAGAAAATCAATTATGCTTTCCACTAAATAACTGATAGACAGGGGTGGTAACTGACTACATTTTATGTATTCTGCCTTTTTTGAGCACTGACATGATCTCACAAATGGACAATTCCACAAGGTGCTGGGAAGGTTCCCAGGCAATGTGCAGGTCTCTGTGCAGACAGACAGGTCTGAGTAGTGACCTCACATATATAATGACAGAAGTTAATGAACAATAGAGAAGTACTGCATAAAGTGAAAAATTTAAAGATCTCTATCATGTATCGGAAGTGTATTTGTCAGTGTCAGAGTGAACGTGTCACCTGACGGTATGCTGATCATGGAACAAGCGAAAATCTTTCGTGATGAATTGAAGGTAATTATGTATGTTCAACAAACTGGTTGCACAAATTTAGGAAGAGGTGCAGCATTAAATCTTTGAAGTGTCTGCTGATCACAAAGCAGCAGAGAAATACACTGAGTTTGCTAAGATTGTCACTGATGAAAAGATTGGTTTTTATACCTTACATAAACCTTTTTTTTAAAAAGTAAAATACTGAGTGTACTGTAACCCTTTCATCAAAACATGACATTGTAAACCTGCCTTTGTTTGTTGTTTTACAGCTGATTCAGGTATTCTGCTGATGCTGCTTTCGTTACCCTGCACACTGAGTATTTTCATTAATGTACAAAACCATAAAATTATTACAATTAATATGTGCGATGAACAAGTGTAAGACACTGCTTACCTGTAGCACATAAATTGAGTTGGAAATGATGGCAATCAATCCCAAGCTATCTCATTGTATATTCAGAAATCTGAAACACTTCTGCACCAAGCATTTTGGTAAGGAGTACATGACCTAGGAAGTCAACAGGGAATAAGCTGATATGGTAAGGTTAGTGTACACCAGTAGTACCCTCAGTGGCCACTTTGAGATGCAGGAGTGGAAACCAGTGTGGTCTTCTACTGCTGTAGCCCATCCACTTTAAGGTTTAATGCGTTGTGTGTTCAGAGATGCTCTTCAGCACACCACTGTTGTAACACATGGTTATTTGAGTTACTGTCGCCTTGAACCACTCTGGTCATTCTCCTCTGACCTCGCTCATTAACAAGGTGATTTTGCCCACATAACTGCTGCTCACTGGATGTTTTATTTTGTTTTTCACACCATTCTCTGTAAATGCTAGAGTCTATTATGCATGAAAACCCTGGGAAATCAGCAATTTCTGAGATACTCAAGCCCCCAAAAACACTTCTGGCACCAATAATCATTCCATGGTCTTAGTCAGTTAGATCACACTTCTTCCCCATTTTGCTGTTTGTTCTGTATCTTGACCATGTCTGTGTGCTTTTATGCATTGAGTTGCTGCCATTTGCATTAATGAGGTCTACCTAATAAGTGGCCGCTGAGTGTATATTGCTCGTAGAACAATAGTGCTGAAGGGATCCAGATTCCTTGAACATGCCCGTGTCAGACTATTGTGCAGTGGTATTGACTAGGTGTGTCATTCATCTTCATTGACAACAGTGATTAGGTCAATGTGGTTTTATTACTTTTATTGTGATACTGATACAACTAAATGACTTGTAGGTTCATTTCAGAGACAATTCAGAGTGAACCTAATTGAAAACTTCATTATGATTAGTTGAAAAGAGGATAGAATTACAAACTTTGATAATGTTCTTCATGATACAATATTCTGAAATTTTTCCATTAAAGACTAGAAAATACTTTGCTGTGCATGTGGTATTTGATTAATAGTGTGCAGATTTGATTATAAGTTATTATTCTTTACTGTTTGATTAGTTACTCCATCTTTGACTGAAATCCTTGTGTTGCACTAACTGATCTCACCGATTTAACAGGACAGTTTATAAACTATGAACTTGCTGCTGCACTGCAGAAGAGTTGTTTCCAAGTCTTGGTCCTCTCATTGCAGCCACAAACCTATACTTAGAAGATGTGTGATAAATTGCTTTAGTGTTCAGAATGTTGCCATTTGCATTACATTGAGCTGTATAAAAAATCTAGCTTTTTTTTAACCTGCCTGTGGTGCATCTTCAATCTTCTGTGTTTTGCACGTTTTTTCTTATTTATCGTGAAGTAAAATGGGCTTGTTCTCTCTGCCAGGATGGTCTATATGAGTGTATCCTTTGTGCCTGTTGCAGTACCAGCTGCCCTAGTTATTGGTGGAATGGAGATAAGTACTTGGGCCCTGCAGTACTAATGCAGGTAAATCTATATTTACTGCTTAATGGAAACAATAAGCATACACTTTGAATGTTCCTTAGTGAATATTGAAGTCTGATATTCTTAGTTTGTCTTTATATAAAATTTTAGATTTTAAATTTAAATCATTAAGATGCAGGAAATAGGAGTATGACATACCTAGGTGAGCCTCTGCCATCTCAATATCACAACTGACTTCATGCCTTTCCCCAATCGCCATAAATATTGCTCGCTTTCTCAGCCTTAATCACTATATTATCTCTACCTCAAGACTGCGAATGATGAAAGATTACTACCCTTAAGTAAATATTTTTCTCCCTATTTGAAAGGCTGACTCTTTGGGCTAATACTGTGCCCCTTAGCTCTAGGCTTCCCAGCTACATGAAGCAATCTCTCGCTGTTTGTACATTCTCACTGAGATAACCTTACACACTTTTCAATGCCTGTGAGCACAGCACAACCCTTATTTCAGCAATCAAGTGAAATTATACTGCAGTAACACGCAGCTATTTCTCTTGCTGCAGAGATCAAACCCTGCACCTTGTTACTGTAGTCACTTGATTTTAGGGAATTTGACAATATTCTATACCATCATTGAGCCTTTTGTTGGTGTTTATATTTCAGGCATACCGATGGATGATTGACTCCAGGGATGATTTCACAGAGGAGCGCCTAGCTCAGCTACAAGATCCCTTCTCCCTCTATCGTTGCCACACTATAATGAATTGCACAAAAACCTGTCCAAAGGTATATAATTACGCAACCACAAGCTAGGTAGTTTGGATGAATAGACATCACTGCAGATGTTTGGAATGTAATAAAGAATTTCTTCATTTGATTTTTTTTTAATTTGGAGATCGAGCATGGTAACAGGCCCTTTCAGTGCAGTGAGCCCGTGTGACCACCTAACCCATACGTCTTTTGGAATGTAGAGGAAGCCCACACAGTCATGGGGAGAATGTACAAACTCTTTCCAGACAGCGGTGGGAATTGAACCTGGGTCGCAGATGCTGTAAAGCATTTTGCTAGCTCCTATGCTACCACGCCACCCATTATTTCTTCAGAAACAATTTGGTATCTAAAGTTAAATTTTGATTCTATGCTCCTTTGACAAATTTTTGAGCGTTTTTTGGAAGAAAGGCAGTCTGAGATCTAGATGGCTGGCAGAATAAAGAACGTGGGTGAGAAGTGCTAAATTCTCTAACATTTAAAAGTGCTGGGGTTGGATGTAATGAGGAGAACGTTAACACAAACTGATATCAGGACTGGAATCCAGCTGAGGTCTACAAGCACTTGACTGTTACATTTCAGTATAAGTAACACAAGTATGAAGGTATTTAAGAAGTTCATGAAATCAGCCAGAGTTGATTTTAAATTAACAACATGGATGAGTGTTCAAGCAACTTCAGAAGATGAGTTGAATGATTAAGATGCGATAAGTTGCTAAGACGTACATATTATTCCAAAATAATGAGCAAACCTTAATACTGAATTCCTGTAAAACAATTATCAGAATTTAGAAAGCATAAAGCAAAAAAAAAGCTGCTGATTTGAAATGGAAAATGTTTGAAAGTACTCGTTTGGCAGCTTCTAATAGAGAAAATTAATTGATATTTCAGATAACTTTTCATCAGAACTATACATGGTTAGAAACCAAGCCTATTTTAGCTTGTAGGAAAAAAAACAAAAGAAAAGTCAGTTATTAGAGAGAGACTGAGAATAATTGAATAATGGATATTGGATTGTTAGTTACACCTGATCTGGTGGAGATAATAAAAGGGACATTTTCAGTTTTTAACAGTAGGTTTGTCATCTTTACCACCTTTTGTATACATAGACTCCCTTATAACTTCATCATTATGAAACATGAGCTTCCTTTTTATTTGAGTTGAATAAATGCTTCTTTCTTTTCAGGGTCTGAATCCTGGCCTAGCAATTGCTGAGATAAAGAAGATGATGGCATCATATAAAGCGGAAGCTTCAGCAGCATAGGAAAGTGTTTGTTAAGTTGTCTATATGCTGTAATTATTGTAAATCTGAAGTATCAAATAAATCATTAGTGATTTGAACAGTAAGTGATAATTGTTCATCTATAAACTCTTCATTAGACATTAAACTTCCACCTTTCCTAGTTTTAAGTGTTAAACTATTGCTGGTGAAATTACATGATCTCAATTTTAGTATGGTTACAGATTTGCACAAGTGGAGGTTGTTCAATATACACACAGCAGTGAGAGAAAGTGGGCAATGGTTATTTTAGGAAAAAATCTTTGTCAAGGCCTGCCAGACTTCTCCAATCATTTGCAGTGATGGGATGAAAAACATGCAAGAGTGCAGTTGTGATTTTCAATGACATGGCTGAAGCACAGAAATAAAATCTTTATATGCTCTACAGTCAAACATTTCCATGACATTTTGTAAAAGTGGCACAGTAAAATGTAACAGCACTTGTTCTGTAAACTGTACATAATGTCCATGTTATAAAAACAATACAAAATTAGATTGTACAATTTAAAAATATTCTACACAAATTAGCCTAGATAAAATATGAAGAAAGTAGATAAAAACTGTTCTCAAAAAAGTATGTCTTAAAATCAGACATTTGCACACACCATCCGGTCCTAACTGGGCTGCATTAAAAAGGACAAATTCACACACACCAGATTTGAAACAACACAAGGCTGAAGGAGCTCAGCAAGTCAGGTAGCAGCTAGAAATAAACAGTTGTCATTGTGGGCTGCGACTCTTTATCAAGACTGAAATGTTGACTGTTTATTCCCCACCACTGAAACTGTTGACTTGCTGAATTTCTCCAGCACTGTATATTTCTCAAGCTTTCCAGTATATGAAGAATCTTGTGTCCAGATTTGGAATTAACCGATTCAATTTTAAGCAAATAGTCAATTCTCTTATCAATACACTGGTGAGGGAAGGTAGAAATCAAAGGAAGAATTGCAACTTCCAGCAATCATGATCAATTTCATGGAAAAGGAATTTTTAAATTCATGGATAATGACTGAAAAATGAATTATGGCAAGTGCTCAGATCTTGGCAAATTGAAACATAAAATAAGTTTCAGCTTTATTTGGACCAATTTGCAGCAATCATAAGCACAGCTTAAGGCTGTTTTCAGCACTATACACTTTCTCTAAGCAAAAAGCACACTGCCTTTTGCAGAAGGCATCATTCATCCTCAGAGATCAGGAACCAAATATCAGCCGGTCCCAGGTTCAATCTCTGGCAATGGTGGTTAACATAATTGGCCTTAGTAAACTGGGCTATAAGGGGAAAAATATTACACATTGTTCCAATTCACTTAAAAGTGCACAAGTGGATAACGGATTAAGTAGACAAAAGCCAGGTTAAAACGTGATCCAGTCTGCTTTCTTCCGTGGATCCATAAACAGCCTGATTTAAATGGTAACTGATCAGCACAAGGGCTACCAGCACCCATGGAAATAAAGTGCCAAAACAGTTATGGGTAAAAGGAATTATCTTAATAAATCTTAAAACAGGCAAAGATAAATTGATGAAATCCTAAATGGACCTAGGCTTAGATTCATCAATATAGCTTTGCAAGTTTTCAAAGGACAATAAAAGTGTTCATTGCTTCTCCCCTCTCTCTCATCTGCCCATCTACATATACGCACATACATTGATCCCAAGTTAAAGTTCTCTACCAGGCTTCAATTAAAAAATCTTTGTGTTCAATAAATAACAACACGTTACTAGAGAAAACATTAAGGATTTCCTCCAACCAGGAAACCAAGAATGATTTTCTTCAATAACAGAACATTTGATTTCATTGACAAGAAACTCGTATGTATGAGTTGGCAGAGTATACCTTATTCTTATGCAAAAGGAGACATGGTAATGGTCAAAGGGCAAATTCTAATCTGCTTATAACTTTACAAATATTGTCCCCAAGTTTTTTTTTGGGGGGTGGGGAGTTTGTGGTGAAGATTTATATCCAGCTGCATATTCTTGCATCATTGGATGCACATACAAGGTTCTTAGCATCCCTGGTGGATTTCAGGTAGTATATTTTTGGTTTAAAAACTGGCCTTTATCTCGTTGCCCATTTCCATGCAGGTGTCATTCGAGATCGATGATATTCCTTGGTTCAGCATATATAATTTCATTAAGAGGAGGCCATGCTAAATTGTAGCATAGTTCTTTCTCAAGTTTTTTATACAACTTTTTGGATGATTTCTTCTTGCACAATGGCCTTTTGCACATGTTAAGAAATCCATTATCTATAGCCATCTGAAAAAGTAGAATAAGGATACATATAAATGTTAGGATCTGTAGTTGGGATTCTTATTCATCTTCAGTCGATCATTAACTGGTTCAAAAAAGATAGCTATAGAGTGTACCAACAAGAATACAACATGCAACTATTAGTATTTCCTGCCTTGTTTCATTCAATATATTACCATCACACTTCAAATACCAATTTAGATGCCATAAAATGTAATGATCTACCCTCAGTTAGTATCTGCAGAAAAAGTATGTACATAAAAGGACTAGCTATATCCCCAAAAAGAGTGGAGGGGGCTCAGACTGTCTCGGTCAGATGAAAAATATGATGACTTATTTAAGGCATCCGTTAGTCTTGCGAGACCATGGATCTGCGCCTGGAAAGTTTTCACTTTCCAAGGCGCAGGCCTGGGCAAGGTTGAATGGAAGACCGGGAGTTGCCCATGCTGCAAGTCTTCCCTCTCCAATACACCGATGTTGTCCAAGGGAAGGGCAAGGGCTGATACAGCTTGGCACCAGTGTCGTCGTAGAGCACTGTGTGGTTAAGTGCCTTGCTCAAGGACACAACACGTGGCCTCAGCTGGGGCTCGAACTCACAACCTTCAGGTCGCTAGTCGAACACCTTAACCACTTGTCCACGTGCCCACTTATTACGACGTAGAGTACATGATAGGGTCCTGGGGATGTTGTGGAACAGAGGGACCTAGGAGTGTGTAGTTTACTGAAAGCAGCATCACGAAGATAGGGTGGTGAAGGTGTTGGTATGCTGGCCTTCATTAGTAAGGGCAGTAAGTATAGTTAAGTTGCAGTTACATAAGATATTGGTGAGGCCACACTTGGGAATATTGTGCACAGTTTGGTCACTTATCTAGAAAGAGTGCAAAAAAGATTTATCAGTATTTGGGGGCCTAAGTTACAAGCAGAGGTTACATAGACTAGGACTTTGTTCCCTGGAGTGCAAGAGACTGGTGATTTGACGGAGGTATGCAGGAGAATGAGAGGCACAGACAGGGTGAAAGCAGTCTTTTTCCAGTGAGGAGATACTATAAATAAGAGGGCATATGCTGAAGATAAGGAGTGCGATATTTACAAGTGACACCAGGGCAGCTCCTCGACACAAAGGGTGGTGTGTACTTGGAACAAGCTTCCAGAAATGGTGTTATATATTGCTAAAGCTGAAGAATGAGAGGTTGTGTCTTCTGCAGGTTATATTCAGCTAAGATTTCTCATCTTCTATCTAGACTAGTGAATTCAACATAAAGGGGGTTAAAACATCAAGTGTTTGAGTTGTTTCTTACCTCAAACAGAAAGGAGATAAAGAACTGCAATGCCGCTAACCCCAGCAACAACAATTTAAATTTTATATCACTGATGAACATCAGTTGCAGAATTTTTCGGATGAACTGAAGTGGGTAAACTGTCAAAAATATCATCATTGTGTAGAGCACAACCAATGCAATCAGGAACAGTACTGAAAAAGAAATGCAGAATCCAGTCAAACATCCTTTCAGAACAGCACTCTGTACTTTCAAGGACTACAGCAATTGAAATACATTCATTTTAGCTGGTGTGAATGTGAGGGTCTGAGTCCAACTACCAAATCTAAAGTTACCAAATAAAAAATTAGTAAAATTCTTAAACCAAGCATTGAAACTCGTGCCCATACCACATGGGGAGAAAAATTCATGAGAAGACTCAACTAAAATGGAGTCAGCTTTATGTTCACATTAAGTGTACCCACAGCTCAATTTAAATACTGCCCCTTGTGCTAAATATTTTCCACAGAATCAACAATCCTAATCATGTCATGTAGTATTAATTCCTTGGGGGGGGGTTGGGGGTGACTACAAACTGCTTTGTGCAACAAGATTGAACTTTACAGATCCACTGAAAATGACAGACCTTTTAAGTCAGATGCCATGTACCATTTGTACCATAATCAAAGGAAAAACCTATCTATAATTCAGCATTTTCAAACATGAAGATCATAAACTGCAAACATTATAGGACTAATACTGCAAATATAGGATGAAGGGAAGGAAGCATTTGTGATAAATAATAAAATGTGTACTAACCGTAAAATTTCTAGCAGTTGGCTAAAATCTGCTCCTGTTGTAAAGTCCAACACATTTTGGAAATTCTACTCTACATATAAACCATTTAAATCCCTCAGGTCCAGAAAGATTGAGATTCGCCTCAGTTTGAATTTTGAGGTAGCAAGTGAGAGAGCGACATCTTGCAGGGCAGGAGCCATACTCACTGAAGTACCAAGTGAGCGATTTCTTGCAGAGCCATTTGAAGACTGCAAGTCTCATTGCGAGTGAGTCTTATGTGAGCCAATAAAAAGAGAGATGCAAGCAGTATGGTATTATTGGAGTGGGCCATTTTTGTGGTACTCTGGCTTTGGCTAAACAGTTATGGGTAAGCATAGACAAGGGCTCTAAGTAAGTTTTTTTCCCTCTGTTAGTATATAGCTGGTGCACTGAGAATGGGTCTACGTTTTGTGGTATGTTCCTTGTGAGAGATTTGGGAACTTTGGGAGACCTCCAGTCTCCCTGATAACTACGTCTGCATAAAGTGCACCAAGCTGCAGCTCCTTAGAGACCATGTTAAGGATGGTCTGGCACTGTGGCTCAGAAAAGAAGGGGAAGAAGATGTGACACACAAAATGCTGGAGGATCTCAGCAGGCCAGGCAGCAAGCATCTATGGAAAACAGTACAGTCGACGTTTTGGGCTGAAACCCTTCGGCAGGACGGTCCTGCTGAGTTCCACCAGCATTTTGTGTGTTGCTTGGATTTCCAGCATCTGCAGATTTTCTCGTTTGGGAGAAGAGGCGAGCTGTAGTGATAGGGGATTATTGGTTAGGGTAACAGAAAAGAGGTTCCGTGGACAAGAATGAGATTCCCAGATGGCCTGTTGCCTCCTGGAACCAGGGGTTATGCACATCTCAAATTGAATCCACAGCATTCTTAAATGGGAGGGTGAGCAGCCAGAGGTTGTGGGCCACTTTGGTACCAATAACATGGGTAGGATGGGTGATTAGGTACTGCAAAGTGAGTTCAGGGAGTTAGGTGCTAAGTTAAAGGACAGGACCTCAAGGGTTGTGATCTTAGGATTGCTTACCTATGCCACGTACTAGTCAGGGCAGAAATAGGAAGATCATACAGTTTACCACATGGGTAACATATTGGTGCAGGAGGGAGGGCTTTAGACTTTTGGATCATTAGGCTCTCTTCCAGGGAAGGTGGGACTTGTACAGAAGGGATGGTTTGCACCTGACTTGAAGGGGATTAATATCCCAGCGGGAAGGTTTGCTAGTACTGAATGAGCGGGGGCGGGGGCGGGGGTTTAAACTAGAGTTACAGGGGAATGGGAACCAGAGCACCAGAACAGATAGTGGAGTAGTTGTGGAGACAGATGTTGTTAAGCCAGCATTCAAAGTCAGGAATCAAAAGGGGAGCATGGTGGGTTTAATGTTCAAGCTGCACATATTTCAGTGCAAGGAGTATTGTAGGAAAGGCCAATGAGCTTAGGGTATTATGACATTGTAGCCATTATTGAGACTTGGCTGCAAGAAGGGCAGGACTGGCAGCTCATTATTCCGGGGGGGGCAGGGGGAGTCCATTGTTTTAGACGTGATACAGCGAGAGGGATTAAAGGAGGAGGGAGGCATTACTAGTCAGGGAAAATGTCAAGGCAGTGCTCAGACTAGTCAGAACAGACTGGAGAGCTCATCTAGTGAGGCTTTATAGATGGAACTGAGGAATAAAGTTATGAACACATTAACGGGATTATATTATAGACTAGCCAGCTGACCACAAGATTTTGAGGAGTAAAATTTGTTGGATTGCAAACTATTGCAAGAAACTTAAGGTTGTGATAGTAGGTGATTTTAACTTTCCACATATTGACTGGGACTCCCAAACTGTAAAAATCCTGGACAGGGAAGAGTTTGTCAAATGTGTTCAGGAAAGCTGCCTTAATCAGTACATAGTGAGAGTGTGCGATACTTGATCTGCTATTAAGGCAGATGACAGTAGGGAAAAACACTTTGTGTCTCCTAATCATAATGCTATTAGTTTCAACATAATAATGGAAAAGGATAGGTCTGGTCCTTGGGTTGAGATTCTAAATTGGAGAAAGGCCAAATTTGATGGTACAGGTCGACCTTCACTAATCCGACTACCTGTAATCCAATTCCTTCGATAATCTGGCACTGATTATGCTTAATGTGATCCTTCTGTAACTCGGCACTTTCACTAATCTGGCACTCCTCAGGTCCCAATGGTGCTGGATTAGTGAAGGTCGGCCCATATCAGAATGAATCTGGCAAGTATGGATTGGGATGGGTTGTTTTCTGGCAAATGTGTACATGTTAAGTGAAATTTTAAGTGACATTAAAAGTGACATTTATGCTCCTGACAGAATAAAAGGCAAGGATAACAGGTCTAAGGAACCTTGGTTTGAGCGATATTGAGGCCCTGGTTAAGAAAAAGAAAGAGGTGCATAATGGGTACAGGCAGGCAGGAACAAGTGAGGTATAAGAAATGCAAGAGAACATTTAAGGAAATCAGGAGGCCTATAAGAAGATATGAGGTTCTAGCAGACAAGGTGAAGGAGAATCCCTAGGACTTCTACAGATATATTACGAGCAAAAAGATATCAAGGGACAAAATTGGTCCTCTGGAAGACCAGAGTGGTAATCTAAGCTGGGAGCTGAAAGAGATGGAGGAGATCTTAAATGGATTTTTTACATCTGTATTTACTCAGGTTCAGACAGAGTCTATAGAAGTGAGGCAAAGCAGTAGTGAGGTCATGGACCCCATACAAATTACAGGAGGAGGGGGTGTTTGCTGTCTTGAGACAAATTAGAGTGGACAAATCCCCAGAGGCTGACAAAATGTTCCCTCAGACCCAGTGGAAGGCTAGTGCAAAAATTACAGGGGCCCTAGCAGAGATACTTAAAACATCCTTCGCCATGGGTGAGGTGACGGATTCTGTCATCTAAGAAAAGCCCTAAGAATAAGCTGGGAAATTACAGGCTGGTGAGCCTGTAATCAGTCACGAGTAAATTATTGGAAGGTATTCTAAGAAACATGATATACTGGACCGGATATACAAGTATTTGGATAGACAGGGACTGATCAGGGATAGTCAACATGGCTTTGGTGTGGTAAGTCGTCGAACCAATCTTTTAGAGTTTTTCAAGGAAGCTACCAGGAAAGTTGATCAAGGCAAGGCAGTGGATGCTGTATACATGGACTTTACAAAGGCCCTTGACAAGGTTCCATATGGGAGATTGGTCAAAAAGGTTCAGTCACTTGACATTCAAAATGAGATAGTAAACTGGGTTTAACACTGGCTCTGCGGAAGAAATCAGAGAGTGGCTGTAGATGGTTGCCTTTCTGACTGGAGACCTGTGACTAGTGGTGTGCTGCAAAGATCAGAGTTGTTTGTCATTTATGTCGATGATCTGGATGATAATGTGGTTAACTAGATCAATAAACTTGTGGATAACACCAAGAGTGGGGGTGTAGTGGATAGCGAGGAAGCCTATCAAAGCTTGCAGTGGGATCTGGACCAGCTGGAAAAATGGGCTGAAAAATGGCAGATGGAATTTTAATGTACACAAGTCTGAAGTGTTGCACTTTGGAATGACCAACCAGTGTAGGTCTTAAACAGGTACTGAGGAGTGTGGTACAATGGAGGAATTTGGGAATACAGGTTCATCATTCCTTGAAAATTTAGCGCACAGGTAGTTAAGGTCGCAAAGAAAGTTTTTGGCACGTTGGCCTTCATAAATCAATGTACTGAGTACAAGAATTGGGATGATGTGTTGAAATTGTATGAAATGTTGGTACGGCTTGATTTGGAGCATTGTGTGCAGTTTTGGTCACCAACCTACAGGAAAGATGTAAACAAGAGAAAATTTACAAGAATGTTGTCAGGACTTGAGGACCTGAATTACAGGAAAAGGTTGAATAGGCTAGGACTTTCTTCCCTAGAACATAGAAGACTGAGGGGAGATTTGATAGAGGTATATAAAATTATAAGGAATATATAGATAAAGTAAATGCAAGCAGGCTTTTTCCACTGTGGTTGAGTGAAACTATAACTAGACGTCATGGGTTACGGATGAAAGGTGAAATGTTTATTGGGAGCATGAGAGGGACTTCACTGAAGAGAGTGGTGAGAGTGTGGAACGACTGGCAGCATAAGTGGTGGATGCAGGGTCAATTTCAACGTTTGAGAGAAATTTGGATGGGCACATGGATGAGAGGGGAATGAAGAGCTGTAGTCCGGGTGCAGGCCAATGAGCTTAGAAAGATGAATGGTTTAGCACAGACTAGATGGGCCAGAGGACCTGTGTCTATGCTGTAGTGTTCAATGACTCTATTGCTTGGTGTCTCAGAGGATGACAGCTACAATCATACCCACCTGGCTGTTCAGTATTTGCAAACTTTCTTACCTTAACCATAACTAACTCCTGAGAGAGTTCCAAGTAAACCTTGTAACATATAATAATCAATTATCATAAAATAGATGCTATTCCCATTGAAGTAAAATTCCTGTAGCATGTACAGTCTATCCTGAGTCACACTCAACAACAGAGATAGAATTAAAATAGAAGTAAATCTATCTACCCTCCTTGCTACTGACAATCATTATTAGCTCTCGTAAATTGTCATTGGGCTTAGATGGAGAATGAGGCAGCACTGCATCAGAATCTAAAGTGGCTCAGCTGGGAAAAATTGCCTTACAGCAGAAATTATTGGATAGCATTGGGAGCTGAAATCTTAAATACTTTCTCCACAATGTAGATGATGAAACTCTTAGCGGACGGATTGCTAAAATGGTTGCGGTTAACCGTAGAACAGATTTAACCAAGGATCCTCAATTCAAATGGCTTGGTATGGCTAGCAATAAGTAAACCAGGTTTGTTGGGAGAGACAGAAATTCAAACATTTGTAATCCATTATAGCAGATAAGCAGCAGAACAAATAAGAGAGTTAGAACTGAGATGACCCAAGTGTGGGATGGAATTTCTTTGCGGCTGAATGTCACAATGTTAAAAGTTAACTACAGTAGGTATCGCCATGAAGGGAAAATACTAACTATCACAAAGCTTATAAATCTTGTGGCAGGAAAATGCCACTCAGAGGTACTGCAATATAGGAAAGAATAGTTCATGAAAGAGCGATAAATATAAAATGTTCTTCGTATAATCTTTGCAGAACATAACATACATAAGGGACACATAACGCACATCTCTCCATTAAATATAGTAAAATAGTAAGGTACCATTCGAATACAGCGGCTTGCGAAAAGGTTGACCCTTGGAAAGTACTGTTGCCAGGATGAGATACTGGAATCCAGACACACAGAATAAAGCAGTGTTTTCATAGTTTGGTAGTCTGTTGACAGAGGAACTGGTGTTTGCAGGAACAAACCTTCAAAAACAGAAATCTGAAGCTGTTCACAGTGATGAGAGAAAGGCAATTAGCAACCTCCCTGACATGTCTGCACCAATAAACAACCACAAAGGGTTAACATCTGAATTCTATTAATTCAACCCTAACCACTGGAAATTAGAATATGGACCCTCGCTACCATTCAGGGCCACAAACGGTCATCCCAGGTGAGGCAACACCTCACCTGTGAGTCTACTGGGATTATCTACAGTATCCGGTGCTCCCGTTGTGGCCTCCTGTATATCGGTGAGACCTGACGTAGATTGGGAGACCGCTTCGCTGAACCCCTACGCTCTGTCCTCCAGAAAAAGCAGGATCTCCCGCTGGCCGCCCATTTCTATTCTATTTCCCATTCCAACATGTCAGTCCACAGCCTCCTCTACTGCCATGATGAGGCCACACTTAGGTTGGAGCAGCAACACGTTATATTCCGCCTGGGTAGCCTCCAACTTGATGGCATGAACATTGATTTCTTAAACTTCCAGTAAATGCCCCCACCCCACCCCTCCATCTCCTTCACCATTCCCCATTTCCCTTTCTCACCTATCTCCTTATTTGCCCTTCACTTCCCCGTGGTGCCCCTCCCCCTTTCCATCCTTCCATGGCCTTCTGTCCCCACCCATCAGATTCCCCCTTCTCCAGCCCTTTATCTCTTTCACCAATTGTCTTCCCAGTTCTTTGCATCACCCCTCCCCCAGTTGCTCTATCTCCTACTACCTTGTGCTTCTTCCTCTCCTCCCCCCCACCTTCTTACACTGACTTTTTTCCAGTCCCGATGAAGGGTCTCGGCCCAAAAAGTTGACTGTTTACTCTTTCTCATAGATGCTGTCCGGCCTGCTGATTTCCTCCAGCATTTTTCTGCATTAATTTGATTTCCAGCACCTGCAGATTTCTCTTGTTTGTGATACGGACCACAGATTTTGTTACACATGGTAACCACTCCAAGAGCACAAAACCTGTGATAGGCTATGGAAACCGAAGGTGAGATACAAATGGCCACGAGTTTTGGCTGTGTGAAGTCCTTTTACCTCCAGGAGTACAAATTAAACATTGAAAATAACAATGTTATTGAATCTGCTGCATTATTTCTTTCTAATTTTTTTTCAGTACTGAAGGTTGACTGGCATGCAAGAGTCACTGAGCTGTACAGCATACAAACAAGCCATGTGGCCGGGACTCCTATCTACCCCAATCCCATTTGTGTGCACTTGGGTCATAACCATCTAAGCCTTTCCTTACACTTGTCCAAATGTTTTCTTAAATGTTGCAATTGTACTTTTCGCTACCACTTCCACTGGTAGCTTTGCATATACCCACCACTTCGTGTGGAAAAGTTGCCCCTCTGATCTCTTTAAAATGTTTCCACTCAAACCTAGTTTTAAGTTCCTGTACCCTAATGAAAACAACTATGACAGTCGACCCTCACAATTTTATCAATTTCTGTAAGTCAGCTCTCAGCATCCTTCACTCCAGGGGCAACAGGCCCAGCTTATCCAATCTGTCCTTAAAACTCAAGCCAGGAAACATCTTTGTGAACATTTTCTGGACCTCCCCGAGCTTACTATCCTGTAGTAACCAGAATGACATACAATTATCTATGTGAAGTCTTTCCTTTGTTTTATACAAGTGTATTATGAATTCCCAACTCTTGCACTTAGTGTCATGGCTCGTGAAGGCAAGTATGCCATGTTTTCATATGTCTATCTATGTACCTATACTCCAACATCTCAATGCCACTCCTTGAGCTCTGCAATTCACTGTGTCCAAGTTAAATTCCATCTGCTGATCCTTTGCCCACCTTCCCAGTTCATTGTTCATATAGTGCCCATTTTTGTGAAATCTTCTAACTTACTATTATGCCATCTATATTCTTACACAAATAACTATTACACATGACAAACGTCGGGGGACCCAGCAGCACACCACTCCAATTAGACTATCAACCCTCTACCTCCAACCACTGCCTCCTGCCACCAAGCTAATGGAGGAAAAGGGGCAAGTTAACTTTCTCCATCAGCCTGCCTTGTCCCTGTACACATCTACTACCCTGCTCTGGTTAATTCTTTTGCTCACCTCTTTAAAAAAGCTATCATTTTTGTGAGACATTGTATCCCACACAAAAACATGCCTTTACAAATGCAAATACAGGTGTCCCCCGCTTTCCGAATGTTCGCTTTACAAAACCTCAGTTATGAAAGACCTACATTAGTACCCTGTTTTCGCTTTCAGAAGGTGTTTTCACTGTTATGAAAAAAAAAGCAGCGCGCAGGGAAAATCAGCGCGCGATAAAAGGCAGTGCGCTGCGCGCCCCGAGCAGCCACTCTCCCCGGATTCGGAACTGCATTCTCGCCAGCATTGCTTAAACACGTGCCTGTGAGCAGCTGTTCGCAAGATGAGTTCTAAGGTATTGGAAAAGCCTAAAAGAGCTCGTAGCGTAAAACTAGACATAATTAAGCGTTTCGATCGTGGTGAATGAAGTAAGACTAAGTGAGTTTGGCTGACGAACATGATGTTGAAGAGGTTTTGGCATCCCATGACCAAGAACTGATAGATGAAGAGCTGATGCAATTGGAAGAAGAAAGGATAACAATCGAAACCCAATGTAATAGCGAACGGACCGAAAGTGACTGCGTGAGATTTTCGCTGCAATGATAAAGTATGACTTTAATTTTGAAAGGGTACGTCGGTTTAGGGGATATTTGCAGGAAGGTTTGAGTCTTTATAAAGAACTGTATGACAGAAAAATGCGCGAGGCTCAGCAGTCAAGCAAGCCTTCCGCATCAGCCACAGCAGACGACGAACCTCCACCTACGACATCGAGGCAGGCAGTCATAGGAGAAGATGAGCTGCCTGTTCTAATGGAAACAGACAGCGAGATGACACCCCAGTGTCCCACCACCCCAACACTCAGGCCGCGGACAGATACTGTACCGATTCATGGAGAATGCAACAGTAGCCAGGAGGCACACAGCACATCTTTAAGAAAAAAGCCGAAATAAACATGCTAATTAATTAGGTGCCGCCCGACACGTAATTCATTAGCATGTTTATTTCGGCTTTTTTCTTAAAGATGTGCTGGATGCCTCCCGGCTACCATTGTACCCCTGCATGCTTCATGGTTCGGTATCTGTCGGCGGCCTGGAGGGTGGGGGCCACTGCACCACCCAACCTGCGACGACTCGGTCTAACACACCATCATCAGTGTGCTCGGCGCTGAACCAATTCTGGTAAGTGATACTACACTGTATATACATTATTTCTACTTTATATAGGCTGTGTATTTTTACGTGTTATTTGGTATGATTTGGCAGCTTCATAGCTTAAAGATTACTGGAGAGCGCTTGCGCCGTGTTTTTGCCAACAGCGCTTGCGTGAGATTTTCTGCCGACAGCGCTTGCATGAGATTTTCGCTACAGAGAACAGTTCAGTAATGACTGTGGAAAAGTATTTCTACTTTATATAGGCTGTGTATTTATCATATCGTTCCTGCTTTTACTATATGTTACTGTTATTTTAGGTTTTATGTGTTATTTGGCATGATTTGGTAGGTTATTTTTGGGTCTGCGAACGCTCACAAATTTTTCCCTTATAAATAAATGGTAATTGCTTCTTTGCTTTACGACATTTCGGCTTACGAACCGTTTCATAGGAACGCTCTACCTTCGTTTGGCGGGGGAAACCTGTAACTCCTGTCTCTCATAATCACTGCCCCACCACCCTCTTGCCCCCGCCCCCCAACCCACACAGTCACACAGCCAGCCTTTCAACTCCACTCGTACTGGTAACATGCTGGCTCTGAACTTTTCCTATCTCACTTTTAATAGCCTCACACAGATGATGTGCAGACACCAAAGATTTTACAACTGTTAAGTTGGGGAAAGTCTGTCCCAGTTCTCTCTAAGTATCTTGCAAACCCCTCTAGCAGTTTTATAATCACCAGTGTCGCAATTGAGGATGATTTGTTTCTACTCGGGGTTGAGGCGGCTGCTGAGATCAACGTGGAAATCACAGATGGGAGGAAAGGCGTCCAAACTTTCTCCAACCAGCTTCTAACCTACCGTGGACCAGCTTCTAACCTACTGAATGGACTCTAGAACGGTAAAATGGAATCTACTTTGTCATAGCACCATATAGTCTGCCTCTCCTGCACTTTCTAAAACTGTAAAAAGTCTGAATTCTGTTGTTGCTTACTGCTTGTACTACCTTGATGTAGTGATGTAAAGAAATTATCTGTGAGCTTGGCATGCAAAACAAAGTTTTTCACCGTACTTTGATACAAGTGACAATAATAAACCAATTTGCCAATTGAAATTTACCAATTTACCTTATTATTTTCTTACCAATATACCAAGAATAATTATGGAAGATAGCATACAGAGACAGACGTAAAACTCGAAGAATTTAGAAGGTTACAGTTCAATCTATATATTGTTTTAAAGCAATCATTTTCTTTCATCCAGTAATTGTACAACTAGGGATGATGTGACATGCTTACCAGTTCTGATTAGTAGTGATTGTGTAAGTGAGGATCTGAATCAATATAACCAGTATGGTTTGTAGAAGCAGACTGCCCAGGATTGTAATGTTGATAAGACTCCCCACAGGCCGCTGCGCCACAAGCTCTTTTGCAGGCCCCGTTCGACCCATGAGTATGGCCACAGTTGTAGTAATAACCAGGTCAAAGTACAGATACTGCCAGTCTCCCAAGTTTGAGTTTATCTGCATCAGAAAGCATTTTAGAACAGTGAGGTATTTGCACCAATGAACTTCTAATTAGATTGATAGGAGGAGGCTGGGAGACATTAAACAGAGTTTAAAAATAATCAATAAGGAATAAAATCAAGTTACCTGGTCTCTGCCCTACCCTGAACTACATCAATCAGCATTTGAAATACCAAGTCAAGCAGCATCCACAAGAAGCACTGCCTCAAAGTGGGAACATCCATCATCAAGGATCCTCACCATCTGGGTCGTGCCCTCTTCCCGTTGCTACTATGGAGCAGAAGGTTCAGAAATCTGAAGTCCTGCACCTTCAGGAAGAGCTACTTTCCTACACGTATCAGATTCTGGAACTGACTTGCACAACTCAAACCCTAACTCAGCAACTGAACACTATGGATCACTTCTTGCACTACCATGGAATTGTCTCTGGTTTTACTTTTTTCACACAAATGTCTTTGCACAGTCCTTTTGCTCTCTTCACTTTCTTGTATAAATTACGCTCACGAAAAGTCTAGACAAAATTATTTGGTCCAGGATGGCTTCCATGTGCACCCACAAAATGCATGAACTTACTGTGTACAATATTAGCACCGAGACAAACTGAATCATGCTGTACATGGCCATGTATTTGAAAACTCCAAAGGATGTGATAAGAGAGGCTCGACCTTCCCTATAAGGAATGGAAAATTTCTGTATTAAACCACAATTTAAAGAAGACCTTCAAAATTAATAGAAGAATACCCAAAATTAAAGAATGCAGACTGTTATTTTACTCAACAGTACAGCTAAAGTGAAAGTCTTACAATTAACTTCAGTATGAAGTTATAGTCCCTAGTGCAATAATTATGCCCGTGGCAACATCTCGCAATCTTGATGACAATTCCTATTCCCAAAGAACCTTCCATCACAACGAGCATCAAAGAACTCACCGAATTACCATTGGTACACACTTAATGTTGTCTATCTTTGAGGTGAAGGGCGATGCTACTGAAGCCTCAGTCTCAGAGAGAGAGATTCCTGCATCTGCAGCTTTTAAAGCCCCACAGTCATTCGCTCCATCTCCACACATTCCCACAGTGTACCTGAAGAAAGGGTGAACATTAAATATTAATGTACAGCAGTTCTACATCCATCCAGCACACTAAAAAAAAACAAAGAAATGGGCCTTGATTGTAAAGGCAACCATCTTGAATAACAGTGTTCAAGAAAGTTTACTGAACAAAATAACTGCTTTCAAGCGAATTCTTTGTGTATCACACATTATATATTCAAATATACTTCCAGAGCGTATGAATATCACAACATCCTAGAAGCATTAATGCGACTGTTTAGTTTTAGCTCACATTAAATAATAAGTATGTCAGCTTACTCCAATTTCTGAAAGCTCTCCACCAGTTGTGTCTTTTGATTAGGAGCCATTCGAGCATAAACTGTGCCCCGTAGCAGGATCTGAAAAGAGGCAATTAAAACATGAAGTGGATTAAAATATGCCCTAATTAACCTGCTGTCCAAAGTTAAACTGGTACTTTTCCTGATAGTCTGAAATGCATGGAGACTTACTACTGTCAATATGAGATTGTGTCCATTTTCAAAGAATATAGCTATTTCACATACTTTCTAATAATGAATCAGAGCTCACGGTCACTGCACCTGCTCTATTTAAAACAAAAAGTTTCCATTAATATTACACAGGTTTTGTGTTAACCATCCAATCCAATTAAAGTCATACCAACCTCTAACTGTTACAAAGCTTTCTGCCCACCATGCCAACATTTCCCAGAACCTACCTCTCAATCTATAAGTTGACAGAGTTACAGATTTGAGACCACAGTAAGGCATGTAATTCTTCAACCTAAACAAACGGTTAACAGGCAGTCAAAGATCAGGCTTGAACTCTCACCTTTTGTAGCAGATCTGGGAAATAATCATAAATCACTGCAAAAGATTTTCCATTTATTGCAAAGTGATAATAAGACTGTTCCAAAGAGTGGTTCCCCATTTCTTGCTGCAGCTGTTAAAATATAGGATAACAATGCGTGGGTATATTTGAACTACAAGCACAACACAGATACATGCATAGTACCTTTGTCAGAGCCCATCCATCCCTTTCCACACCAGCCCCTCACTAACTCCCAAAGGATCTTGTTCGCATCTATTTTGTGTGTATTAGAAAGCAATAAAGACACTGGAAATCAGAAACACCAACAGAAAAGGCTGAAAATACTTGGCAGATCTGTAAGCATCTGTGCCAGAGAAACTGAGGTGCTGTTTCATCAGAACTGCTGCACCTCTCCAAACATCTCAGCTCTTATATTTCTATCATTAAGTTCCAAGGATCGTGCCCTATCTGCTCTTTCTCCTCATCCCTTCTTACTTGTTTACCTTGGTATCTCCTATCCAACTGATATATATTTTTTACCTTCCCTTTCCTCCATGGTCTTCTACCCTCTCCTATCAGGTTCCCCCTTCTCCAGCCCTTTATCTCTGTCACGAATCAACTTCCCAGCTCTTTACTTTACCCCCCTCTCCCAGTTTCACCTATCACTCACCATCTTGTACTTCTTCCTTCCCCCCCCCCCACCTTCTTAGTCTGACTTCTTCCCACTTTCTTCCTAGTCCTGATGAAGGACAGTGGCCTGAAACGTCGACTGTTTACTCTTCTCCATAGATGCCGCCTGGCCTGCTGAGTTCCTGCAGCATCTTAGGTGTGTTGCTTTTGATTTTTATCAAGTATACATAAACTGTAAAGGTCTTACCTTTTATACTTGACTTTGCCTGCTATAGTACAGCTAACACCATCTTAGAATTCAGCTAGTCTTTGTTGTTTATCCTTAGCACTCTACCTTGAATATTCCGCAAGAAAAAGTGGTCTGTTCCTATACTGTACTGTTCTACGTTCTAGAAGAATGAACAACTTGTTTCAACAACTCTTCTTACCAAATACAAGGTGATTTATTCTGCAGCTTGCTTCAAAGACCAATGGTGCTCTGTTGTTAAATACTCTACATTCTGATAATAATCCAATGGAATGCTCGAGAAACTGATCTGTTCTCTCATCCTACATAATCACCTACCTGAGTCACATTCAGGTCCAGTTCTTGGTCTGACGGCTGGAACTTCACGCAAGCAGATTTACCAAGTGAGGGTGGGGAGGCATTAGCAAAGATGACTTTGTCTGACAAACCCACCATTCCACAATTCCTGGCAACATTCAGCGCTGTCAGCATGTTATCTCCTGGAAGAAAAATCCTTCGATTAGCCTGTTTTTTTCCCCCTCTGCTTTCAGTTCTTGAGCCCAAAAACGAATTAATTTTTTAAGCACTTACTGAATTAGCGATTGAGCTGCAATCTACAATATTCTGTGGCCACATGTAATGCTATTTTGTTGTTACTGGAGCTGCTTCTTAGAAGCAACTTTGTAAATGAATGGTGAAAAGTGCCTCGGTGCAGGAGTGAACTAGTGAATAACTGACAATTCCAGTCTGGGCCTCTCATCAAACAAAAATATTACCATTCACGTTGAAATGAATCAGTATTTTTACAAAATAGATGAGATCTACAACTGCCTTGATCATGTTGGCAAGCTTTGTAGAGGAAGAAGAATAAATAAGTAGAACGAATAATTTAGTACCAGAGGATCCAAGAACCAGAGTTACTATGACTTATTTCTTTGGTATCCAATCATATCATCAAACCAGAACAGCAGGAACTGTACAGAACAGGGAACTAACTTATGGCCACATTCATGTTCTTTCAGACAAAGCACCGTAAAGATTTTGGAAGAAAAGGCCCAACATACTGTTCTAATATCCTGGTAACTATGAAGTTGCTGTTCCTTCTCTGAGTTATGGCTTGTTTAAGTTATTAAACCTAAAATAGAAGCCAGGATTTCATGAACTAGTAAGGGGTTCCTGCCTCCTGTGGAACGGAACCACATTTAGAAGCTTTAGAGTAAATTATTAGTGAATGCACAGGAAACAAGGCTGAATGCTATAGACAAACAAAATTCCAATTCAGACGATGAGCATAAAGTACTTCCAGCAAACACCACACGATGGCAGTCCACATTCAATGTAAACCTATCTAGATAATACTGCTCAGCCAAAAGGGTCAGAGTATCCTGAAACACCACCACACACTTGACATTTCATAATTTCTTCATCACTTACACAACCAATGCTTCTTACCTGTCACCATTACAGTCCGAAAATTAGCTCTAACCAGGTTGTCAATGACAGGCTTTGTTTCTGGTTTCAAAATGTTCCTCATGATCAGGAATCCCAGGAATGTCATCTCACTCTCCACGGAATTCCTGTCAGTACAAAAGCATATAGTTGCATTGGTAAGGATGTTTCCAATTAGCAGTCAGACTTCCCCGAACATTACACTCTCGCATTTACTGTATGTATTTAACTGCTCAAAATGGAGCAGAGAAATAGAAAAGCAAAAAATACTGCAGATGCAGAAAATGTGAAATAGAACCAGGTTTGGTATGTCAACAAAAACACTCAAAAAACTTCTATAGATGTACCATAGAGATCATTCTGACCGGCCGCATCACTGTCTGGTATGGGGGCGGAGGGCTTCTGGAAAGGACCAAAAGAAGCTGCAGAGGGTTGTAAATTTAGTCGGCTTCATCTTGGGTACTAGCCTACAAAGTACCCAGGACATCTTCAAGGAGCTGTGTCTCGCAAAGGCAGCGTCCATTATTAAGGAGTCCCAGTACCCACGGGCTTTTCTGATTGTTACCATCAGGTAGGAGGTACAGGAGCCTGAAAGCACACACTCAGCGATTCAGGAACAGCTTCTTCCCCTCTGCCATCTGATTCCTAAATGGACATCGAACCCCTGCACACTACCTCATTTTTTAAAATATATATTATTTCTGTTTTTGCACCATTTTTAACCTATTCAATATACTGTAATTTATTTACTTATTTATCTTCCACATTATGCATTGTAATTGAACTGCTGCTGTTAAGTTAACAAATTTCACAACACATGCTGGTGATAATAAACCGGACTCTGACTCTCACATGTGGAATAAGGAACATGTGTTTAAGGAATTGTTCAGATCAAAGGTCCTTCATCAGAACTTGCAGAGAAAACAAACTATCTTAAATTACCACTGAGCTAGTGACTGTAAGATTTAATTTATAGTTTACCACCTTGGCAACCCTGGCCACACCCTATCAGAGATATTCCCTTAGTCTAATCTATTCCTCCCTACCCTTCTCTGTAACTTAAAACTAACTTGCTTTTTCTCTCCCCTTTCCCCAGTTCTGACAAAGGGCCATTGATGAAACTTTAAAGCAATCTCCCTTCCACAGATACTGCCTGGACTGCTGGGTATATCCATCATTTTCTGCTTTCAGGGCAGACAAATTATTTAACCGTCTCTTGCGTTTTATTAGTTTTAACAAACTGAGAAACTAGGAAAAGCCAGAGAGCAAATTACACGAGACCAGCAAGAAGGATACAATTAACAGAGCTAGGATTTTACAAATCAATTAACAAAGACAGGAAGATCATCCAAATGTTGAGGTCCTGTGAAAGAATTAATGAATGAATGCACAGTATTCCCAAGTACAGAAAAAAGGTGGACGTGAGACGAGAAGAGTTTGTTGAACTGGGTCTCAGAATTACAAATATAACATTAAAATCGAAGAAGTACTATTCATAGTATCAGCTACATACCTCTCCAATGTGTGTACTTCCTCAAAGGTAATATCATGACTTAGTGCTTTGAATGCAAGTCCCAGAACCCTATACCCATCATTGGCATAGTATCTTAATACTTCAGAGAAATCAGCAGGAACTGGAAGGAAAAACAGGAATATGTATTGGATGCAAACATAGTCAAGCAGGAGAAATATCACCTCTCATTTCAATTGAAACATGATCAAACACTGACTATTCACTCTAATTGGGCAGTCCTACCTAGACTTAATCCCTTTGATTTCACTGGTATTTATTAAAAGCCTCCAGCTTTCAAAGCCATCTGGAATTCTTCCTATCAACCGACTTTGTAATGGTTGAATTTTTTCACTCTGGATCACTTTACCTCACAAGGTCATCTTCATATTCTGTGGAGGGAAATGGACAATTGACATTTGGGATGTCAATGCAAAATGTTGACTGCCCATATCCCTCCGGAGATGCTGTCTAACCAGCTGAGTTCCTCCAGTGCCTTTACGTTGCTCCAGATTACAGTATCTGCAGTCTCTTGTGTTTCCATTTTAATATTGTTTCTTCTGAATGTGCAGGTCCCCTCAACCAGATTCAACTCTTTCCCTTCAGATCCTATTCACTCCAGATCACACACAGCCATTACAGAGATACTAGTGGCTTGACCCTAAATAGACTCCACATTTAACAGACTATACTTTGCCATTCCCACCACCTGTACAATGTTCTCACCCTCACTAATTTCTGATATGATGATTTCCTGTTTAACTTTCACCAGCCTTATTATTTCTTATCTATGTAAGAACAGAAGATTTAACATCTGTTATTCCAAACCTCCCACACAGTGTCCAAACATTCTTTCCAAGTGAGGATATACTTATATTTCTTTTGGCCAGGCATATGGATTCTGCTGCGTGTCTTCCACACTGAAGACCAAATAAAGACCAATTAATCACTTTGCCAAACACAGGCTAAACTGTGATCACAAGCTCTCTATTACTCACCATCTTTTTTCTCCACCCTACTCACTGCCTGCTCTGTTCTAATGAAGGTCAGTAGAGGTTTGGGAATCATTATCAATATTGTCATTCGTGGTTCTTTTAGTATTGTGTGTAATAACTTCAGAGCAGTGACTTATATTGATCCATCACTTGGTAAACTTGACAAACGTTTGTATATATCGTGCAGAACTACAACTGGTTCACTCTGTGTCCTTTGTGTCAAGCTTTTCTCTTATACTTAGCACCCAAGTTGCTGAAGCCTGGGTCACCATTCTCCCATTTCATTTCACTTGTGCCCGCTTCAGTCATGCTGAACCACTACCGCTTCTCAGACACACATAACTTCAGTCTTAGAAATTTGTCTCATACCTTAGATCAGGGGTTCCTGACCTTATTTATGCCATGAACCCTGCCATTAAACCAAGAGCTCCGTGGACCCCAGGTTGGGAACTCCTGCCTTTGATGATTGCAATTTCATCTATCTAACCTTATTCTGCCTGCTACGTAGGCATCTGATAATCTGATTCCAGGTGCCTGTATATTAAATACTATTTAATGTAGTTCCTTCCAATTGTGCACCTAAATATCACTGTTAAGTAACATTAATATTGGTTATATTATCACACCTTATCACAATAGCCCAGTTGGAAAGAAAATACCATATTCAAATATGAAAATATCTTGTTAATACAAATGTCATCCTTTCTGCATCATAAAATGTCAGGACTCCAACAAATTCCATATCTTCACTGTTTGAACAGCCAGTGGTGAATTTTTAAATAAATCCAATTTAAAGAAATATAGACCAAGTTTTTATAATAGCTCAAGTTCTTCAATGTCTTAAAAATCAGCATCTATTATTCCAACTTGTTTCCAATTTCTCTAAGATAGTCTTCTCTAACTCTGTCACAGTTGTTCTTTCAATAACTCAGCATGAAGAAATTATCTGTGATTTTCCCTCACCAACCCCTAACCCATGTGAAGTAGCATTTCCATACATTCAGTTGATATAACACCCATTGTCTGAGCTACTTGCCCAATCCAGAACCTGCTAAAATGCTTTTTATGCTCAGATCTTTCACTGTCAAATCACCTTATTCACCCCTCTAACCTTTTCTCTGTCTTTACTAAACTATCCATTGTGTAAAAATGAGAGATCACCACGAATCTAAATAATGTATTTAGAAATTAAGTAGTGTCTATGGTTGATGTTCCCCTAATTTTGTAAAGTTTTTAATCCTACTTAATTTATTACTGTCTAGAGCTTTACTCTTTAAACACTGAAAAATCACTTAAACCAATAACCAGAAGTAATGCAAATTTGAAGTTTATGAGGTAATGTCAGTTACCTGTTTCCTTTACACAAAGGCTGGCAACCATTTCAGGTGCCCCTTTCATGTACACCTCAAGTGGCGAATTGTCTAGTTTCTTTGTGATCACACTCATTCTTTGTAATGTCGAAGAAAATGGAAAACGACGAAGAATCCCCAACATTGTTTCTTGTTTCTAGTTTTGAGAAAAAGAACAGATATGTGTGCCAAGGGTTCTAAATCAACCCCTTAATACCCACTGTCAGGGGCAATGCATTCACATGACCATTCTTTAACAACAAAAGACTGTCCCACCATCAAAGAGTCAATAGTACAAGCAAAGTGGTCCTTCAACCCACTAGATCTGTGCTGACCATAAAGCATCCATTTATATTAATCCCACGCTCACCCATTTTATTCCAACTACAATCCAGTTAACTGCTCCCAATTCTAACACTCACTTATGCACTAAGGGCAACTTAGAATGATTCACCAAAAGGTATGTCCCTTTGGGATATGGAATGAAAACAGAGGACCCAGGGTAAACTGCAGCATCACATATGGAAAAAATGCAAACTCCACACAGACAAGTGGTCCGGACTGATTTCAAACCGCTGGTGTGGTGAGGAAGCAACTCTATCAGCTGTGATACATCTCAGGAGTCAACTACCAGTACCATGATACTGCCAACAGCCCACTCCACCATCACTATTCTCCAAGAGTTGATGTTTGATATCTGATACAGGGTACTTTGTTTTTAAAAAAATACTCAATTTTTACCTTTTGTCTCCCTTCATTTTTTCTGAAGCTGCTAACTCTAGCTAGAATCCAGTGAAATGGTCACTGCTTATATCTTCTACTGCTTCAACCATCAGGCACATCCATATTTGTATTCCTAACCGGTGAATATTTATAACTTAATTTTATACCTAAGCCTAACTTTATATTTTATTTCCAAGGATGTAACAAGAACTCTGACTGTGTCACTGTATTCCCACATCAGTTGTAATCAAATTTCTTATTAGAGAACAGCCATATATTATCTCTCCTTTCTCAAAGTGATGCAAGACTAACTGAAGACATTATCAACTGTACAAAAGCTGAGAGGTAATGTTGCAGCTATATAGGACCCTGGTCAGGCCCCACTTGGAGAACAATTCTGGTCGCCTCACTACAGGAAGGACGTGGAAACCACAGAACGGGTGCAGAGGAGATTTACAAGGATGTTGCCTGGACTGGGGAGCATGCCTTATGAAAATAGGTTGAGTGAACTCGGCCTTTTCTCCTTGGAGCGACGGAGGATGACAGGTGACCTCATAGAGGTGTACAAGATAATGAGAGGCATTGATCGTGTGGATAGTCAGAGGCTTTTTCCCAGGACTGAAATGGCTAGCACGAGAGGGCATAATTTTAAGGTGCTTGGAAGTAGGTACAGAGGAGATGTCAGGGGTAAGGTTTTTCATGCAGAGAGTGGTGAGTGTGTGGAATAGGCTGCCGGCGGTGGTGGTGGAGGTGGAAACAATAGGGTCTTTTAAGAGACTCCTGGATAGGTACATGGAACTTAGAAAAATAGACAGCTACGGGTAAGCCTAGGTAGTTCTAAGTTAAGGACATGTTCGGCACAGCTTTGTGAGCCGATGGGCCTGTATTGTGCTGTAGGTTTTGTGTTTCCAACTAATTTTACCAATTTAACTTGCCAATTATGTACTTTGCCAATAATGGAAGAATCAGGCAAATGCACCAGGTACCAATATTACAAATTAGCTGTGTTAAATCATACCAGTAAGGAACATGTACTACTAGCCTTGAACAAGATGCTGAATTGATTTGTGTCAATGTATTAGTGAGGAGAGGGAACCATTGCAGATTTTCCAAAAATTTATCTAATGTATCTGATTAGTTTTGATCATCTGGGCAAAGGCCAATCAATTTAGTTAATGCTTTTCATATAAAATAAACATCTGTTATTTTCTACTCAGATGACCTGGCTATTATGGCTCAAATGATTATTTCTAACAAGTGCTACAGGCTATTCCCAATTGGAACATCACATAACTGTCCCATGTTAATCTAAATCTACAAGACTTTGATATCAGGCAAATTTATCACTGCCCGATATAGTTCTTTGCCCAGCATAATATTTCTTTTACTTTTATTCTATCTGAGCCCTATACAGATAAACAAACTAATCAGGGATAACTGCTGGTCTGAATGCTTCAGTACCACACTGAACAGTGCAATTACCATCTCAACATTTCTAGTTACTCCTCACAGATATCATTAACAGGCCCAATTCAAAAGAGAGATTAGAATAGAACATTGGAACATAACCAATTCTGCCCCAGAATCGATCATTAAACAAGGACACTCAACGCTTCCAAATGGCTGTTCTTCCAGCTGTGGAGGCTTCATGACAGCCAGAACTTTCATTCCAAATGTTCTGTTCACATCCAAGTCCGCAGTCTCATCATTCAGAATCTGAAAATGGAGTACATGTTCACTAATGTAAATACAAATAATTTATGGACAAACTAACAATAGAGCAAATACCACCACCACATAGGATAACCACACTGAACTGCAAACTATCACCTGCTTTCATTTATATTCTTGTGTGTTGATGCTCCAAATGTCACATTAAATGAGGAAAGGGGTTCATAACCATGACAAATGCAGTGTCATGAAGTTATCCAAGTGGAAAGGGGTTGGAATTTGGAAGCCAGGTGACCACCAAGATGCTAATGAATATATTTCGCAGGCAAATGCCCTCTGACCCCTCTCCACCATGTGGAGATCTTGCGAGAGGAAAGGCAGTTAGCATAACAAAGCTTTTAAATGGTTCATTTTAAACTGTGATTTGGACTTAGCTGTTCAGTCATGCAATGTAAGAAAAGCCTAGGCAGCATATCAAACTCTTCTACTGAATAGGTTTTGACATTAAAATAATCTCAATTCTACTAAAAGAAGTCTCTGAAGTTCTCCAGATACACCTGGCAGACAGTCAACTTAAGAACACCTGGAATTGTTATTGTTCCTTTTCATGCCCTGTGGCTAATACCTGGAATTAATTAATGGTTTATTTACCTCAGTGCTATTTGTAGTATGTTGCTAGGACTGAATAGAATTATGAAAATCACTAAGTTTACAACACAGGAAGAAGTCTTTTAATCTACTGCATCCACACAGGCTAGACAGCCTAGTTCTTCCAACTCTTAGTCTTGTAGGTTCTGGTTCATCAAGTGCTTGTCTAAATACTCTTCTGTCTCCTCCACCCTTTTAGGCAGTGAGTTCCCAACTCCCATTACCTTCTGGGTGAAAGGAGTTCCTCCACTCCTGTAATTACGGTCACCATTTAGAGAACGGAGAGATGAGGTTTTGCAAACTAAAACTTAATCAATTGCAGATGTAAACCCTGCAAATTCTGCATACTCTACAATTTTTTGAACAAAACCAAATATTGCCGTCTTCTCCTTTCAGTGAGAGTACATTGGAAAAGCTAGTCCAGGTGTTGACTTACCCAACCAGTTGACTCAATCATCTTCAGGTCAAGTGGGTCACCAATTGGTTGACTATTTAGCAGTGTGACGCTATGACAGGTGGCCAGTGCATGCAGCATTTGACTGTTATCCAGGTGCTGAGTGTCATGAATAATCCGATCGAAGTTCTTGCCTGCCGCCAATACAACTCCCCAAAAGTCCAGGCCTTCCTCTGTAAGTGTCCCTGTCTGAGAAGGAAAGGAATTAGCTTGGGAATGGCTGCTGAAAATTTACACTTGGAAGTCTAAGCCAGAGTCCTTTGCTGATTAGACACCTCACCTTATCAAAGCAGATGAGTTTCAGTTTGCCACAGATGTTAATGCGTGGGGGACTAATACAGAATATCCCATATTTTTTCAGTCTGTCTTGAGCATAGATTGTCCCAACAGTCATGGCAGCAGGGAGAGCAGGTGGAATAATGATCGTGATCAAATCAAGGATACGGGTCAACAGCCGGCCCACTGACACCTATAAATGTGAAGGAAAGAAAGACTCGTTATAAGGAAGACCGGGCTACTTGAAAACCACAACATATTAACAACAAAGGCAACGGAGAAAGCGGAAACTGAGTTCTGAAGAAAACTGATGCTCTTTACACACTGCTTTACAATGAGCACACCTTGTTCACTGGACTGATTTGCACTTCTTGGATTATGTGGCACAATTTTAGAATTCCCCAAATGGACACCAAAACCTCAGAAGCAAACTAAATGAAAGTAGGGCAGCAGTACAGCCACTAGAGCCAACACCTCATGACACTAAAGACCGAAGTTCAATCCTAACTTTGGGTCCTGTTTGTTAATTTTGCAATTAACAAACAGGACTCTATTTTATTTATCTATTTCTATTGAGATACAGCACAGAATAGGCTCTTCTGGCCCTTTGAGCCGCGCCACACAACAATTCCAATTTAATCCTAATCACGGGACAATTTGCAATGACTTATTAACCTACCAACTGGTATATCTTTGGACTGTGGGGGGAAACTGGAGCACACAGTGGAAACCCACGCAGTTACAGAAGGAACGTACAAACTCCTTACAGGCAGTGGCAAGAATTGAACACGGGTCGCTGGTACTGTACAGCATTATGCTGACCACTATGCCCATTTTCACTGAAAGGGTTTCTTCCCACAAAGGACTGATAGATTACTAGACCACTGTAATGCAAGATCAGAATCAGAATTATTACAGCCGACTTGGGCCATAAAAGTTGCTGTTCTGTGGCAGCAGTACAGAGCAAGACAAAACAAAACTATTGGTTACAGTAACAATGAACAAATAGTGCAAAGGAGGAATAACAAGGTAGTGTTCATGGGTTCATACACTCCGTGGTCACTTTATTAGGTATAGGAGTGGACCCCGGTGTGGTTTTCTGTTGCTGTAGCTCAACCACTTCAAGGTTTGACAAGTTGTGCATTCACAGACCCTCTTCTGCACAGCGTTGTTGTAAGACGTGGTTATTTGAGTTAATGTCACCTTCCTGTCAGCTTCAGGCAGTCTGGCTATTCTCTTCGAACCTGTCATTAACAAGGCGTTATCACCCATAGAACTGGATTTTTTTGCCCCATTCTCTGTGAACTCCAGTGACTGTTGTGCATGAACATCCCAAGAGATCAGCACTTTGTGAGATACTCAAACCATTCCGTCTGGCACCACCAATCATTCCACAGTCAATCATTTAGATCATATTTTCTACCCATTTCAATGTTTGGTCTAAACAACTGAACCTTTTGACCATGCCTGCATGCTGTTATGCATTGAGTTGCTGCCACATGATTGACTGATTAGATATTTGCATTAATGTAATAGTGATAGTGCAGATGCAACTGGAAGACTTGGGACAGTTGATGAAAATTTGGGGGAAAAAACAGGATTAATGTAAAACAACCTAAATGGATGGTTGATGGCCAGTGCAATCCTGATGGGCTGAACAGACTACTTCCATGCTGTATCCTTCAATGATACTTTGAAATAATACAGCTTATACCTTCTATTGCAATTTAAAACTAGTGATTTTTTTGAAATATATGAGAGGTCTGCCAATTTTGCGGATGTTTTTCTATATACAAGAGCCTGGTCCCCATTCAAAAAGTTTCCCCAAAGAGCACATGAGAGAACTCAGAAAGGGAGCTGCATCCTTCACTCTCCCACACCACTCTACATTAAACAATCCTTCCGGATCTCAGGATCTGCAAAATGCTATCTATGATTACAAAGAAAAAGTCTCTTCACGGTCTGAAACTGCTAAACAAAGACAAGTGAGTCTCAAAGTACTTACCTTCTGTTTTTCTAGAATCACAATGCTGTATATGTCCCCAATCAAAGCTGTAACAAAAAATCACAAGTTAGTCTTGAATCAAACCTGATGATAGTTTAATACCATATGTTATAGTCTCTGAGGTAACCAGGAACTTGGTAATTGTAACATCTAGTTTCCTTCCTAACTGCATGTTATATTCTTCTCTGGCTTGTCATAAGAAATTGAAAAATGCTAATACTTTGCCAAGTGAGGTGCTTGAGCGATGTCTGGATAAGGTCAGTATCACAACAAACCTCATTTTTCTTCTTCTGAGGTCCATACATGTTTATAAGCAAGAACCCAGCGCAGGAATCTTTACTCATTTCTGGTGTTTAGTTCCCGAACTGAAAGCATAACATTTATAGATGGTTTCCTTGCATTTACGCTATTAAGTCTGGTGCCCAGTATCTCAAGATTAACCTATTCCACTGCCAGAATAAGGAAGATTCACCGATACCAGCTTTGTGGAATCTGTGTTATTAAAATATCATCTTTATTTTATTTTATTAATGAGGGCAATTCATTCTGAAATGTATAGCAGGTGAGGAGCATTTGCATTAAGAGTAACTGAACAACTATTACGGAACTGAAGGGTCACTGATCTGAAATATTGACTGCTTCTTTATCCATAGATGCTGCCACACCTGCTCAGTACTTTGCTTTCATTTCAAAAGCTCAGCACCTAGTTTTGACTTCAATAAATTAATTAGAGTTACAGCCCTTCACTTTCCATCTGGTATTTAACAAGAGCAAGTCTCACAGAAGAAAAGGGTGTGTCATAATTACATAGACAAAGGCAAAATGATTCCCCACAAATAAAAAAAAATACTCTTACCAAGTATTCCAAGAAAGATGATGAACTTCATCGCATCTTTGTAGAATTTAAACCCCAGAGGTTTAGGATACAGAATAGAACTGATCAGTTCTCCTTTACTTGTGCAAAAGCCTTCAGAGAGAGAAGTGCAAGGAATTAACTGTCTACACTCTTTAAAGAAAAACTGCACCAAGCTAACAGTAGAGCACAATGCCTCAATGACACTGGCTTATAAAATTTAGTTGCTCAAGTTGAAAGCCATTCTTCACATATGCCAATTCTGGAGTCACAGCTGAACAACCATCTTTTCTAACTTTTCTCATTATCAGCAAAAGATTTTAATGCTACCTGAGAAAGCAATAACTCATGTTTCTGTTCCTACCTCTGAAAAGAAATCCAAACAGAGGTTGACCTGGTAAGGCAGTAAGTATGTCTTGTGCTGCAGATAAAACAAATGGAAGCTGCCTCGGCTAGCAGGGACATTATAAGTATTACAGCCACCAACCCTGATCCTTCCTGTGGTTCTTTGACAGCTGAATCCAGATTCTCCCACCCCCCCCAACAACTTTGGAACATCTTACTACAACTTTGAAATATCTTTCAATATCCTCACTGGAGGCAGAAGCAACTCTTTTTAAAAATCATTCTAGGATATATCAACATTACTTCCATGAGATTTAATCCTTATAACTGACTTTTCTGAGAAATAAACCTCATTAAAAAAAATTACAGGTATTCACCCACTCTTTATCTGAGAGGATCAATGTTATATGATTCCTGCCTGAAAGAAATACAGAAGGAAATATTACCCAAGCCTTTGCCTTCTACCTTCCCTTCAGCCTATCACAGACTTTTGCTCATTACTAGCTTCACCACTTGCTTTCTCCCAAGGCATGTCTATAACATTACATTTCTACTTCCTCCAGCTTTGACGAACTGCCTCAATTTTAAACATCAACCCGTATCTCTCCTGGTAATAGTTGCTTGAGCTGCTAATCACTTCACACGGAGATGTGGTGTGATTCATACACCTTCCGTCATTTATCCGTCCTCTACTTTGAGGTCAGAAATTTCAGAGGGAAGTCCTGTATTATCAAATTCCGGGCTACTTAAGGCACCTTTTAGAGGTAGACCCTTGATCATATTTTTTTGATTAGACAACAAATTTGATGGTGCAGTAAAAGATGTTTTTGTCACCCAAGCACAATCTGGGGGTAGCATGGCAGATTTCTGTTACACAGTCAACCACCAGATTAAAATCTTTTGCTGAATATTGTCTAATACCAATGCACTCTTATTCTGGTTTTATCAGATCCCTGGTTCTGTCCAATCAGTACCTGTTCTCACTACCACAGCCAAAACTTGCTGATCTGTGCTGTAGCTCTTTGACTGTACAACCTGAGTTCCACAGAAAAGTGTGTGCCGCTTGTGTTCTTCAGAAGAATAGGCCACATCTTGAACAGGTAGAGGAGTCTTCATCACAGGTACACTCTCACCTGGCAAAATATCACACAGTGATAATAATTATTTTTGAAGCATTCATTTCTGAAACATTCCCACAGTGCACAATTCCTTTCTCTATCTATATACAGAACTGTGCAAAAGTCTTGGGCACATGGAAAATAAAATTCTGTAAAGTGAAGATGTTTTCAAAACCAATGAAATGTTTCTAAATATCGAAAAATACTATAAAGAGCAGTAAACTGCAAAAAAACTAAATCAAATCAATATTTGGTGTGACCATCCTTTGTCTTTAAAACTGCATCAATTCTCCTAGGTACATTGTCGCGCAGTTTTATAAGAAATAAAAAATCAGCTGGTAGGTTCTTCCAAGCACCTAGAACTTGTGAAGTTCTTCTGAAGACGTTAGTTGTCTCGCTTGCTCCTGTCTCTCCAGGTAATCCCGGACAGCCCTGATGATGTTGAGATCAGGGCTCAGTGGAAGCCAAAACATCTGTTACAGAACTTCTTGTTCTTCTTTCCGTTGAAGCTAGTTCTTTACGACCCTGGCTATGTGTTTGGGGTCATTGTCCTGCTGCAGAATGAAGTTGGGACCAATTAGATGCCTCTCTGATGGTGTGATGTGGTGGATGAAAATCTGCTTGTACTTCTCAGCACTGAGGATTTCATTAATTCTGACAAGATCACCAACTCAATTTGCAGAAATACATCCCCAAACCTGCAGGAAGCCTCTGCTGTGCTTCATTCCTGGCTGCAGACACTCATCCATGTAGCACTCTCCAGCTCCTCTATGGACAAACTGCCTCATGCTTGAACCAAAAACTTCAAATTTTGACTCATCAGTCCAGAACACTTGCTGCCACCGTTCACCACTCCAGTCTTTGGGTTTCTGTGCGTAGCTGAGTCTCTTGGATTTGCTTCCACTTTGGAGGAATAGCTTTTTGGCTACAACTCTTCCATGAAGACCACCTCTGACAAGACTTCTCTGGACTACAGAGGGCTGTATTTAGGTTCCAGTGGTTTTTATGAGTTCAGAGCTGATAGCGGTGCTGGACGTCTTCCAGTTCAGAAGGAATATCACTTTGATATATCTCTTGTATGCTGCACTCAGTTTCCATGGCCCACCACTGCATTTCTGGTCCTCCATTTTGCCAGTTTCTTTGTGATTCTTCAGAACAGCTTGGACAGCACATCTTGAAACTCCTGCCTTCTGTGAAATTTCTGCTGGAGAGAGACCTTGCCGATGCAGGATGACCACCTTGTGTCTTGTTGCTGTGCTCACTATTGCCATGGTGTAAGAATTGATGATTTTAAGGTTAAACTGTCATATCTGTCACACCCTCACCATTTAATTTGGCTGTCCTTTGCCCAGTATGATTCCTTCCACACTCATTTCTATTTCAGTTAATCAGTTTAGCACATTCAACTTATGGTACTGATCATTAACATCCTGTTTGTTATCTTTGTTTAATCATGTGCTGGGCTATATACCTACAAAGTTATCAAGTTTTTATCTGAAAAGTGGACTTTCACTTAACATATTACTTTCCTTAATGAAATATAAAAATTTCTCTGTAACATTTAATTTTTTTTTGGAAAATGAAAGTTTGGAAATCTGAAATTTGCTCTTTTCTGACACACTAATGTAGAAGACAAAAAATAAACATCTGAATCAAAATTTATATTAAAAAATTTAGGGTGCCTAAGACTTTTGCACGGTACTGTAGGTGATCATAATCAGAGGCAGTGAGAAGGCCAACCAGCTCCTCGAATCTATTCTGTCATTCAATAAGAGTATGGGTAATCCTGTCTCTCAATACCATTTTCCTGTCGGTCTACATAGCCACGATCACTGCAGTGCCCAAAAATGCACTCATATTATCTTTCAGTATACTCCATGGCAGAGGACTTCCAGAAAGAATCAACACAAGAATGTAAGAAATAGGAGTAGACCACCCAACTCTTGATCTAATGGCCACAAGCATTCCTCATTCAACCTCAGTATCGTTAGATTAGATCAAAGATCTGCAATTCTGAAATGTTGCGTCATGAATGGAAGTGGACAACTAACATTTAGTACCTGTGGAATCAATAACAGAGCTTATGTTTCATCTCAAAACCAGTTGTCAGAAATATCTTATTCTCAGAAATCCAGGCAGCACCTATGGAAAAGAGTAAACAGTCGATGTTTCAGGCCGAGACCCTTCATCAGGACTGCCAGTTTTGGCCCAGGTCTTGCATCAGTCTCTGTTGGTTTTCACCCAGTAGATATTGCCTTTGTAGATTGCCCCTCCTACTTTCTGCAACTCAAAAAAAACTTACTTTGTAACTTTGTGAGTTCTGATGAAAAATTATCAATGGAATATCAAGTCATTTACTCTTTCCACAGATGCTGCCTAACGTGTCACAAAGCTCTAGCATTTTTTGCATCGGGGTAAATTGGATTTAATTAGATGTCAGGACAGTGTCACTTGCTAATGACACCAAGAATGGGGGGGTGGTGGACAGATAGGAAGGTAATCAAAGCTTCAGTGTGATCTGGACTGGCGGGGATAATGAGCTGAAAACTGGCAGATGGAACTTAAGGCAGACAATTGTGTGGTGTTGCATTTTGGGAGGATCAACCAGGGTAGGGCTTCCACAGTGAACGGCAGGGCACTGACGTCAGCTGTAGGACAGAGGGATCTGGGAATACAGATCTTTAATTGCTTTAAAGTGGCTTCAAAGGTAGATAGGGTCGTAAAGAGAGCATTTGGCACAATGGCCTTCATAACTCAGTGCACTGAGTTAGGAGTTGGGATGTTGAAGTTGTATAAGAGGTTGGAGGGGTTGAATTTAGACCATAAGACATTGGAGCAGAATAAGGTCATCAGGCCTATAAATCTGCTCCGCCATTCAATCATGGCTGATCCTTCAATCATGGCTCCTCCTTAACCCCAGTTCCCGGCCTTCTCCCCGTAACCTTTGATGCCATGTCCAATCAAGAACCTATCAATCTCTGCCTTAAATACACCCAACGACCTGGCCTCCACAGCTGCATTTGGCAACAAATTCACCACCCTTTAGCTAAAGAAATTTCTCCACATCTCTGTTTTGAAAAGGCGCCCCTCTATCCTGAGGCTGTGTCCTCCTGTCCGAGACTCTCCCACCATGGGAAACATCCTTTCCACATCTACTCTGTCTAGGCCTCTCAACATTCGAAACATTTCAATGCGATCCCCCTTCGTCCTTCTGAATCCCAGCAAGTACAGACCCAGAGCCATCAAATGTTCCTCAGATGACAACCTTTTCATTCCTGGAATCATCCTTGTGAACCTCCTCTGGACCCTCTCCAGTGCCAGCACATCTTTTCTAAGATGAGGGGCCCAAAACTGTTCACAATACTCATGGTGAGGCCTCACCAGTGTGTTATAAAGCCTCAGCATGACATCCTTGCTCTTGTATTCTACACCTCTTGAAATGAATGCTAACATAGCATTTGCCTTCCTCACCCCTGACCCAACCTGCAAGTTAACCTTTAGGATGTTCTGCACAAGAACTCCCAAGTCCCTTTACATTTCAGATTTTTGGATTTTCTCCCCATTTAGAAAATAGTCCACATATTTATTTCTACTACCAAAGTACATGACAATGCATTTTCAAACATTGTATTTCATTTGCCACTTTCTTGCCCATTCTCCTAAACTGTCTAAGTCCTTCTGCATTCTACCTGTTCCCTCAACACTACCTGCACCTCCACCAGTCTTCGTATCATCTGCAAACTTGGCAACAAAGCCATCTATTCCATCGTCTAAATCATATATATACAGTATAAAAAGAAGAGGTCCCAACACTGACCCCTGCAGAACACCACTAGTCACCAGCAGCCAACAGAAAAGGATCATTTTGTTCCCACTCGCTGCCTCCTACCAATCAGCCAATGTTCTAACCATGTTAGTAACTTTCCTGTAATACTATGGACTCTTAACTTGGTAAGCAGCCTCATGTGTGGCACCTTGCCAAAGGCCTTCTCAAAGTACAAACACACAACATTCACTGTGTCGCCTTTATCTATCCTACTTGTAATCTCCTCAAAGAGTTCGAACAGGTTCGTCAGGCAGGATTTTGCCTGAAGGAAACCATGCTGACTTTGTACTATCTTGTCCTGCGTCACCAAGTACACCATCACCTCATCCTTAACAATTGACTCAAACATCTTCCCAACCACTGAGGTCAAGCTAACTGGTCTATAATTTCCTTTCTGCTGCCTTCCTTCTTTCTTAAAGAATGGAGTGACATTTGCAATTTTCCAGTCCTCTGGCACCACGCCAGAGTCCAATGATTTTTGAAAGATTATTTCTACTGTTATCAAAATCTGTAACGTTACCTCTTTCAGAACCCTAAAGTGCAGTTCATCTGGTCCGGGTGACTTATATACCTTTAGGTTTATTAGCTTTTTGAGCAGCTACTCTCTTGTAATAGTAACTGCACCTACTTCTCTTCCTTCACACACTACAACATCAGGCATACTGTTAGTGTCCTCCACAGTGAAGCCTGATGTAAAATACTCATTTAATTCATCAGCCATCTCCTTGTCCCCCGTTATTATTCCTCCTGCCTCATTTTCTAGCAGTCCTATGTCCACTCTCATTTCTCTTTTATTTTTAACATACTTGAAAAAGCTTTTACTATCCCACTTCGATATTATTTGCTAGCTTGCTTTCATATTTCATCTTTTCCCTTCTAATGAATTTTTTAGTTGCTCTCTGTAGGTTTTTAAAAACTAACCCAATCCCACTAATTTTTGCTTTGGTGTATGCTCCTTCTTTTGCTTTTACGATAGCTTTGACTTCCCTTGTCAGCCACGGTTGTACTACTTTACTATTTGAGTATTTTTTCATTTTTGGAATACACATGTCCTGCACCTTCCTCATTTTTCCCAGAAACGCACACCATTGCTGCTCTGCTGACGTTCCTGCCAGCAGCTCCTTCCAATTTACTTTGGCCAACTCCTCTCTTATACCACTGTAATTTCCCTTACGTCACTGAAATACTGCTACATCAGGCTTTACTTTTTTCCTATCAAATTTCAAGTTGAACTCAATCATACTGTGATCACTGGTTCCCAAGGGTTCTTCTACCTTATTGGAGTTGGAGTATTGTGTGCAGTGAGGTCATCTAGAAAGATATTAATAAGTTTGAAAGAGTGCAGTGAAGATTTACAAGGATACTGCTGGGACTTGAGGACCTGAGTTTTAGAGAAAGGTTTAACAGGTTAGGCCTTTACTCCCTGGATAAGTCCTAACCTACGGTCCAGGTGCAGATAGAAGGCATCGGCAGCAAAGATACAGATCGGCACAGACTAAATGGGCCAAAGGGCTTGATCCTGCACTTTAGTGTTTTATGACTATGATCGTTGATCTTAAAACATAGGTTTTAATTCAACTAAGATAGGTGGGAAAGTTAAATTCACACAATAAAATTGGTTTGGAGTTAATCATTAAAGGTGACCATGAAGGTGCTGACTTGTTGTAAATCTCATCCTATTCAAGTATGTCTTACAAGGATGGATATTATGGAAAATAGTGCCACATCCTGAAATAAAAGATTAGGAGAAATCTTGCTTAAGTATTAAGGACGGTAATAGGCAAGACTTTTAAAAGATGAGCTGGGTGTCCACAGGCTCAACCAACAGGAGAGTGGGGGAGAAAATAGAACTGTTTCTGTTTGGTTCTCACCTGTAAGCATGCTCTCATTGACCATACACTCTCCAGTTAGAAGTGCTGCATCACAAGGAACCTGAATTCCATCTTCAGGGATCACAATACAGTCACCAGGGACTAAATCCTGAGAATTCACCATTTGCTCTTCTGTAAAGAAAAGGAACAGTAAACTAATTACCAGAGTACACAATACAAACTAGCAAGAACCAATACAAAGTTCAAGGATGATACCAATGGCTAGCCACTGAGTGAGTCAAAAGCTGACTTAACATACAACCACATATACAAACCACATGGTTATCACACTGATTATTGTTGCTAGATATAAGCTAAGTTTACAGTTGTCATACAAATATATAATATGCTAATTTCAAAATTCTATTATATGTTGAAGTGGTTAGAACAGCACAGGAATGAATACAAGGGAATTAGAGATTGTACATACACAATTATATCGAATGCTGTTGATAACTTCAATCTAATAAATAGCTAATAAGATTGTAAAAACACAAAGCAAAAATAAAAGTGCATAATGAAGATTTCAGAATCCAAATCATGTTTATTAACACTGACATATGTTGTGAAAATTGTTGTTATTGTGGCAACAGTACAGTGCAAGACATAAACATTGCGATAAATAGCGATAAAAATAAAATAAATTATGCAAAAGACGAATAGTGAGATTGTATTCAAGGACCGTTCAAAAATCTGTTGACAGAGGACACAACCTCACCATTCTTCCTTTGCACTATTTATAAATATATTTTGTTAAAATGACAGTAATAACCTCAAATCAATATTAATTATTATTTTTATTCCTAACTCCCATTTCATTTACAGGCACAACATAGGAAAGGGTAAACGGTTTGTGCTCCAAGTCTGAAAACAGCAAACAATTTGGCAAGTCAGAACAGGAAAACCAGTAAGAGAACTACTTACATTGTAACATTAACAGAGCAGAAAATTCATCAGATATTTCACTGGAGTGTTAATAAATAGAACAAACCTAACTCTGAGACATACAAGGAGATAGTAAAGATGTCAGTCAAAGAGGTAGTGTTTGAGGACTATCTAAAAGCAAGAGTTGTAAAGAGGTTTAGGGAGTGAACTCCTAGCTTCAGACCTTGGCAGCAGAATCAAGGTGGTGCAGTGATTACGCCTCTGAAGACAATGACAGAATGTAAGCATCTTGGAAGGGTTCAGGGTTGGAGATGGTTACAGGTATAGGGAAAGGTGAAATCATAAAGGACTTAAGACAATCTTCATTCTTTTGTTTTAAGTCAATGTAATTGAAAAGATGCCATACTTGAACAAAGAAATCATGGGTTAACAGGACTTCGGTTGAATGAGAAATCAGAATAATTTCGTGTGAAGCATTAAATGAAGAAGGGCGGCAAGGAGCACTTTGGAATAACGAATCCAATGGCATGCATAAATGCTGCAGCGCCACTTGAGCTGGGGCAGAGGAGAGAGATAACTTCAGTGAATAATTAGGCAGGAGGTTCAATTCAAAAGTAACAGCAAGATCATGACAACTTGTTCAGTTTTGGAGCAAAGCCAAGGCACATGAAGCTAAGGAAGAAGTTTGTGAACAAGATTGAAGACAAAGACTTTCGAGCAGATGCATGTGCAGATACATTCTTGAAAATAATCAACTGGTGACTGCTGCTACTAAGGACTGGGTCAATTATTCTCTGCCGTTTGATAATGGATTTGATTGTCAAGCTCGTTATTTACCCCCTCATCTTCTACCGCTGCTGTCTTTTACTGAGATTTAAAATTCACAAATGTTTTCGCAACCCTCCAATACTTTGCTCAGAGCCAAATGTGCCCCAACAAGTACTGGCAGGTTGCTCAATCAAGGAGAATAATATCATTGGCTCTATTTTCACTATATTTAAACTGCACAAATTTTTCAGCAACTGTTTTGTGATATCTCAAGGATATAAAAGGTGTTATACAAATTACTTACAAAATATATTGATTGGCTGTGGTCTAATTAAAATCAGAGGTTAAACTGTGTTTGCATCCATCTTATGGTCCAACTGATACTGGAGCAGTTACAGTGCTGCCATGGAACAGGTAGAAGTCCTTTCTTTCTAAAATTCAACACTAAATTGTACAGCACCTTATCCAGTAAGTCACTGTGATAGAACTCCCACTAATTGTCTCAACTTCACTTACTGTTTCGTGAAAAGCACTTTTATACAATTACAAATTATGCAAACAGTCCATACTGTTCTATTTGATAATAAGAATATTAGCATCAACCACTTACCTCCAGTATCTCTATGGACATGTACATTAAGAGTCAATTTTACCATATTCCGCAACGTTACACTTTGCTGTATACAAAGAAAGCAGACACAAATCAGTGTTCTGTCATGAAATTCTTCACTTTCACAGCTTAATTCCAACAGAATCAACAAACTCATTCGCAAGGCCAGTGATCTTGTGGGGATGGAACTGGACTCTCTGACGGTGGTGTCTGAAAAGAGGATGCTGTCCAAGTTGCATGCCATCTTGGACAATGTCTCCCATCCACTACATAATGTACCGGTTGGGCACAGGAGTACATTCAGCCAGAGACTCATTCCACCGAGATGCAACACAAAGCGTCATAGGAAGTTATTCCTGCCTGTGGCCATCAAACTTTACAACTCCTCCCTTGGAGGGTCAGACACCCTGAGCCTGGACTTATTTCCTGACATAATTTGCATAATTTACATATTACTATTTATGGTTTTATTACTATTTAATTATTCATGGTGCAAATGTAACGATAACCAATTTCCCCCAGGTTCAATAAAGTATGACTACTACTACTACTACTACTACTAAGTAACCACATTAATGAATCACAATGTACAATACATTTACATCAGAACCAAATGTACTACTGTTTAGTAAATTAGAAATATAATAGTTATCATCATTGGACAATCATCTCAGCACTCAACTACACCATGGGAACATTTGCACTTTAAACTTTTTTTAAAAGCATTTACTCAGTTATGCATAGATGTCTTATGATGATAATGAGGTTTTCTTAAAATTACTGAATAGAAGCAAGATGTTTACCTAGGGAAGGTATAGATACATTGAATTATCTATATCCTTCAAAAATGGCTCATGTGACTAAAGCATTATTATAGCTAGTCTTGTTTGGAATGACTACTGTGAAAGTTTAATGGTTCCATGAAATAGGATGTAGGTGTTAACCAGGGAGGGAGGGAACCTTTGACTACCAATCTCAAATAGCAAGGAGTTGATTCTGACGTCGTAAAATGAATTACTGTCTCATGTCATGTGATTTCTAAATCAATAATATACTCCAGTTTTTAACATAAAATTTAAAAGAATATTCGCTGACTTCTACAATTGCAAAAATCTGCTTATCACCACTGTTTTTACTGGGATTTCACATCTGACGATCAAACTTTGTACAACGAAAAGCAGATTGATATTTAACATCTAAGGCTCACAGGGCTGTAGTTATCCTTTATTAAATAAAAATAACATTGAACACTCCTCCAATCTTCTGGCACCTTGTCTATGGCTGATAAAGATGTAAAAATGAATCTCCTCCTTTGTTTCCCATAGCAACCTTTGAAGTAGCAAGTGAGCACGGCACCATTACAGGGTGGGTACCATTGAAGAGAACAAGTCTTGTCCGGAGTGAGTTTTATTTGAGTTAATAAAAAGAAGGTAGGTGTAAGAGGAGGGGCCATTGCGGAGTGGCTCAGTGTTAAGAGTAGTCAGGCTTTGGGTCAACAGGCTTCGTCGAAAACAGGCAGAGGTTAAGGGTACTGAGTCATTTGTTTTGATTGTGGAACTTGAGCTTGAGAAATTGGAGCTAAAGGTACAAGTTCACAAGGAGAGGCTGCGTAAGTGACCTAGGTGGGTGCGAAACTCAAGAATTCAGAGAGACGGCACAGGCAAGAACAGGTGAGCTTTTTTTTAATTGTCTGTAAATCCTTAGTCTTAGTTCAGTGTAGGCAGGATGGCTAATGCATTGGAATGCTCCTCCTATGAGATGTGGGATTTCAGGGTATCCGACCGTATCCCTGATGACTACAGCCGCAGGAAGAGCATCCAACTTCAAACCCCGACTGACAAGGTCAGTGAACTGGAGCTGGAAGTACTCAGGACCATTCTAGATACTGAAAACCTGAAGATAGAATTTTTACTGAGGTGGTCACACCCAAAGCGCAGGCTTCAGACAGTAGATGGCTGACCACCAGGAGAAGTAAGGGAGTTAGCAGTCAGTACAGGGTTCCGCTGTGGCATTCCCTCAGTAACAAGTATGCCACTTTTGATCCTGCTGGGTGGGGGGGTGGGGGCACATTAGGAATGACCTATCAGGGCACAGCAGCAGCAGTAAAGCCTGTGGCACTGTGGCTGGCTCTGCAGCTCAGCAGGGAAGGGTAAAGTCAGGCAGAGTGATAATGATCGGACACTCGATAGGGTGACGGACAGCAGTTTCTGTGGCCAAGAATGAGATGCTGGGATGGTGTGCTGCCTCACAGAGTGGAGGGTGCCTGGAATGTGTTTCCTGGGGTGGTGGTAGAGGCAGAGGCAGATACATTAGAGACTTTTGAGACATTTAGGTAGGCATATGAATGAGGAAAAATAGAAGGATATGGACATTGTGTAGGCAGAAGGGCTTAGTTTAGTTGGCCATGTGATTACTAATACATTTGGTTCTGCACAACATGGTGAGCTGAAGGGACTGGTCCTGTGCTGTACTGTTCTATGTTCTACGTACCCTGGGATAAATCTTAGCTGACCTCGCGGGTTTATCAAACCTTATCCGTCTCATGACATTTAACACCTCCTCCTCTTTGTGCTCCAGATTATCCATTTAACTCGCCATCTTCTATTGCAGATGAGAAATCCTCATTCCAGACATCACACCTATCTTCCTCTAATTCCCACTACTCATTGGCAGCCCTATAGTATGACCCAGCAATATGGATTGGCCTCTCTCTTATTCCTAAATTCTATCCACATGGCCTCATTGTATGATGCTACCAGTTTATCCTCTTGAAGTATCGTCATTATTTTCTCCCTAATCAGTGCTGCGACTCCCCCCTCTTATTTTGCATTCCCCTTTACAAATGCTTGTGTGTACTTGGGATTCCAAAGAACACACTTGGGCAATACACAAACTTAATAGAAATTTATTTGGAGGTTATTAATCTGTAAAGGATATCGTATGACATTCATACACTCCCATGATCATCACTAAGTAGTAATAAAAAAGGCACTCTGGCAAATTTCCCTTCCCTGCCTCAGAAGAGATAGCTGACTAACTTCAGCTAATTCTGCACAGGCTGGGGCTATCTCCTAGAAGCACTTATAGGGTATACTCTGTTCATTGCATTCATTGTACCACTAATTAATAGTAACAGCTGACTCAAGAAAATGCAACAGCAATAAAGAGTTAGTACAATATCAAAACCCTCAATCGCTTGGATTATTTTAAACTGTTGATTTAGTTCATAACCGCATAACCACATCCACATTTCTGTGGACATTTCAACAAGGAGATATCACCTAATGCTTTTAACCTGGAATTGTGATTAAAGGGAGACGGTCCAGAACTGTTTATTTAATATACAGCGTAGACCACAATGTGGTAGAGGCAACTTATTGCTATCCCATTCCCATTTTCTACATGTTTCAAGGCAATTTATTCTAATTACTGTTGAATGAGAACAGAAAAATTTAATTTCCTTCCCTAAATTTATTCTTTACCTGCCCTATGCAAGCAGATTGCAGATTTAGATGCTTTTAATACAAGTCCAATTCTTACCCTAAATTGACTCAAAACATCTGACTGCATAAGGAAACAGCATGCTGACAGTATTTTGCAATTTGCGGAACTTGGGATCTAAGAACCAGGTATATTTTTCCTTTCACTGCACACAATACAAACTTGTACATTTACCATGTATAGTTCACCTGCAAATAGTAAACACTTCATTTTCACGCACAATACCTCACAAAATGCAAAGTAAATTAAATAGTGGATTAATGAACTGCAAAAAAAATCCTCTAAGTATTTGATAATTCAGTAGAAATTCACAAGATGTAATTTGCCAGTGTAACAACTTTTTTGGTTTCAAGTTTAAAACAACATGTAGACTTCCAGCAACAGAACTTTAGGTCCTCCACACTATGGCAACTTGTCATTTGCTTCTTAATTTCTTAATGATGTACCTTGTGCGTCTGGTAGAGGGATATACTAATGGATATAACGGAGATTAATAGGATACATGCTGCATAGTAATAATATTCCTCAGTGATCCAGAGTACAATACTGAAAATCTGAAAAATGTAGAAAGGATTCAGAACCTGGAAGAGAAAACAAAAGTTCATCATTAAATTTAGAACTGAAAACCACTTTGCAATTAGAAATACAGTACTAAATTGCATCACTCTTATAGGTTGATAGAGCTGAGCTCCCATTCACCATCACTTTTATCTCTGCTCATTATTTTCCCCTTTATTTCCACCACTCAAAATGCCAAATTAGAGTGCATTTTATTTACTTTCAAGTACCTAAACCAAACGGTTTATCGGGACTGTTAAGTATCAGCTGGGTCATTTACTGAGACACCCGAATTCAACCTCTTCATGGTACGTACATATACAAGCAAGCACAGAATGTACAGGGACAATGACCAAGTGCAACAACACTATGCCTTCTCTATTGCAAGAGTATCAAAGGTCATATACAAATCAAGATCATATAACACAGCACTGATTAGGACCGAAAGCTGGACTCTTCCCGTTCATCCTCAGACACAGTCCGTATGACATTCATGTATTTGGTCCAAGCTATATGGATGAAAGAAACCCTAGTTTCTCATATTAAAATGAAGCACTTACCCTAGAGTAAGCACTTTCACTTCTCCGCTGAAGGTTTTTGTCCCCCCATTTAATGGGAAAGAATACCTAACAGTTGGAGGTTACTTCCCCTTTACAACCAACAACTAAGTTCTACTTGGAAACTTGGCTGTTTTTACTGCTCCTCTGTTGTGCAATATCATCATCTGAATATGGCTACAACTGCATGAATGCAGTCTGGATCACTCATCTCCTGACATTCAGTCAGAGTTTTTGAACTCCAATTTCATACATCAGCATACCACGGCACAGTGATTAAGATAACACACACAAAATGCTGGAGGAACTCAGCAGACCAGGCAGCATCTATGGAAAAGAGTAAACAGCCAATGTTTCAGGTTGAGACCCCTCATCAGGATGCTACCTAGCCTGTTGAGTTCCTCCAGCATTTTGTGTGTGTTACTTCGATTTCCAGCATCTGCAGATTTTCTGTCATTGATTAAGATGTTCATTTTACCATCTATCCAGTTTAAAAAAAACACCTACTGCAATGGAAAGAAAAACAGGACCGTATCAACTCACCTCTTCTACTAACAATGTGAAGTATGATTTTACAAGCACCTCAATCACGTTTGGTCCATACACCTGCCTTCTGCAAGTAAAACAAATAAATTATAGCAATCCAGAAGAGCCTAACTTTTGCCAAGGCTATTTTTTGGAGCAACAGTTCTCTCAAGTATTTAGGCTATCTGCAAGTCTGAAGACTGAACATCCAAGAAGCACATCATGTTCAACTCTAACCTGTTCTCGTCCTTTACTGACACATATCAAGCTCCAGTTCAGTTGTCATTCAACCATACTGGCAAACAAAACAATGTTCCTCTGGACCAAGGTGCACAACACAGTGCATATAACTCACACACGTAACACATAAGGTGATATTACCAAAGGTAAATTAACAAATAATAGGGTGCATTTATGACACAAGTTTAAAAAGTAAACAGCATAACGCTACTGACACTACATGGGGGAAGAAGCTGTTTTCCATTATAATAGTTATTAACCTAATGGTACCTCTTGCCTGATGAAAGGGGGGTCAGAGATTGTTGGACGGATAGAAGGGATCATTGACAATGCTAAGGGCCCTGCTCACGGAGCGCTCCTGATAAAAACCTCTGATGGGTAGAAGACTGACCCCCATGATTCTCTCAGCAGTCCTTGCAATCCTTTGTAGGGGCTTGTGGTCAGATGCCTTGAAATTCCCTAACCAGATGGTGATGCAGCTGGTCAGGAAGATCTCGACTGGGCTCCTGTAAAAATTGGTTAGAACGGGAGTGGGTGGGGAGGCGGGAGGTGGGAGCGTCACTCACCTCAATCCCCTCAAGAAGTGGAGATGCTGCTGAGCTTTCTTGAACAGAGCGGTGGTGTTGGACGTGGTCCCAGAACTCCCAGAAACTTGGTGCCACTGACTCTCTACATGGAGAAGCTGTGTATGTGGAGTGAGGACTGGTCAGCCTGCACCTTCCTAAAGTTCACAATCATCTCTTTGGTCTTGCCCATGTTGAAGTTCAATTTACTGCCCTCGCACCATTCTACCAGCTGCTCTACCTCCTCTCTGAATGCTGTTTCTTCATCGTTGTCGATGAGGCCAACCACTGTTGTGTCATCAGCAAACTTGATGGCTCTGTTTGAACTGGATTGAGTAGTGCAGTCATGCATCAGCAGTGTGAGGAGCAGCGGGCTGAGCTCGCAGCCCTAGGGAGCACCAGTGCTCAACGTGATGCAGCTAGAGATGTTTTTGCCAACACACACTGACTGTGGTCTTTCGGTCTAGAAATCGAGGATCCAGTTACAAGGGAGAGGTGCTGAGACCCAACGAGGACAGTTTACCCACCAGCTTCTGAAGGATGATCAAGTTAAATGCCGAGTTGGTCAATAAACAGCACCCTGGCATATGAGGCACCATTTTCCAAGTGGGACATGATGGAAGAGTACAATTTGAGCAATAAGCAAACTGGAACGCGTCCAATGTGGCAAGAAGATGGGAATTAAAGCAATCCAGAACCAGCCGCTCAAAACACTTTATTATTGTCGAGGTTAGTGCTACTGGACAGTGTCGTTGAGGCTGGTTGCTTTCTTGGACTCTGGGATGATGGTGGCCACCTTGAAGCCTGAGAGGACAGTGGACAATTCCAGAGATGTTGAAGATGTTTGTCAGAACCTCTGTTATCTGGGCTGGAGAGTCCCCCAGCACCTGACCAGGAACATTATCAGGCCCCATAACTTTACACGGGTTGACCCCTAGCTAGAGTCTTCCTCACATCAGCTGCAACCAGAGTTTCTACTCCTTAGGGGGGAGGGGGGTGGAGAGGGAAGGAGGGCCTTCCTTGCCAGCATATCATTCCATGCTTCAAACAATGTAAAAGACATTGAGCCTTTCAGAAAGAGAAGCAACACTGTCATTGGCACGTAGGGTGGACTTGTAGTCTGTTATTGTCTGAATGTGCCGCCAAATGCGCCTCATGTCTCTGGTTTTACAGAAATGGCTGTATATTCTCTGTGAATAATCCTGTTTTGCCTTCTTAATGACGTGGGAAAGCACAGCTCTTGCTGACCTGAGAACCGTCTTAATTCCCAATCTAAAGGCAGCATCCTGATCACTCAGTTGTGTCTGGACCTCTGCGGTCAGCCACAAATTCTGATTTGCCTTCACATAGATGTTTTTAATAATGGTGATGTCCTCAATGTACTTCTCGAAGTATCCAGTCACAGATCTCGCATATTCATCTATGTTAATGTGATGGTTGTAGGCAGCTGTCTCCCTGAACATGCTCCAGTCTGCGTTTTCAAAACAGTTCACATTACTGAGGTTGCTCCTTCTGGCCGGGTCCTTATCTCCCTTTCAATTGGTTTAATTCATTTAATCAGTGGTCGGCATGCAGGAATTAACAGAAATGTTCAGAGAATCCAAGCTGAGGGTGGGAAGCAGCTTTGTATACACCAGGGATATTGACACAAACCAGGTCTAATGCGTTCTCTGGTAGGAAAGTTAACATTCTGATAGAATTTAGGCAGGACCATTTTTATGTTAGTGTGGTTGAAGTTGCTAGCAACAATAAAGAAACCATCAAAGTGTGTGATTTGCAGGTCACTGATAGTGCTGTAGAACTCACATAGCACTTCCTCAGCGTTAGGACAGGGGGGAAATGAATACAGCCACAATCACAATGGCATGAAAATCTCTCGGTGAAGCCCACTATGAACTCTACCATAGGCGAACAGTGGGTCGTCACTACCAAAGCATGTACGCACCAGTTCTTGTTAATATACTGTAGATACATATACCTCCAACGCAAGTCCAGCCATAGATATCTGGAATTCTGACCACCCGCCTGAAAAGAGAGGAAATCCTCTGAGCTGGATGGCTGGTTTAGGGGCGGTACCCTGGAGCTATATTTCTGTCATGTTGAGGGCGCAGCTATGCTTCATCTCATGCTGATTTAGTTTATCTGTTTATTTTCTAGCAATCGAATGTTTGAAAGCAGAATCCTGGGCCGGACTGGCCTGCAAGGTTTTGCCTTTAGTCTCACATGAATACCAGTGCACTTTCTTTGCTTCCGTTTCCTTGTGCACCTCTTCCGACGGCGTCTCCTCTGGGTAGCTGTAGCAGGCGACAGCACGGAATACAATAAGCTCATTTGCTATTGACAAGTCGCTAGTGAGGTAGACTTGCTGTTCTTAATATCCAACATATAAGAAAGACGTAAAGGATGAACAATTACACCATTAGTGGGACTGGCCACTGAAACTGGATGTACCACCATTTGAAGTGAGAGAGGTCAGAAGTCATATATTTTCAAGCTGAGAGTGTTAAGCAATGACTAGGTATTGGTATCCTGGCTTATTTACTGTGCTAGAGTACAGGGAAGAGATCAAATGCAGTACTTCAAAGAATCAAATGGAATTTTCATAGCTGAGCTAGATTGATTTCAGTTGGGTAATGTATCAAAGGATGTGCAGAACAAGCAGGCAACTAAGGCTGAAAGAGAAACAAGTTTGGAGTTGTAGTGTAATAGAATTAATTTGGCTTATTCCAAGTTACTTAACACTAGACAATGAATGAGCAATTCATCTTTTGGAAATGTATCTTCCATCCTTTGCAAAGATTGCTGACAATCACAAAATAGTAATGCTAGCATTCCTTGATATTTATGGTTCAGTACATGAAATACAAGAAGAAAGCATAAAACAAATGATAGGACTTTAAGTGCACTGATGCACAGAGGCATCTTGGGTGCAATCCCATTGCTCCCTTACAACAGCAACAAAAGTAAACAGGGTGGTAAAGAAGGCATATGATATACTTGCATGTCAGGGCACTTGTTGGCCAGAAAGAACTATAATCTACAAATCAGTGAACAGAAATGAAGTTAGGGTGATGGAAAAAGACAAAGCAAAAGCCATTGTTCTTGCCATGTGGCTGCAGAATGGAGGATGCCATTTTGTGGGACTGTTCTTGCAGCCACTACCTTGTGAACTGTTTGAACTGATTCTTGCTCCCAAATAACTTAATCAGAGCAGCTGAATGTGGACACGAAGTTTCTGCCAATAATCTGCTAAACCTGAGACCATTCTTAGGTAAGAAGTTGTTTATTATGTAGTAAAATAGCAAGTTTGTAAAAGGAACAGCCTGTAATCTGGTCATCTGTGTCCAATGTTTGGCTGACTGGATGAACTGGTTTAGGCCAGTCTAAGTTGGACAGAACACAGGAAATCACTGAGGCACAAGTCGGAAGGGAGTGCCGTAAAATAATATTAGGTGTAGCCCTGGGCACTTCAGTCAGTCAGATTACCTCTAGTCAAGGAAGTTGAAACATCACAGATCGATATGATAAGGAAAAGAGTAAGAAAGGAAATTTTTGGGAGAACAGCCAGCAACAAATCTGTGGAGACCAACCATTGTGACAAGTGGATGATGCACGTCAGAAGCGTATATCATGAAAAACATCTGGCCAGTGTAGACTCCTGTTTCAGGGTCTTAAATTTTCTCTCCCTTGACTGCTCATGGAGAGTCAGGGAGACCTAGTGGCTGTTTGTAAATTCACATGCATGTGAACTGAGCCAACAAAGATAACTGAAAGTAAAAGAGATTCCCTCTGTGTCTAACTAATCATTATTATTGACAGGTAATCCTGGTAACACATTGAATATAAAAGTCAAAAAGTAATCTTGCAGCTGTACAAGACTTTGGTTAGGTCACATTTGAAGTTTTGTGTGCAGTTCTCATTGCTGCATTACAGGAAGGATATAGAGGTTTTGGGGAAGGTGCAGAAAAGGTTCACCAGTGTTGTGTATTTAATATTTCGGTGATATGGGTAAAATTGTAAATATATTGTTTGATTATGCATTCACTATTTAAGTAATACATTACTGGTTATATGTAAAAGTACATGAATGGCATACATCATTATACCACCATGTCATAAGTGTACACCTCACTTAAAGTAAAAATTAAATAAAGACATACATTCCTAGCGCCACTTTTTCTTTCAATCGGTTTAATGTTTTGGAGTTACAAAACATAACAGTGGCAATGAGGAAGTTTTAAACAAACAACAAATCTCCACAGATTTGTTGCTGGCTGTTCTACCTGTGGAAGAGCAGCTAGACATTACAGTTTTTTTTTTAAAAAAGCACAGCGAGATATTCCAGCTTTAAAAAAAATTGCACTTTTTTTTACTTCGCAAGAGGAGAAAGACATTCATTCAAAAAAGGCAGAGAATGGAAAAAATTCAGAAGTTCATAACTAGTAAGTACTGGATGATAATGATTATAGGCAACAGTTTGTCTTGTGAGACCATGGATTGTGCCTTGGAAGGTTTCCAGGGCTCAGGCCTGGGCAAGGTTATATGAAAGACCAGCAGTTGCCCATGCTGCAAGTCTCCCCTCTCCACGCCACCGATGTTGTCCAAGGGAAGGGCACTAGGGCCGATACAGCTTGGCACTGGTGTTGTCGCAGAGCAATGTGTGGTTAAGTGCCTTGCTCAAGGACACAACACGCTGCCTCAGCTGAGGCTCGAACTAGCGACTTTCAGATCACTAGACCAACGCCTTAACCACTTGGCCACGCGCCAACATGGTGATAATACTTATAAATATATTTTTAAAAGAACAGAAATGCCTGGCTACATTAGAAAGATAGACAAGTTTGATTGCACAGAAGATAACTGGATATTGTATACTGAGCAAATTGAGCAGTATTTTGTAGCAAATAAAATAGCTAATGAAAAGCAAGTGCCAGTTTTGCTGAGTGTATTGGGTGAAAAGGCATATCGCTTGCTTGTAGTTTAATTGCTCCAACCAAACCAGCCGAACTGAGCTTTGCTGTTGTCATTAAAGTCATGTGGAAACATTTAAAACCTAAACCATTGTTGAAATAAGAACAGTTTAGGTTTCATAGGCAGAATCAAAAGGAAGAGGAGGCAATTTCAGCGTACATGGCTGAATTGAAATAAGTATCTGAGCATTGTGAGTGCAGTGATGGGCTTAGAGATCATTTAGTTTATGGAATCTTACAAGAAAATATTCAAAAACTGCTCCTAACTAAACCACAACTCACATTTAAAAGAGCAATTGAAATTGCTGTATTAATGGAAACACAGGAGTGAGAGTGAATGTTAACAAAATTGCAGCATCTAAACAGAAAACGGCCTGGAGAAGCAAATTGTATTACCATTGTGGGAGGGACTCTCATACACCAGACCAATGCAAACTTAAATATGAAACTTGCACAAGAATCAACAAAGTAGGACGCATACAAAGAACATGTTGAGCAGACAAAAATAAATGGACGGCACAAGGAAGGGAAAAAGATAAAAAGACAAGTTGCAGTTTCAAACAGACCACCAATCTACATGTGAAAAAAGTGATGAAAAAATCTGATAGTGATGAAAGTGACACAGGGTAATCTTGAGATTTACAATGTGAAAACTAAAAATAGATGAACAATATGGCTTACAGCAGAAACGAATGACAAATTAGTTAGAATGGAATTGGGCCCTGGTTCAGCTGTTTCAGTCATTCCACAAAATGAGTTGGAATCACATTTCAAAGACATTGAATTGAAGCCTGCAGATATCCAAGAACGAACTTCTACTGGAGAAAAGATCACTCCTGCAGGAATGACATTAGTATCCATGAAATAGAGCAACCAGCTAGCCACGCTGTGCTTGTATGTGGGAAAAACAGGAGGGCCAGCATTGCGGGAAGGCAAGTGTCTGAGATAACTACAACTTGTTTGGCGATCCATCCACTACTTGCATGCCACATACCCTGCAACAGTTAATTGAAAACAAATTAAGGTGCTGGATGTTGCCACGGCAGTGCTCGGGAACGGCACTGGAAAGCTCGAGGGTAAAATAATGTTAAATGAAAATGTCATAGCCAAGTTTTACAAAGCCTATCCGGTTCCTTATGTCATCCGTGATAAAGTAGCCAGTGAGCTAGATCTCCAGGGGGCAGAAGGAATTCTTGTCAAGGTTGATTGGAGCCCATGGGCATTGCCAATGGTTCCAGTAGCAAAGAAGAATGGGTCTGTCAGGATCTGTGGTGATTTTAAGGTCACCATCAACCCAGAACTGAAAGTAGATCAATACCCTCTGCCCAGGATAGAGGATGTCTTTGCAAACCTTTCTGAAGAGAAATACTTCAAACAAAGTGGACTTACTTGAAGCCTACCTATTGATGGAGATCCAAATGGTTTATCACCATAAACAGTCACAAAGGGCTTTATCGCTATAATGGCCTTATTTTTGGAGTGGCATCTGCACCTGCACTCTGGCAGAGAGCTATGGAACAGGTGCTGCAAGGCTGCCCAGACACTCAGTGTTACCTGGATGACATCATTGTTACGATGAGGATGACAAGGAATACCTACTGTACTAAATCACATGACAGTGTTAAAAAGATTAGAAGGTGATGGGCTCAGAGCATGATACAACAAGTGTGAATTCCTTAAACCAAGCAACACTTGCTGTAGTCACATCATTGATGCACAATGTCTACACAAGTGTGCTGGAAAAATCCAAGGAGTGATGGATGCTCCAAGGCCACATGATATGTTACAGTTGCAGTCCTTTTTTACTATTTGTCAATTATTTTAAGAGATTCTTGCCAAATCTGGCCTCTGTGCTCCACTCCTAGAATGCATTACCGACAGATCAGGAAGAAATGGCAATGGACAAAACAACGTGAGCTGGTTTTCAGAAAGGTAAAGAAAATAACGACGTCAGTCTCTGTACTCATACATTATTATCCATATCATCCAGTGAAGCTTGCCCGTAACACCCTCGCCTTACGGTATAGATGCAGTCATGTCACATGTTATGAATGATGGAAGTGATTGCTCCAAAAGCCTTTGTATTGCATTCCCATACACAGAAAAATTACACACATTTTGACAGAGAGGCCTTGAGTCTGGTTTGGAGTATAAAACGTTTCAAATTCTGGTTGAAACTCTTATTACTTATCATCAGCCACTAGTGTCCATCTTCCAGTCCACAGAAGGGAGTGCCACTAACAACATCAGCGCAAACGCAGAGATGGGCTCTGTTTCTTGCAGGACACAAATACAGGATAGAATTTAAGAGGACAACTAATCAAGGTAATACTGATGGATTGTCCTGTTTACCCATGGAAAAGGAAACATCTGAAAATTTACAAAAGAGGATAACACGCTTGATGCATTCTTCCTAATACAAATCAAAAGCCTCCCTATTGCGCCAGAGATGTTCCAAAGGGAAACCAGAAAAGAACCCACGCTGCGTCAGGTAAACATGGTAACCTAAAATGGCTGGAATGTGCAGCAGAAACTCCAGTTTTACCAGTGCCGGGATGAACTTGCCATGGACGGAGGCTGCCTTATGTGGAGATTGAAAATTGTTGTACAACCCAAGCTGAGAACTAAAGTGTTGGAGAAGTTAAATGCCTGTCATCAAAGCATGGGCATTGGCCCGAAACCATTCGCAGGCCTGCGAATAAATTAGCAGATCAAGCAGATTGCCAAACACTGATCCGGATGCCAGCATATCCAGAAGATACCAACAGAATGCCTCTCCATCCCTAAAAGTGGCATGCATTGCTCTGGCAGAGGATTCATGAGGATTTTGCTGGACCATTCATGGGCACAAATTTCTTAGTAGTAGTGGATGCAGCTACCACTGGCCAGAAGTGTTTCCAATGGCCTCCACTATGCCCTCACACACTGCTGATGGGTTGGGTAGCCTCTTCTCAAGGACTGGTGATCCAGAGCACTTAGTCAGTGACAATGGACCACAGATTTTTGCAGAACAATTTCAGTCATTCCTGAAAATTAATGGAATAAGATATATCACATAAGCACAATACCACCCAACTACAAACAGATTTGAGGGAAGGTTTGACCAGTGTCCAAAGAACAATGTCAGCAAAACCCACTACGCCAACACTAAATCAGAAGCTCGCCAATTTTCTCCTTGCAACTCACCAGCTATGCCTTTCCTGCGATGTCCCTTTCGCGCATGCTTGGATCTCCTCAAACATAATCTCAGGAGGAGCATGCAGGACAAACAAACAGCTGTGACATACAGAGGGCTCCTCATAAAAGGAGGTTTGATGTTTCACTCCTGGACAAATAGTCCTGGTGAGGGACCAAAGAGTTATCAAGAGTGGATACTGGGATACGATCTTGGTGGAGAATTGGAGCTTTCTCCTTCACAGTGGAAATTGTATCTGATGTCATCTGGAGACGACACATCGATCAGTTGAGGAGAGCAGAGTCAATTGTTAGAGAGGAAAGCTGCCGCTTCTTGCAGGCTGTGGATGTCTGTTTAGTTGTTGTGTGTGTGTGTGGGGTTGTAGTTGTATATATATGTGTATGTGCGCGTGCACGCACGTGTGTGTATACGCACGCGTAAGTATACACACACACAAAGTTGAAGTGCATTCTATATTGAGTTGGAGTTTATAGCTAAGCAGGGAGAAGTGTTGTGTACTTAATATTTCAGTAATATTTAAGTAATATTGTAAATATATCGTTTGATTAAGCATTCTTTATTGTTTAAGCAATTCATCATGGGTTATATTTAAAAGTATGTCAATGGGATAAGTCATTACGTCACCACATCATATGTGCACGCCGCGCTAAAAGTAAAAATAAACGTACACAAATTATCCCCGGCTCTGTGCTTTCTTTCAATTAGTTTTATTTTTAGGAGTTACAAAACACAATAACCAGGATACGGCCTGGAGTGAGTACTAGCTACAGGAAAAGGTTGGGTTGTTTATTCTGAAATGTCGGAGGCTGAGAGGGTGACCTGACAGAAGAATATAAAATTAGGAGAGCCATAAATAGGGTAGATAGTCAGAATTTTTTCCTCTAAGTAAAAATGTCAAATACTAGAGGGCATCACTTTGACGAGTTTAAAAGAGGTTTACAAGGCAAGATGTTTTAGTGGAAAGTGCTTCGAACATGCTGCAGGGAAAGTGCTGGAAGCAGATAAAATAGCAACATTTAAGAGGCATTTAAACAGATAATGACAGGCATGAATGAAGGGATTCAGACCGCGTGCAGGCAGATAGGATTACTTTGAATTGGCAGCAAGCTTGAAATAGGCTGCAAGAGCCAAAGGCGTTGTAAAAATTTAACTTGCAAAGACTCATTTGTATAACTTGTAAGATACCCCTTAATCTGCAACAAAATCCTTTGTTACTAAGCTTGAACTCCAAGTTATCCTTGGAGATTTACCAACTGCTTGCTTCCAGTAATATTTTAGCAAAACACCGCCTATTAGAAACACAGAATTTCTATTTTCAGCCAAGGACTTACTTCTTATTTTGGTAGTGTCTACTCAGTCCTTTCTGTTGTTTATGGATGTCTTCACAAGTCAGCAATTCATCAAGAACACTGAAATAAGAAAAACTCACCATGTTACAAACCACACACAGGGCAAAAACTTGCATTTGTACAAAAAAAATTAACATAGGAAAAATGGTTACAGACTTTGTGAGGGGAATTTAATAAGAACATAAAATTCCAAATGTTGAAGCACCATCAAACAATGGGGGTCAAGCAAGGAAGGGAAGTTTGAATAAGTGGAACAGTGAGGCATAGGATTTCAGCAGCAGGTTCAAAGTTCAAAATAAATTGTCAAAGTACGGAAATGTCACCATATACTATGCAGAGATTAATTCTCTTGCAGGCATTCAAAGTAGAACAGAGAAATACAACAAAGTAAATGAAAAACTACATACAAAGACTGGCACAGCCACCAATGAGCATAAGACAACAAACTGTGTAAGTAAGTAAATAATACTGAGAACGAGTTGCAGAGTGCTCGAAAATTAGTCTATATGTTGAGGAATCAGTTCAGAGTTGAGGTGAGTGAAGTTATCCAAGCTGATTCAGCAGCCTGATGGTTGAAAGGTAATGACTGTTCCTGAACCTGGTGATATGGTACCCGAGGCTCCTGTACCTCCTTCCCGATGGCAGCAGTGAAAAGAGAGGATGGCCTGAATGGTGAGGGCTGTTGATGATGTTGCTTTCTTGTGGCAGCGTTCCTTGTAGATGTGCCCAATGTAGGCTTCCGTTCTTTGGCATTGGTGTTTTCATACCAGTCTATGATGCAATCAGTTAGGTTACTCTCCACTGTGCATCTATAAAAGTTTTAAATTACATGCAAATCTACGCAAACTTGTAAATTATAGGTAGTGCCATGCCTTCTTCGTGATAGCACTTATGTGCTGGTTCCAGGACGGATCTTCTGATATGATAACGCCAAGGAACTTAAAAGTTACCAACACTCTCCACCTGCAGCCCCTAATTAAACAGGCTCATGGATCTCTTTTTTTCTTCCTCCTGTAGTCAATAATCAGCCTTTTGGTTTGGCTGGCATTGAGGGAGACATCGTTGAATCATTAAACCAGATTTTCAATCTCCCTTCTATTTGCTGATTCATCACCATCTTAGATTTGGCCAACAACAGTGGTGTTGTCAGCAAACTCAAGTAGAATATTGGAGATGTACTTGGAAAGAAATTGGGTTTTTAAAGAACTATACGTTACAGTAGGCAGGGTGGATAATCAGCCATAATACCAGTGAAAAGTTACATACAGCGTAATAACGCAAACACAAGAAAATCTGCAGATGCTGGAATTTCAAGCAACACACATAAAAGTTGCTGGTGAACGCAGCAGGCCAGGCAGCATCTATAGGAAGAGGTACAGTCGACGTTTCAGGCCGAGATCCTTCGTCAGGACTAACTGAAAGAAGAGCTAGTAAGAGATTTGAAAGTGGGAGGGGGAGGGGGAGATCCAAAATGATAGGAGAAGACAGAAAGGGGAGGGATGGAGCCAAGAGCTGGACAGTTGATTGGCAAAAGGGATATGAGAGGATCATGGGATGGGAGGCCTAGGGAGAAAGAAAGGGGGAGGGGGGAAGCCCAGAGGATGGGCAATAACGGATGGGGTACGAGGGGGAGGTGGGGCATTAACGGAAGTTAGAGAAGTCATTGTTCGTTAATGGAAGATAGAGAAGTCAATGTTCATTAATGGAAGTTAGAGAAGTCAATGTTCATGCCATCAGGTTGGAGGCCACCCAGACGGAATATAAGGAACTTCCTTGTTCAAGCAGGGCTAAACTCACCTCAACATGACTGTTACAGTTCGGGTTGCCAACTTTCTCACTCCCAAATAAGGGACAAAAGTAGCAGTCAAATCCCGGGACACTTTACCCCAGGTAAGACTACCATGACCATGAAGCCTTGCGCAGGCACCTGTCTGTGCATGCGTGACGTGTGCGTAGCTGTACTCATGTGTGTACGTGCCGATTTTTTCTCCACAAATCGGTTTTGCCTTCATCTTCCCGACTATACTGTACATACATTATTTCTACTTTATATAGACTGTGTACTTATCATATCATTCCTGCTTTCACTATATGTTAAGTGTTATTTTCGGTTTTATGTGTTATTTGGTATGATTTGTTAGGTTATTTTTTGGGTCTGGGAACGCTCAAAAATTTTTCCCAAATAAATTAATGGTAACTGCTTCTTAGCTCCATGCCATTTCGGCATGAAAGGTTTTATAGAAACGCTCTACCTTAGCGGGGAAAATACAGGACAAACCAATTTAGCCCAATATACGGGATGTCCCGGCAAATACAGGACAGTTGGCAACCCTATGTTCAAGTTCAACAGTGCTTGACAGGGAATGAGGAAAGGTGCAGCTGACTCAAATCGTTTCCTCGCGGCCCAGTAGCACATGCTCTGCGGCCCGGTGGTTGGAGGCCACTGATCTATAGCACTACCAATAAACCAATATGCCTTTTTACTATTCAATTTTATATCATCTGTAAACTAGAACTGAGCCCTGTGAAATCCCACTGCAAATGCATTCCCATTCATTAAAACACCAGGTGATAATCGTCTCTTGCTTCCTGCTGCTGAAGCAAATTTGAATTGTAATTGTTCAAGCAATTTAACATGCATAATTTTATAAAGTCCAGAGATTCAATACTTGTCAAATGTGGTACGTTCAGACTTCTCATTGACTTTTCACTCAACCCTGGAACAGCCGGACAATAAAGGTGCATACATCAGGATGCTCATTATCAACAAGGCTTGGCATTCAATGCCATCATCCCCTCAAAACTAATCATTAAGCTTCAAAACCTTGGTCTCAATACCCTTGTGCAATTAGAACCTCAATTTCCTCACTTGCAGTCCAACTCAGTTCGAATTAGCAACATCTCCTCCATGATCTTCATTAGCACAGGTGCACAACAAGGTTGTGTGCTTAGTCCCCACTCTAATCACTTTACACTTATGATTGTGGGGCTAAGCACAACTCCAATGCCATCTTCAATGCCAGTGGTGACGACCCCACTGTCAGAGGCTGAATTAAAGATGGTGACAATATTAGCATACAGGAGAGAGAATGCCATAACAAATTCTTACTCAATGTCAGCAAGACCAAGAAGCTGATTATTGACTTCAGGAGGAAACCAGAAGGTCCATGAACTCATTGGAAGAACAGAGGGGTTAGCAAATTTAAATTCTTCAGTGTTATTATTTCAGAGGACCTGTCCTGGGCCCAACACATAAGTGCAATTATGAAGAAAGCACGGCAACATCTCTACTTCCTTAAGAGTTTGCAAAGATTCTAAAACACTGACAAACTTCTATAGATATGCAGCGGACAGAAAATTGACTGGCTGCATCACAGCCTGGTATAGAAGCACCAATGTGTTTGAACAGAAAATCCAACAAAAAAAATAGTGGATATGGCATAGATAAAGCCCTCCCCACCACTGATCACATCTACACGAAACACTATTGCAGGAAAACAGCATCCATCATCAAGGGCCCCCATCACCCAGGATATGCTCTCTTCTCCCTGCTGCCATCAGGAAAGTGGTACAAGATCCTCAAGACTCACACCACCAAGGTCAGGAACAGTTATAACCCCTTAACAATCAGACTCTTGCACCAAAGAGGATAACTTCACTCAATTTTACTTGCCCTATCCTTGAAATGTTCCCATAAGCTATGGACTCGCTCTTCATCTCACGTTCTCAATATTTATTGTTTATTTACTTGTTATTATTATTTCTTTTTTTATTTGCAAACTTATTGTCTTTTGCACACTGGTTGAACGTCCGTTAGTGTGATTTTTCATTGATTCTATTACGGTAATTACTCTATTATGGATTTATTGACTATGCTGGCAAGAAAATGAATCTCAGGATTGCATATGGTGACATACAGTATATGCACTTTGATAAACTTACTTTGAATTTTCTCTCAGTGAATTCATTTCTTAACCTGACACAACCTTCTCTGACCATAACAACACTGACCGTCTTTAATCCATCTTTCAAAATGATTTATATTGTTTCACAAAAGTCTTTGCAATGATTTTTTTTTATCCACAGCATGATATTAGTCTGACAGATCTGTTATCACTCAGTCCAATGCTTTTCAAATAACAGTAGTGTAGCGGTCAGTGTGACGCTATTGTAGCTGGGGCATCACAGTTAAGAGTTCAGTTCCAGGGCCCTCTGTAAGAAGGTTGTACATCTTTTCAGTGAGCAAGTTGGTTTCCTCTGGGCGCACCAGTTCATCCCACATTCCAAGGTTAGTAGGCTAACTGGTCAGTGTAAGTTGTCCTGTGATTAGGTTAGGGTTAAATCAGTGGGTTCAGGGGCAGAGCAGCTCAACGGACCAGAACAGCCTGTTCCACACTGTATCTCTAAATAAATAGATTGAGGAACGCCTGGTGTTCCTACACGTTCACTCACCTGAGCTTGCAGAATCTTCCCTTTTTATCGATCCAAATGTAACGTAAACCCTCAAATGTGTAGTATCGAATCACACTTTTCTTTTAAGGAAAACATAATTTGTGTAGATTAGAACATGACATTGCCCCAAGCTATAAGCAACCTTGATCACAACAGTACCATGCTATCCAAGATGAGGCTACTTACTGGGATCTGAGTGAGCGTTGGCAATAAATGGGAAAGGATGCCCATTGTTGTTTTACCTTCCACAACAGCTGTTTATTGGGATCAACAAAATTTTGAAATGCATCCAAAAAAAGAAGTGGCTCAGAAAAAGTTCAAAACTACCTCAACCTTAAATCTTTCTAATTCACATGAATTGTAATCATGTCAGCTCCCTTCAAACTTTTTTTAAATCAGACTTAGTTAAGAAAGGAGGCAGAATGGACAAGTTTGGCCCCTCTTTTAAAAATATACCTTATACTTCGAACGCTTGTAGAGCTGTTCAGTGTTTTTTTTTCAAAGTTAACGTGGTTTTAATTCAGATGTTTAAAACAACAAATAGAATACCAATATTCTTGAGTATTCCAATTGAATACATTTGGGCTTAATAAAATATAATGATGCAATTTTGAAATTGTTATCTTGTTCAATTCAGTCAACAGGGTTGCATCTACCAGCTACCCACTTAACTTCTCCTAATCCTATATCATCGGATGTCTACATATCTTCAGTTCTAGATTCCTGCACACACCCAATCAATTTTGCATCACCACTGACAATCCTGTGGTTCATTATCAAGGGGCCTGGAATACTTCCTACTAAGTTTCCACTCCTTAGGTAGACTGAATAGTAATTGTAATCAAGTTAGAGAATGGCTCTAATTCAGCAGTTTATTAACAATGAATGGGAAATGGGAAAATAATTATATTGGCTTCCAGAGCTGAGAGTCCAGGTAAAACTCTTCAAGTTCATTCATTATGAGGATATGCCCATTGCAGACAATGTTGGTATTTGCTATTGTTTAAATCTATTTGGCTTCAAATTTAAAACAATAGTGTTTTCTTTGCATCAGCTACGGTAGGAGTTCAGAAAAAGAACAAAAGTGCCAGAGAAGAGTAACGAAAAGCATGGATAAAACGGTCTGAAGTTGACTGCCTCTCACTCTACAACTCAGACCCTCAGTTGAACTCCAAGCATTAGTTAAAACAATTTTCTACAAACTCAGTCCCTGGGACCTATAGAATCATTGAATATAGTCAGGAATCAGAGTACTGACTGCTGAATCCAGCATAGAGGATAAGTAGTGAGTTGTATTTTGCCAATAATGTGCACGGATATCGCATTGATGTTCATTTTTCTTTGTATTAAGTATACACTTCTGCTGTGATAATTGTCAGTCCTAATATTTGTATGTAATATATACATATTACGTTATCTGCTTTTTAGGCAACCTTTTGGGATTGAGGCTTCCACCATGTGGGTTCTTAGATGGTGAGTTAGCCAGTAGAGGAATTGCAGGCTCTTCCACAGATGGAAAGGGTGACAGAAATTACCCATCCATCCAGTCAACCAAATTGTAGGTTACTTGCTGCACAAAAAGAATGAAATCACAAGTTGGTTCTGTTAACTGGGAACCTCATAGTTGGAAGCATTGATGATGTTTCATAGACGACTGTAATTATTCCAACATAGGCATTTATTGGCAATGCTAACCACTTCCACTGAAGGTAAAGTGATATTTATAGCTGAGGGCATTCCATTCAACAATATGCTGATGTTGAATTCCCAAACGGCAATGATCTTGGTATAATCACTGACGAAATTATTCATATTAATACTTTAGCAACAAAAGCTGGTCAGAAGCTGAGCATTCTGTAAAGAATGATCACCTCAATTCCCCACAGTCTTCACAAAGCACAAATCTAGGGTAGAAGATGCTTTCCACCTTCCTGGATGAATATAATGCCCTGCAACATTCACCATTCAGAACACATCAGCGGTCTTGAATAACAGACCATGCAAGTCTTTAAACATTTACTCTGCACCACCAGTGTACCATAGCAATAGGGTGTACCATCAACACAGTGCAGCACAACAACTCAGCAGGATTTTTACAACAGTAACCATCAAAACCACAAATTCCACCACCTGCAAAGATGGTCAGAAATGCACTCTTTTCCATAGACGCTTCCTGGCCTGCTGAGTTCCTCCAGCATTTTGTGTGTGTTGCTCGGATTTGCAGCATCTGCAGATTTTCTCTTGTTTGTTAACATCACTACACTTTTAAATCCCCTAAGATTAATTGGACATCGTTTGCTGTTCCTTGCTCACTGCTGGGTCAGAATCCTGCACTCTTGACATCACTACCATCGTCCTCTCAGAGAGAGCTAGATCTGAGCAACAAAAGCTAGCTTTGGTTTCAATGATCATATGCTCAGAATTAAAAAATCAGGGAATAAAATCACCTGCAATCTCAAATCCATAACATTGGGAGATACAAGTAGACCATCTGGCTCTTCCAGCCCAGTTGACAGATTTCCTTTACCATTCCTTTATCCCTTAATGTCCAGAAATTTATTAATCTGCTTTATACAACTCAGTGGCTAAGCCTCAATAGACCAAAGATGCACTGCCCACTGATGGCAGAAATTCGACCTTATTCGTGATTCTAGACTGTTCAGGCAGGAGAACAATCCTCTCAGCACGTACACTATCAAGCCCTTGTATCAAGTCTGTGAATTCAATGATATCACCTCTCATTTGTGGAGTCAACCTCTGCTAAGCTGCCTGCCCAAAAAGCAGTCTAATGAATCTTAAGCAGAAGCCTTTTATGGTGTGTGAGTAATTTTTGTTTAAGTAATGACACTAAAACTGTTCGGTATTCATGGTGCAGTCTCACTATGTCATTTATAACTACAGCAAACTATCTTTCCTCAAAGCCTCATGGAACTAAGTTCAATTAAGTTCAACTAAGTTCATTTGTCCTTAAAATTGTTAACTTTCAGTCACTTGTGTGCAAAGATATACAGGTCCCTTTTAATGTCAACATTTCCCAACTTATCAACATTAAAAAAAAAGTCTCGCCTTTTATATGTTGTACAAGTGTCCTAAATTCCTATTCTATCTGCTATGTTCTTATCAAGTCATTCAGCTTTTTATACTCTCTCAAGTCTTTTGCGGTCTCCCTTTCTTCTCACAATGCCATCCAACAAACTTGTACGTATTTTGACAAATGGTTGCCTAGACCTAACATTCAATGTGAATAGCTAGGACTGAAGCTCTGAAACCAGCAGTACTCCATGAGTCAATCTGCCCATCTGAGAGAATCCCATTTACTTACAGTCTTCACTCTACTGATTCTCAATCTATGCTAATATACAACTCCTAATATAACTAACTTCCTATATAGATCTGATCAAAAACTTCCCAAAAATCTAAATGCACCGCATCTACTGAATTCTCCTTATCTGTTCCACAGTGATTCAAGGAACTCCCAACAGAATCATACATGATTTCCTCTAATAACTCCAATACTTAAGTGTTCTGTTGTGAGATCTTTTCCCAACTACTGATATGAGGTTAACAGATTGGATAGTTCCATTTTATTTTCCTTTAATAGTGGAATGCCATTCACTACTTATACGAACAACCTCAAAATTTTGGAAGATGAAATACAATACCTCCACTATCTTGACAGTTACCTCTTTCAAAGTCTTGAGATGTAGATCATTTGGTCCTTTGGAGCTATCACCTTTGGTGTCAATAACTTCACAAGTTTTTGAGAATTTCATTCAAATCTTTATTGTTAGTTCTCTAGACACTTAGTTTTCTAGTATTAATGCCAGTTTTTAGTCACTTCCATGGAAATGGATGCAAAGTATTTTTTCAATTGTTCTGCCATTTCCCTTTATTTAAAAACTTTAACCTATTACTGTCTGTAAGAGAGCTGTATTTTCCGTTGTCGTCTTTTTCTTTTTATGCTCCTACACAGAAGCTCTTACCATCCATTTTTGTTTCTCTCCAGTATACCCTCATGTCCTAACTTCCCTTTATCAGATGTAATGTTTTTTTTCCCTATTTCTCATCTTCTCTGAATGCTGAATTACAGGCCACCTATTAGTGTAACACGCTGTAAGGTTTCACTGCTAAGGCTAATGAAATAGCTTCTATGTAATGTTCCACTGCTAAGGTAATGATTTCTCTGTATCTGTAATGTTTGGGTTATGACTAGAGATAACGGGACTTTGGAATGCAGGGGTTAGCCAATGGGAGAAATGTTGTTCTTTCTTGTGTGTCTGGGAGTCGGGTTTTTCGCCGGGGAGTGATGGAGAGAGTCGGAAGACCACTGGATGGAGTGGACTGAGGAGCAAGGGTCTGAGGGCCGGCTACACTTGGAGGTCAATGGGAACAAATGAACAAACAGTGAGCTCCAAGGATGCACAATAGACTGTTTCATGAGAATGGGCCCTCTTCTTTTTTTTTTGTTTCTTTATTAACCATATAGTCAAATTAAGAATTATAAAGATCAATCATTTAATCGCATATTGTGTACTGTTTGATGCTTTGCAGTGCGGATTTTTAACTGGGCAACACATCATGCAGCGTTCACACAAATGAGATTTCTCAGTTTGGCGGGGCTAGAAGTTGTTTTCCCCTAGATGAACAAGCGCTGGCCGAGCCTAAGGGTTACATTAGTTAGAACCAAAGTTTATTGAGAACAGTACTGTTAATTGGCAAATGCACATTTGACTATATGGATAGTAACATAACACAGTAAATGACCTCTTACCTCCTCCTGCTTGTATAGTTGAACTGTCTCTCTCCAATCATCTTCAAATCCTATGGCCATAGTAATTTGATTATCATCTCCACTAGCTTCAGCTGATTGTGGAAAACTACAAAATAGAGGCACAGGAAACCAAAGTATGAGAGTAATGTGGTACATGTCCAAAAAACTAATTTAACCTGAACTTGACAAGTGTTTAGTGCCATAGACATTGACACTGGCAGCTGGAACACAGATTCCTGCAGTAGAATTCAAATCCTGCAACCCATGAATTTATAGTGTATGTCTAATAATAATAAGAGTGGAAGTGGACTAGCAATATTTCCTTTGAATTCATCAGTGGAATTTATCAGAGGAATAATGATAACTTGTGCAATACCAACAATTTTCACAAATTAACTCCTGAAAGCCACCTGACTAAGATTCACAAAGTACACTTCTGAAGACTCTCCAAACTAATGGCAGAAGGCACAGTCAAAGTAGTTCCAAGTCAGTATATCACAACCAGAGTGAAGTGGGGAGAATTATACTTAACTCTGCATACATGCTGGGTAGTACTTCTACTGAATTGAACCAGTGTCTTAGTGAAAAGCAAAGTAATGAAAGGATAGAATTTGGCTCAGCACATTAATGCGTAGTTAATATGCAATTCCAAATATGACTGACTCATAAATCACACACCGACTTTTCCAATACGATTTACGGTACTGTGCCGAAGGCTTGGGTAGCCTAAGACTTTTGTACAGTACACTGTAGTAATTTTATGCACTGCTGCTACTGCAAGAAACATCATGACATATGTGAGTGATGATAAACCAGATTCTGGTATGGGTCTCATGGTTGGGGAGAAGGGAATGATGACTGGGAAAAGGGGAAGGGAAGGAAAAGGGGAAGGGAAGGGAAAGGGGAGAGGGAAGGGATCATGAAGTACCAGAGAGACATTCTGTAATGATTAATAAACCATGACCTTGCCTGGTGCCTCAGGGCTGGGTGTGTCTGCACCCATGCCACCCTCTGCCCGACACTCTCCTCTGCCACCTATCTCATATCTCTCCAGCAGCGTTCTACTCTCACCATTCCCAACATCCTCTGCTCCCTGCATATTTACAAGCTCCCTTTTTCCTCCACATTGACAAATACAGTACTGCACAAAAATCAAAAAAAATTCTGACCAGTGACCAATCCAGACATTGGAAGTTTTGTGAGAGGAATTCACTCAGGTCCTCTGCCTGAGTAGAAAAGGCAGCAGTGGGATGCTACAGCAATAAGGAGCTTTGGCCAATGACAATCGGTGCTTGGGATTGATCAGCAAGAGCAAATTAAAGGAAGGCAGGGGCAAGCACAAAGGCTGTTGTCTGAGTGGACAGTCAGTGGTGACCTTGAGGCCTCCACAAAGAGAGGCTTAAGTCAGAGAAAGCAAAGGAAAGAAAAGCACTAAGTTTTTTCCCCTTCCTTTCTTTATATCTGCTCAGCTAGGAATGCCGGGGAGAATAGTGGAATGTTCCTCTCACATGATGTACAAATCCACACTAGAGAGCTGGAGCTGGAACTGGAACTGGATGAACTCCAGAACATTTGGGAGGCTGAGGGGGTGATAGATAGGACATATGGAGAGGTAGTTACACACAAAGTGCAGGACACAGGAAACTGGGTGACAGTCAACAAGGGGAAAGGGGTTAAGGACCCACTGCCAATACAGAGTACCCCTGTGGCCATCCCCCTCACCAACAGGAATACCACTTTAAATACTGTTGGGGGAAGTGGGGAGTTGACCTAACAGAGGAAAGTCACGGTGGTCAAGTCTCTGGCACTGTCGGGCTCTGTGACTCGGGAGGGAAGGGGGAAGAAAAGGCATGTTGTGATGATAGGGGGCTCATTAATTAGAGAAACGCACGGGAGGTTCTGTGGAAGAGAACGACATTCCCAGATGATATGTTGCCTTCCAGGTGCCAGAGTCAGGGATATTTCGGATTGAGTCCTCAGCATTCTTAAGTGGGAAGGTGAACAGCCAGAGGTTGTGGTCCACGTAGGTACCAATAATTAATCACCCTCTTGAAGTCAGTATTTAGTAAATGCACCTTTGACAGGGGAGGAGAAGATGATGGCGCGACGCAGCGCACGTGGTCTCTCCGGTGAATGATATCTGTACTTGTCAAGTAGGATGCCGTGCACAATCCTGATTTGATGGAGACAGACGTGAGAAGCACGGAGGAACGTCTGGAGAAACTTCTGAAATGCCCGCTTCGCTGCCGCTGCTACTGTGCGATCGAGAATCTCCGGAGGGGAAGGCCCCAAATCCTTGGCTTTGCCTATTGCTTGGCGGCCAGGGTCGGGGTCGAAGCGCTCGGCAGAGATGGTGCTCGGTGCTCAGTGTCGGAGGGCTGGTCGGAGGCTCAAAGTTTTTGGACGGACTCAAGAGTCGGCTGTGGTCAGGTGCTTCCAGGGTGCTGCATCGGCAAGTTTGCGGCGCTGGAGGTTCATGGCAGGGAGAGCTTTCTTCCTTCTACCGTCTGTGTGAGATGATGGGGCTTTTGAGAGACTTTTTTTTAACCGTGCCCATGGTCGGTTCTTTATCAAATTACGGTATTGCTTTGCACTGTTGTAACTATATGTTATAATTATGTGGTTTTTGTCAGTTTTTCAGTCTTGGTCCATCTTGTGTTTCTGTGCTATCACACTGGAGGAACACTGTATCATTTCTTAATACATGCATTACTAAATGACAATAAAAGAGGACTGCGTGTCCTCATAATCTAATCTAATCTAATCTACAGCCTCATGTCTGTGTGGATAGGTTTCTATCGGCTTTGTACAATCTGGGCACTGCAATTTTTTCCCATTCTTCTATACAAAGCTGTTCAAGTTTTGTCAGATTGCACGGGATTGTGAATGAACAGCTTTTTTGAAGTACAACCACAAATTCTCAATTGGATTGAGATCTGGTCACTGACTTGGCCACTCCAGGACATTAACTTTGATATTTTTAAGCCATTCCTGTGTAGCTTTAGCTTTATGCTTGGGGTCATTGTCTTGCTGGAAAACAAATCTTCTCCCAAGTTACAGTTCTCTTGCAGACTGCATCAGGTTTTCCTCCAGGATTTCCCTGTATTTTACTGCATTCATTTTACCCTCTACTTTCACAAGCCTTCCAGTGCCTACTGCAGCGAAGCATCCCCACAGCATGATGCAGCCACCACCATGCTTCACAGTAGGGATGGTGTGTTTTCGATAATGTGTGGTATTCAGCTTACACCAAACATAGCGTTTAAGTCTATTGACAGCCAACAAGCTCAATTTTGGTTTAATGGGACAATGGTACCTTCTTCTAGCTGACATCAGAGTCTCCCACATGCCTTCTGGCAAATTCTAGCCAAGATTCCTTGTGAGATTTTTTTCAACACTTTGCCACTCTCCCATAAAGCTGTGACTGGTGACACACCTGGGCAACAGGTGTTGTATGTGCAGTCTCTCCTATCTCAGCCACTGAAGCTTGGAACTCCTTCAGAGTTGTCATAGGTTTCTTGGTGGCCTCCCTCACCAGTTCCCTTCTTGCATGGTCACTCAGCCTTTGAGGATGGCCTGCCCTAGGCAGATTTCCAGCTGTGCCAAATTCTTTCCATTTCTTGATGACTGACTTAACTGTACTCCAAGGGATATTCAGTGACTTGAAAATTTTCTTTTATCCATCTCCTCACTTGTGCTTTACAAAAACCTTTTCACAGAGTTGCTTGGAGTGTTCTTTTGTCTTCATGTCGTAGTTTTTGCCAGGATACTGACTCACCACCAGTTGAACCTTCCAGATGCAGGTGTATTTTTACTACAATCAATTGAAACACCTTGACTGCACACAATGATCTTCATAATTGGCTGCACCAGTGATGATTTGCTGTGTCATATTATAGGGTGTGAATACATATGCAATCAATTATTTTGTATTTTATATTTGTAATTAATTTAGATCACTTTGTAGAGATCTGTTTTCACTTTGACACGTTTCTGTTGAACAGTGTCAAAAAAAGCCAAATTAAATCCACTGTGATTCAGTGTTGTAAAACAATAAAACATGAAAACCTCGGGGGGGGGGGGGAATATTTTTATAGGCACTCTAAGTTGCAATGAAATTATTTTACTGTGGAAAACTTCAAATCATAGGCACTTTCATCCTTCCTACAGTCCATGCTTTCCAACAAGGACAAGTAATAACACTCAAGAATACTGACTAACAGTTCCTCATTGCAGCCAAAAGCACTGATATGAATTGTAGTACTTCTAATGTTATCCTGACTTGAGTTCAGAAGGAAGCAAACATTTGTAATCAATTCAATGAGCCACTGAACATCAAATTAAAGCTGAAACTATCTATGGCAATTCCTCGGCCCCCTATGGCACAGACATAGTAGAAACATAGCAATTCTAATATAAAGCAACTAACCAGTCATCTTCAACCTCCTCCGTATAGACTCTAGCTATGAACTGCTGGTTAAATGAATCCTGCAAGAAAACAACCAAAATATTAGTGTCTTTTATTTGATCCTTATAACATCTTTGGTAAAATTTATTTATAATTAATAACTAAAGCAAAGAAATATTGAAAATATTTTACAGGACCATAAAGTATATAATCCTCAAACATTTAAAAGAAAAAAATTTGGATAAAATAAAAAATTCCATCAGAACTTGTATATTATTCAATTCTAGAAGTCCACTCAGCAATACGAATTGCATCCTGAAATTGTATCATTTCCTCAGACAAGCAAAATTACATTCCATTATGTGATTATAGTAAAATTACTCATTGCCAAAGTTAGTTCAATGTTTATTGTTATATCTGATGTCACAGAACACGTTGATTCCTTAAGGTTGTTGTAGCCAGGGGTGATAGTGGAGATAAGCTCCCATTACATACTAAATGCTCCTAATGGCATACATCTCAAATAGCTTCTGACAACCAAGTCCAGCAACTGACTTGCACGTGTGGCTTAGCTACACGTGAATCTGCTTCTACTGACAGGAGAAGGTTAAAGTTAAAAAAAGTTAAAGTCTGTCCCGGTGCTTATGCCAGTTTCTGTGGCATGAAGCGACTGAGAGTACGAGACTCCCTCCCGAATGGGGGGCCAGTCTATCGCGAGGTTAACCCCCAGCATTTGCTGGTACCCATTTTCAGCTGGGTGGACTGGAGCAGTGTGTGGTTAAGTACTTTGCTCAATGACACAACACGCTGCCTTAGCCGAACTCGAACCCACGACCTTCAGATAGTGAGCCCAACACCCTAACCACCTGGCCAAGCGCCACACAACAAGAGAAAGGGCAGAGGCAAATTATTGGAACCTTAAAAACTGTTGCTTTGGGTAGATGGGGCTTGTCAGCTGTGGTTGGCAGCTCATCTGGGAGGAGGAAAACTCTGATCACAAACCTCCACTGCCTTGCGGCTATACCCACTCATGGGGAAGGCTTTGGGAGTAAACCCTGAGGAAAGGTCTGGAGCTGGACTCCCACGGGCAGTCCTATGTAGAGTTCAATGACGAGTGGCATGAAGTAATGCTTACCGTTTTAAAAAAAAAGTAGGCTACATATGCAACAAATATGGACAGAAAAAAAGTTGCACTGTTTTTTCCTTTGTGTGTTATATGTACTACTGTGCTTTACATCCTGGTCCAGAGAAACGTCATCTGATTTGGCGGTATACATGTATATAGGTAATTGACAATAAACTTGACGACTTGTACTTTTCCCAACAGTATCTTTTTACTGAATTGAATTGACTTTATTACTTACATCCTTTATATACATGAGTAAAAATCATTATATTACGTCTCCATCTAAATGTGCCATTTATAGTAATTTATAATAAATAGTATATACAACAGGACAGTCAATATAACACAGAAATACAATTGTATCAGCGTGAATTAATCAGTCCGATGGCCTGGTGGAAGAAGCTGTCCCAGAGCCTGCTGGCCCTGGCTTTTATGCTGCGGTACCATTTCCCGGATGGTAGCAGCTGGAATAGTTTCTGGTTGGGGTGATTTGGGTCTCCAATGATCCTTCTGGCCCTTTTTACACACCTGTCTTTGTAAATGTCCTGAATAGTGGGAAGTTCACATCTACAGATGCGCTGGGCTGTCCGTACTACTCTCTGCAGAGACCTGCGATTGAGGGAAGTACAGTTCCCATACCAGGCAGTGATGCAGCCAGGGATGCTCTCAATTGTGCCACTGCAGAAAGTTCTTAGGATTTGGGGGTCCATACCAAACTTCTTCAACTGAGGTGAAAGAGGTGGTTTCTCCAGATATTATAAAGTCTATTTCTGAAATTAAAATAGCCTATCCTTCCACCAAGTTATCAATAAGATCACAAGACATAGGAGCAGAATTAGGCCATTCAACCCATCAAGTCTGATCTGCCATTCCATCATGGCTGATTTATTTTCCCTCTCAACTCCCATTCTCCTGCCTTCTCCCTTGTAGTCTTGGATGCCTTTACTAATCAAGAACCTACCAACCTCTGCTTTAAGCATACCCAATGTAAAACCATTCTTTTCTTTAATACCATGGGCTGTTGAACAATTAAGGCTTTCTCTATATTGATGATTGATAGGGGTGGTGAGGACTGCCAAAGAACAGGTAATGATGGGCAGAGGGAGTCAGATAAAGGGGGATGGAAGTATTGAGACAGAAGTTGGCAGGTAATAACCAGAAGCAGGTTAGTGAGGGAATGAAGGGCAAATGAAACCAAATAGGGGAAGGTGGTGAGTGTAGGTATCGAGGGGGTGAGGGATAGAAAAGTGAACAAAGGGAGAGAAAACCCAGGTAGATGGGTGGGAACAGGAAAGGAACACAGGGTGGTCCCTGTCTACATACATTTCTCCCCCGTTGCTTCACATCCCCCATCTCATTCTAGCTGCCTATATTTTTCTTCCCTTACATCTATCACCAACCAGTGTCTGTCTTAACACTCTCTCTCACTATTACATAATAGCTATCAACTCTGAACACTCTCAGTCCTAATGCATGCCCTCAATCCAAAGCATTAGCCATCCCTTTGCCTTCTCAGATGTTGCTTGACCAAGTGAGTTCTTCCAGCAGTTCAGTGTTTGTTCCATTGCGGCATTCAGAATTTATTTTAATACTGTTGCATTGCAAGCTTATAAACTGATTGAGCATCATTAATGCTATTATATCCCAAGCGTGGGCTGTATTTTCTTACCTTGATTACAACCCAATCAGACTGACTCAGATGACAGGGATGGCATTTAAAAAGTACTTCCAGAACTGGTTTCCAATAAAAAATAAGCCATAGTATTCCTACTGTTAGGACAGTAAGAATATAGTAGAGAATTTTTCGCCATTGCACTTCCTTGTATCCAGTCACCTCCTGCACAGAAAATACATCAGTATTACAATCACAAAGAACCTGAGAATCCCTTTAATAATTGCACCACGCATTGTTGAATAGGTCACCGCAAAATTATCCATGCCCAAAATCTAATACATTTCTAAAACCCAAAGCAATAATGAAATTAAGCAGTCCTGCTGAAGAGTCTCAGCCCGAAACATCGACTGTACTCTTTTCCATAGACGCTGTCTGGCCTGCTGTGTTCCTCCAGCATTTTGTGTGTGTTGCTTGGATTTCCAGCATCTGCAGATTTTCTCTTGTTTGTGATGAAATTAAGCAGAACACTCTGGATCTGTATTCTTTAAAACTCTGCTGCTTATAAATCTTGGATAAAAGCAAAGCAGCAGAATACTTGGTTGTAATGAATATTTGTCCCTGTATGGTCATATGCACCAACTTATTGGAGTTCACTGCCACATTGAGAGCCTTCATGTGAAATCTTACTTCACTCACTTAGGTGCTCCAATTAGAGACAGAAATGATGTGCAGCCTGGACCCGGTCTGTCTACTGCAGAACTGATGAACCCCTGGATAAACAGGTGGAGGAAGGAAACAAATTGTCTAAAGTTTCCAATGTACATCTCCACAGAACGCTTGGTAATTATTAAGGACCAGCTTTAAATAGCCTTATGTCGCAGACCAAAGTCACATGCAGGCAGCATTGGCTAAATCCAAAGCTGGCAAAGAAGAGAATATAAAAAGATACAGGTGAGCCCCATGTCAGAGTGGTTACTCTCCTAGAAAACCATCCGTAACACAATTTTCTGTAACACAGACCCCTTTTCCCATTGAATCCCAGGTTTTGTGATGAGTTCCCTCAGAATGTCCTTCTCTCATGTTAAGCCAGTATAATGACTCATTGCTGAAGTCAACATTAGACTGGTATGATGGACAAACACAGGCAAAAGCAGCAACAGATTCTGTTAATTTTAGTTGTGTCGCTCAATATTTCATTCCATTTTTCATATTTTTGGGTAGAGTTTCTGGGTGAATTTCTGTAACCAGAATGGGAGTAACATGGGGTTCACCTGAACATATTTTCAAGAAGAGAATTAACTATTTAACATTCATAAACTTCTACCAAACTTGACCGTCATCAAAATTTCCTAATGTCTGCATAATACTTACTGTGGATACATTGGTCCCAGTGTACTGGACTGTGCCATAATCTGACTGGTTCTTCAGCAGCTTGCTGCTATCTATGAAAGCACAGAGAATTATTTTGGTATACTGAAGTACAAAACCTAATATACTCTAGATCCTGATAAACTGAAATACAAGCAGAGTTAAAAATTCAAGTTGTAGACTTTTCATCAGAGCTAATTGGTTTAATTCTACAATCTACTTCAGCATGACCGAGTGTGGGATCATTTCAGTGTGATAACTGTTGAAAGGCCATAAAAATAACACTTCACACAAGAAAACAGATGATAAAATGAGAAAAGTATTTAGAGTCACCAAGGCTTTGGGCAAAGATAAAGTTTTGAATAACTGCCTTAAAAAGTGATGGAGAATGTGCAAGATTAAACTATCAAGATAGCATAATTACAACACTTGACAGCATGAGCACTTGTAGTCAGTGAAACAAAGAAAGGATGTATAGAGACCAAAAACACAGGAACAAGCAGATGAATGGCTGAGCACACAGTGACAAAGAACTCCCTCCTTGCCCACGTCATACCTGATACAGCGCAAGAAAACAGGACTGGAGCAGGCAATTGCTATCCCTGTCTGCTTTTGTCACAGAGACAGAGTTTTGTAGATTAGAACAGTCAATGTGTACTAAGCTTACACTTCTGTGATTTGAAATCGTGAGGCCATGCTTAGACGTGACGAACAGGAGACACAATGTTTTGCAGAAGACATTAAAATAATAAGGCCTTTGTGGTGTAGTTCACACAGACTACATGTAAGAATAAATTTTACCACAATACAGATTCCAAGTTTCCCTCAAGTATTTGTTCTAGTGACCACCTTCCCAAACCACTTTAATTTAATGCCTTGTTTTCTGCATTATGTTGGTGATTGCCTTCTAATATTCACAAATCTCATTTTTAAAGGAACCTGCTTAAATGGACCTCGCCCGCTATGTCTGGAAAAATATTTATACAAAAAACAATCACATTCAGATTTCCCATCCTAAATAACAATGTCTGGTAGAAGTATAACCACTCTCCATACAGACAGCATTCAAGATTGTTTAATGTCATTTTTAGTATGCATGTAAAGAAGGACAAAATAATTGTTACTCCAACTCTGATACAGCACAAAAAAAACACAATTAAGATAAACAATACACCGTCTCCGCCGCATCTGCTCTCAGGATGAGGTTTTTCATTCTAGGATGAGGGAGATGTCTTCATTTTTTAAAGAAAGGGGCTTCCCTTCCTCCACTATCAACTCTGCTCTTAAACGCATCTCCCCCATTTCACGCACACCTGCTCTCACTCCATCCTCCCGCCACCCCACTAGGAATAGGGTTCCCCTGGTCCTCACCTACCACCCCACCAGCCTCCGGGTCCAACATATTATTCTCCGTAACTTCCGCCACCTCCAACGGGATCCCAACACTAAGCACATCTTTCCCTCCCCCCCCCTCTGCATTCCGCAGGGATCGCTCCCTACACAACTCCCTTGTCCATTCGTCCCCCCCATCCCTCCCCACTGATCTCCCTCCTGGCACTTATCCGTGTAAGCGGAACAAGTGCTACACATGCCCTTACACTTCCTCCCTTACCACCATTCAGGGCCCCAAACAGTCCTTCCAGGTGAGGCATCACTTCACCTGTGAGTCGACTGGGGTGATATACTGTGTCCGGTGCTCCCGATGTGGCCTTTTATATATTGGTGAGACCCGACGCAGACTGGGAGACCGCTTTGCTGAACATCTACGCTCTGTCTGCCAGAGAAAGCAGGATCTCCCAGTGGCCACACATTTTAATTCCACATCCCATTCCCATTCTGACATGTCTATCCACGGCCTCCTCTACTGTAAAGATGAAGCCACACTCAGGTTGGAGGAACAACACCTTATATTCTGTCTGGGTAGCCTCCAACCTGATGGCATGAACATTGACTTCTCTAACTTCCGCTAGGCCCCACCTCCCCCTCGTACCCCATCTGTTACTCATTTTTATGCACACATTCTTTCTCTCACTCTCCTTTTTCTCCCTCTGTCCCTCTGAATATACCTCTTGCCCATCCTCTGGGTCACCCCCCCCCCGTCTTTCTTCCCGGACCTCCTGTCCCATGATCCTCTCGTATCCCCTTTTGCCTATCACCTGTCCAGCTCTCGGCTCTATCCCTCCCCCTCCTGTCTTCTCCTATCATTTTGCATCTCCCCCTCCCCCTCCAGCTTTCAAATCCCTTACTCACTCTTCCTTCAGTTAGTCCTGATGAAGGGTCTCGGCCTGAAACGTCGACTGCGTCTCTTCCTATAGATGCTGCTTGGCCTGCTGCGTTCACCAGCAACTTTGATGTGTGTTGCTTGAATTTCCAGCATCTGCAGAATTCCTGTTGTTTGCAATAAAAAAAACTCTTGCTCCCACAACCTATGGACTCACTTTCAAGGACTCATCTCATGCTCTCGATATTTTTTGCCTATTTATTTTTTCTCTTTTTTAACTGCAGAATTTGTTGTCCTTTGCAATTTGGCTGTTTCTCCTGCTGACTATGGTCTTTCGTTGATTCTATTATATTTCTTGGATTTACAATCAACAATGCGTCTTTTAAGAGCCTCTTAGATACGTACACGGAGCTTAGAAAAATAGAGGGCTATGCACTAGGGAAATTCTAGGCAGTTTATAGAGTCGGTTACATGGTCGGCACAACTTTGTGGGCCGAAGCGCCTGAAACGTGCTGTGGATTTCTATGTTCTATGTTCAACTGCGATGCCCTGGAGATAGCTAATGAAACTACTTATTTTACTTCTTCGTCCTTCACATATGATTCTGCTACTAAGCTGCATGTGATCGAAACCTGTGATTTACATTATGATGGTGTACTTTTGGGCTGATTGAGCAATCTGGAGCTTGGCTGTCTCTGAGAGAGCTTGGTGAGGCTTACAGCGGAGCGTGTGGCCTGGAGGCCTGGAAACCCATAATCGACTCTATTGCTTCTCTCTGATTGAGTCGTCGAGCAAGGTTGAAGTCGACGGGGTTGACAGCAGAGGTCAGGCAGGTGCTCGGTGCCACCTGCCTGCATTTGACCGGTCTTCCTGTCCCCCTCGCAAGCGTCGGAGGAGGAAAGTGCAGGAGCTTTAGGATCCATGTTGGAAGGATTGATTGGCGAGGATGTGAACTCATTTTGGGGTACTTTGAGGTTCATATTGCATGTGTTTTCAGATTCTGGTTACTCTTTTTTTGCTTGTTTTTGAGCAAATTGATCAGGGTGATCATTGCGGACTGGGGCGCTTCAGCAAAGCATTGCTGTGGCCTGCAGTGGGGTAGTGGCATGGCGCTAAACTAAACTAAACTGAATACTACTAGACTCCTGATTTGATGGTTGATATTCTGCGTGTTGTTTACCATTTGTGCAAATTTGGGGGTTTTTTTGCATGTTGGGTGTTTGATGGTTTCTCAAACAGGTTCCATGGTGTTTCTTTGTTTCATTGCTGCTTGCAGGAGGACAAACTTCTGAGTCATATTCTATATACATACAATGACTTTTGGAATTTATGCTCCCAAAATAACCAATCTCAGATTGTATATGGGTAACATATGAACTTTGATAATAAATCTACTTTAAAATTTGAATAAAAAACATAAATATATACATAAGATAGCTCACATACAGTTGCAAAAAAAAGTTCATGAATGCTTTGCAATTATCTGGCTTGCTGCATTAATTACTCAAAATGTGGTCTGATCTTCATCTAAGTCACAATAATAGACAAACACAATCTGCCTAAACTAATAACACACAAACAATTGTACTTCTTCTCATCAACCTGAGTACACCATTTAAGCAATCACAGCCTAGGTTAAAAAATGTGAACCTCTGGGGTAATGCCTTCTACAAAAGCTACTTGGAGTCAGAATGTTCCAATCAATGAGGTGCGGTTGGAGGTGTGGGTTGTAGAGGTGCCCTGCCCTTTAAAAACACGCGACGCAAAAGAATATTGTCAATATTAAACCAGTCCGCGGTGCAAAAAAGGTTGGGGACCCCTGCAATAGCAAACCAAGGCTAAGCGTGAAGAGAATCAGCAGAATTTAGTACTTGAGCTAATCTTGGTTCTCAAATAAACCAACTGGCAAATAATGAAACCAAATTAAATTTGCATACAAGCAGAAGTATTTGTTCTGCAAAAAGACAACTGAGACGTGTCACCTAAAATGCAATTCTGACATTGTTATATTATTTATTGCACAAGTTTCAACCGAATAAAGGAAAGTAAATAAACAAGGGAACTAGAAGCACAAAGAGAAATAATGAATGCCAACATAGTTGCTCAACCTGGAGGATTGGCTGAGTGTTCCTGAAGCACATTGGAATTTTTTTTCAAGATTACAAGGAATATTGTATTTCTCCTGCTCTTCTCTATCCCTATATCTGCTTCAAATGAAATAGCCTAAATCAACATATAACAGAAGATATGGAGAATGCCCATGCTGACCAAAAAAACAAAAAAAAATAATCATTTGCAGGAGTTAAATACTGGATAATGGCATCTTAATGTTATTAATATGTTAGTAAATGTTGAGTTAATCATCAAAATACTGGAGGAAAGCAAAATAAATAATTTGTTAAATTTCTACACTCAGTGCTATATTTATTTTTTAAGAGGTTTTTTCCAAAAAAAAATCAAGAGAAGGCCAATAAAATGATAAGTATAATTTTTCCTCAAACAATGGCGGGGGGGGGGGAGAGAACATCAAGCTTTACAAGTAAGAGATACTGCTTTTAACAAGAGACCTCTGAAATCAATTTTAAAATAATTAAGCTGGCAAACAGTTACTACATACACTGGTAAGGAACAATTTTTCGAAGTATAGCTGAAACAAGTCACGAGACTTTAGAACATACTCTGATGACAATCGTTGTGGTTTTGTATTTTCAAGCAGGGGTTGCAAAAGTGGGAATGCCTGATTTATTCTTCCTCTGCCTACATACTAAAATTCTCTTGTTTTTAAAGCTCTTAATGGTCTGGGACTGGAGTACATCACAGGATCATTTTTCATTTTATAATCCTGCTCAAGCTCTCAGAACTTCTGCTGGTCTCTTAAGTTTAAACAATCTCCCTCGAAAGATAATTAGGTCAGCTTTTCTGAACCACACTGTGGAACTTAATATCTAAAAGTATAAGGGATAGAGACTCAGTTCGACACTTTTAAATGCCAGCTCAAACCCTATTTACTTAATCTGGCTTTTAACTAACATGGTTTCATTTTTTACTTTCATGTTTGTGCTTTTATCCCACTGTAAAGCACTTTGAACTACATCATCTGTATGAAAAGTCCTCTATAAAGTTATTAATACTTCTACTACAAACACGGAGAGCAAACAGTGGATCCACTACTCAGGCAGAAATCAGCAACCTACTGATTCAGCCCCACCTAGAATTACAAGGCCATGGGACTGCTATGAATTGATCAATTTTCCAGTTTTTTAATGTTTTTCTACCAGCCTATCTCCCACATCATTTGCTTAGATTATGTACTCTCAAGCATGTGTATGAAGCTCACTCATTTCTGCTCAGTTGCTCTTATAAATGAACATAAAGTGCATTTCAATCCCAAATGCTTCAAATAAACAACTTACCCTACTGGTATGCACTAATAGTTTAAAACATAAATGGTTTAATGTTTTAGTTAATGCTGATAAGATTATAGTACTGTGCAAAGGTCTTGGGCACATGCAAAAAAAATTCTGTAAAGCAAAGATGTTTTCAAAAATAATGAAATGAAAAGTTTCTAAATATCAAAAATATAAAGAGCAATAAGCAGTAAAAAAATTAAATCATGTCAATATTTGATTTAAAACTGCATCAGTTCTCTTGGGTACGCTGTTGTACAGTTTTATAAGAAGATCAGATGGTAGGTTATTTCAATCATCTTGGACAACTTGCCACAGTTGTTCTGCAGAATTTGGCTCTCGTTTGCTTCTGTCTCTCTAGGTAATCCCAGACAACCTCTGATGTTGAGATCAAGGCTCCGTAGGGGCCATACTATCTGTCGCAGAACTCGTTGTTCTTCTTTTCGCTTGAGACAGATCTTTATGACCTTGTCTATGTATTTGGAGTCATTGTCCTGCTGCAGAATGAAGTTTGGACAGATCAGATGCTTCCCTGATGGTATTGCATGATGGACAAGAACCTGCTTGTACTTCTCAGCATTGAGCATTCCATTAATTCAGACTGTCGAGGCGTGAATAAAGTCACCGGAGAAAAGCACTGGTAGTTATAAAGCAGCCTCTTTATTCAACAAAACAAGATATAGCAGGCATCATATTGAGATCCTGCCAATGGAAAAGGTCTGCTTGGCCCAACTCTACACAACATTTTATATGCTAAAGAACAAAGAAAAATTTAGGATAATTCAAACAAATCCGTATTTACAATGTTTCCTTGGAACTACGCACCCCTATCACAGCTCCCTTCTTCGTACCCGTGCTAGTGACACCCAAATAATGAATTTAAATCAGCATTGTTTACTCATTTTTCAGAGTTGCATTTTAGATTTAATCTTCAATGTATATTCATATCTGAAGGTTGCTCGCTGAAACCAATATTCACTTTATGTCCTAACCCCAAAAATGTTCAGCCCTCTTCTTGGCCGTCGGGACAAAAATAAATTTGTACCAGGAAAGGACAACCTTAAGGAGGACCTCCTCAAACAGGTGTTACGTACCCCGTAACTGGGTTGCCAAACCAGCAGAAATGGATCACTCAGTTGGAGTCTGGATTACTAGAACTAAGAAAGTTTTATTAAAGAAACAAGCAACACGGTAATCGAAAGGATAGTAAATCCTCGTTGTATTGCTCCATGCATTTTCTGACATTCCTGCTTATCATTTTAAAATATCCCCTAGATTTCCTCTCAACTTTCACCCTTAGGACAATTTCTTTCAATCTTCTCTCTATCACTGCCTCCCCACCAGCACTGGGAAGCTGACTATGTACACAAATTTAGCATTTGCAAATTGATATGGGATTAATCTGACGGATTATGGCAGGGTTTCTCAACCTGGGTTCTGCGGAACCCTAGGGTTCCACGAGAGGTCATTAGGGGTTCCATGACAGATCATGATTTTAAAAAAATAAACATTTTTTTGAACTTCGTACCATGCTAGCATTCACAGTGGTGGGCATGACCGAGCAGCCCCATTAGCAATCTCACTTAAGGTCTCTCAGCCCAATATGGCAGTGCGCAGTCGGATCGTGTTTATTCTCAGTTTCTGACACAAGATAGGGGAGGCCATTGATAATTGGTGAGCGCTGTATTGCACAGAGAGGAGAGGAGGCCAGTCGGCTGGTAATCGGTGAGTGCTGTATTGCACACAGGGGAGGCCAGTCGGCTGATGATTGGTGAGCGCTGTATTGCACAGAAGGGAGGACGGTAGGCTGATAATTGATGAGCGTTGTATTGCACAGAGGGGAGGACAGTAGGCTGATAATTGATGAGCGCTATATTGCACAGAGGGGAGGACAGTAGGGTGATAAGGAGCATGAAGTGTGCTTTCTATGCATTGAATGGATTCACCCAACTTGGGCTGCGACATCAGCCTCTCCCTCCTGAATTACCTCCCACAATTTCCCCTTACGCACTGTCGACTAACTTATGGGAGAGAACAAACTCTACCAGTGTAGTAGAAAATTGGAGGGAAATTATCATTCTAAAGATGATATATCTTCTTTTACACACCACGACCCAGCTTCTGGCCTGCAGTTTTGTTGTTGCTCTAAATATTGCCAAAGGTGGACTGTGTACATTAGAAGTGAATTGTATTGTGAAGTTTCCGTATTTTTTGCGGTTTTCTCATTTATTTATTACACCTTTGGTCTATGGTTTTTAGTTACTTTATTATTCAACATTGTCAATAAATTTTCATGTTGTAAGTAGCATTAAGTCAATTTATAACCTTTATTAAAATTAAATCTACCGAGCCTACCTTTAGAAAAATTAAATCCTGTTTTGGCTTAAGCCAGTTATTTAACAGAAACTTAAGTTTGCCTTAAGAGTTTTTAAAAATTAAGAAGGGGAAAGAAAGATTAATTTCAAGAAAGGTAGGCTAAACTTAATGACTTTGTTTTTTTTTCCAAGAAAGGTTGGCTAAAAATCCATTCTCTACTCAAAAGAGCATTGACAATTATTTTTGGATCATTATATCTACTACTTACTGATCACGCTAACGTACCGTGAGCTCTAGATATAATCATTTTTATGCAGGGGTTCCCTGAGACTTGAAAATTATTTCAAGAGTTCCTCCAGGGCAAAAAGGTTGACAAAGGCTGGATTATAGATTTTTTAAACTACAGAGACACTGGCATTATTTTTAAGTATACAGTTCTGCTCCATAATTTTTTTAACCATGTCACATCCACAAAACAAAACAGTAGGCTGTCAGCGGGTCAAGGATCAACAATAACTTTATTCACCAAATACACTTACTGTATTAGGAAATTGCTGTGGAGTGCTGGTGCTACATTCAGCAAAAAAAAATTCAATTATACAGAATAAAAATAAAATTAGAAGTACAGATATACACATTCTATTCCATAAATACATAAACACCAGCATGTATTTAAAATGTAAACAGCATTATAACATATGGTTTGAAGTGTTTATAGTGCAGTGTGGTGACTGAGGTAATAGAGGGGAAGAGGGGGCTGGCTAGAATGGCAGATCACATAAACTGCCAGGGGAAAGAAACTTCTAAAATGGTATGAAGTTTTTGTTTTAGTAGCCCTATAGTGCTTTCCAGAAGGGAACTTTTGGAAAAGGCAGCTTGCAGGGTGGGTAACGTCAGCAATAAAATTTCCTAGCCATTTTGTCCTGAACACGTACAATGATGGTAGACTGCAGCCAATGACTTTACAGTCCTTGGCATTGTTATGTTTAAATTCAATCAGCACAAACTTACAATAATACTTGGAATTTGGATTGTACACCAGAGCAGCTTGATGATAAAAACCCCTGTACAATTTCACAGTACAAAATGAAAGTTGGTGCATGACAAACTAGCTATAAAAGTAAACTTATGAATTACAGATGAGTCATACACAATAGACCTACTATTGACATGATTTGTTCATTCACAATGCAAACACAAATGTATCACGGTCAAATATTATCATTGTTAGCCTATGTACAACGCATCCTGCAAATTGAGTAAACTTAAACCATCTTGTCTGACATTACTGGCAAGTTACCAAACACCGAACACTTAACAGGAAAGGAAGCTATTGAGGATATCTGTAAAGTTACTTTACAGATTTAGCAGATATTTTTGAATATTAATGTCTCAGAGCACAAAGTACTGACAATTTGTTTCCTCTCCTATAATTTCCTTGGGAAAAATAAAATGGAACAGGAAAGATTCCATTATTCCTGAGGCCCTGTGTTAAAGCTGAGACAGTTGGGGCGCCACAGTAGCGTAGCAGTCAGAGTGACACTACTACAGCTCAGGGTGCTTCAGAGTTCAATTCTGGAGCCATCTGCAGATTGTACTTTCTCCCTGTGAACTGCATGGGTTTCCTCTGGGTACTCCGGTTTCTTCCCACAATTCAAAGACACACAGAACAGTGGGTTAATTAGTCATTGTAAGTTGTCCTGTGATTAGATGAGGGTTAAGTAGGTGGGTTGATGGATGAAGTGTGGCTCATTGGGCCAGTAGGGCCGGTTCTGTGCTGTGTCCGATCAGACACCATCATCCCTGTACCACAGAACTCTGCACCTGCAGAACTAATCATCTACCACCAGTGGCACTGATGCCGATCACCATGAAGTGCTTTGAACGGCTGATAATAGTACATATCACATATAAGGCGGGAGGAGAGAGAGCAGCGCACCACGCGTGTGCAGCCCTCCGGTGAAAAATGATATCGTATCTGGTAAATAGGGGCCGTGGACAATTCTGATATGTTGGAGAATGAACGTGAAAGCACAGAGGAACATCTGGAGAAATTTCTGAAACGCCCGTCCACTGCAGTCATTACTGTGTGGTTGGGTTGCACATAATGACCCCATGCAGGGTCATTATAACATTATGCATATGGACATGTGTGCCTGATTTTAAAAAAATCAAACCGAGATATACGATGTACTATTTTATGTATTCACAGTCATTCGTGCAGTAAGATGCACAAATATCAAAAAGGGTGTGTTTTCCAATTCAATGACATTTTACATTTACACAGCTTTTAATCTGGGAAGAATCCCAATACATTTCACAGAAGCATTATATAAAATGTATTATTATGGTATTATGACAGATGAACAAAAATTTAACCAAGGTAGATTATATAATCTACTTAAAGGATGAAACAAAAGTACACCACTGGTCACAGGCTTGCAATCTGGAACTCCTCCTCTTCCGATCTCCTCTCCTCTAAAACCCTTTGACTCCTACCAAGTATTTTGTATCCAACTGGCTGACTGACTCACCCTGGTTCCCACGTAGGCCCTGTAACAACCAAGGGCACTCCACAGGAGAGTTTAAGGACAAATAGGTGAAGACACATTTTCAAGTGATTAAAATAGGGACACTCAAAATGACAGATTTGGAAGGATGTAGGAAATGGTAAAATACCTTTCGAAGCACATGGGAGAGCAATTTATTGAAAAGATCCACAGATTTACAATACATTTTACACAATTGCTGCAAGTAAAAGCCTTGTTATTTGACAGAATCCAGATGCTCACTTTTGAGAATTGCTGACTTCTTCATTATTGTGAAGAGTTTGTAACTTAGAAAACACCCAACGAATCCCCAGTTCGGATTCCCCCAGACCATACATATAGTGACTTCAGTTTACTCAAGCAACAATCAGCATTTTGGTTGTGAACCCAGACATGCACCTTTAATTTCTCTTTCGCTGGCTCAGTTAATTGCCTGAAAGATAAAAGAAATCTGAATATACTGATAATTTCTGTATAAACTCTGATTAAAAGATTTGACGTTTTGTTTCTATGGATGGCAATTTAAAAGAGAAACAGAAAAGTGGTAGTCTTTCATACTACACTCAGACCCTGTTTAATGCTGAGGATGCATTCCTAGGTGGTGAAGCCCTATGCGGGGTCATTATAACATTATGCATATGGACATGTGTGCCTGATGAAAAAAAATCAAACTGAGATATACGATATACTATTTTATGTATTCACAGTCATTCATGCAGTAACAACACACACGTAAGCTTAATCTGTACATCGGTGGAGCAGCAACACATCACAGCAGCAGAGGGAAGCAAGTACTGGTTACATCTTAGAGGATTCTGTGGTGAGGTTTCTTGATGGCATTTCCTCTTTTCCATCCTCGTCCTCAGATTCACCCAGGATGCGTTGCTCTGCCAATGCTTGAAGCTCTTTGTTATTAAGGCTCTCACCATGAGAATGCAGTAACTCTTCAACATCAAGCTGACACTTAACAACTTCCAAACACTTAATCACTTGCAGTTTCAAACTCATGCTAATGCCGTTCCTAGACACCTTAGATGTATTACCCTCCGATGGAAGTTGCAGGCTGTTTTCCAGACATTATGAGTGAAAAAAAATTGAATAAGCTGGCGAGGAAGCGAGAACGTTTACACACGCGGGGAGGCAGAGTGTGAACCAATACGTGATTGGCTGTGAGTGGCTCAGAGCGTATGTAGAGTGCTCTCATTGGCTGATTGAATGCTTTGCTGTAATTGCAGCAGCTCGAGAAGTTTTAAGTGTTGTTTGGAATGAATTTTTGCCATTTAAGAAAACTTAAATAAAGAATTGAATGGCCATGTAATGAATCAGCTATGCTAGGTAGTGTTATGCAGGTCTGAGTACTTTCAAAGGCATCTCAAAGCACTTTACAGCCATTGACACATTTTTAAAAATGGTGTTACAGCAATAATGTAGGAAAAATTGTGATGTTAGCTGAGAGATAAACGTAAGGAGACTGTAGGTAATATTCCATTCCTAGGTGGACATTGAACCCTTGGACACTACCTCACATTTTTTTAATATAGTATTTCTGTTTTTTGCACAATTTTTAATTATATATATATATATATACACACACACACATATATATATATATATACATATATATATATACACATACACATATATATACATACATTATATATATATATACATACATATATATATATATACATATATATATACACACACATACATATATATATACACACATACATATATATATACACACACATATATATATATACACATATATATATATACACATATATATATATATATATATATATATACACACACACACACACACACACACACACACACACTGTATTAAGTATACTGAATATGACATCCCAACTCTTGTACTCACTGGCCTGTCCATCAAGGGCAAGCATGCCACACACTAGCTTCGCCATCATGTGTAGTCACCTTCACTGAACAGTGTACTAGGTCCCTCTGTTCTACAACACTCCTCAGGTTGGTATCATTTACTCTGCAAACCTTGCCTTTGTTTAACTTCCCTAGACGTATCACCTTGCACTTACCTGGGTTATATTCCTTAAGTGGGTCCTTTACCCACTTTCCCAGATGATCTAGATTCTGTTATTCCCTCAGATAATCTTCTTCACAGTCCACCACACCACCTATTTTGGTGTCAACTGCAAACCTACTAATCATACCATCTATATTCTCATCCAAGCTGTTTATATGTCAAACAGCAGAGGACTCAGCACTTTTCCCCGCGAGCCATTACTGGTCACAGGTCCAAAATCTGGAAAACTAACTCTTCACTACCACCCTTTCAATGCTACCAATAGGCCAATTTATATTCAACTGGCTGGCTCACTCTGGATCCCGTAGAGACCCTGTAACAACCTGGGGCAATCTAAAGGAGAGTTTCAAGCAGAAAATTCACACTAACATCACATAAAGAAATATTAGGGCAGATGACCTGGGTTTGATCAGAGTGGGGTTTTAAAGAACGTCTTTAAGGAGGAAACTGAGGCAGCTGGTTACTGCCAGGATTCTTAAGATGTTAACTGAAGGCATAGCCACCGATGTTGCAGCAATAAGTGTAAAGATGTTCAAGAGGGTAGAGTTGAGTGAGCATAGGATTAACCTGAGATGACAATACAAATGCAAGTCTTGATTTCAATTCACAAATCAAAGTTTAAAAATTCAAAGTAAATTTATTATCAAAGTGACCATGTACTACCCTGAGATTCGCTTTCTTGCAAGCACTCACAGTGGATACAAAGAAAAACTGAATCGATGAAAAATATGAACACAGTGAAAAATCTGATAAACATACCCAAAAATAGGAACTTGATTTGGTTCATAGTTTCAAGTTTCAACTGGCATTGTTTGGACATCAGCTGGCTCATGCAGAGAGGGAGCCACAACCCCATCTACACTGAGAAAAAAACTGCAATGATGTTTGCAGATACAAACATGTGTTTGTGGCAAACACGCTAGCATATCCTTCCATAGGCAAATGACTGGTGCTGGATGCATACAGAAACCGCATCTGTCACACTGGGTATTCAAATTAGTTTCTACATAATTATCAGCTAACAAGGACTGATACAATGTGCTACACAGACCTCACCTTGCCCAACCAAACTATTAAATAAGTATGAAAATCTTGTTCAAGATTCAATTTCAGAAGCAAATACCTGCTAGATTTTCTTTAACTTTCTATCATAAAAGTTAGGTCCATGCCAAAGACCAGATCTCAGAAAATTCATTTATATATAAAAAAATATTTTGTTGACAGCTCCAACGTTGAAATGTGAGAGGATGCTCAAAGTTCAAAGTAAATTTTATTATCAAAGTACATATATGTCACCATATACAACCTTGAGATTGATTTTCTTGTGGATAAACTCAAGTCTGTGGAGTAGTAACTATAACAGAATCAATAAATGAGCAGCAAACTAGGGCTTTCGATGAGAATGCAGAAGTTAAACTGGACAAATAATATAAATAAATAAGCAATAAATGTCAAGAACATGAGATGAATAGTCCTTGAAAGTGAGTCCATTGGTTGGGAGAATATTTCAATGATGGGCAAGTGAAGTTATCGCCTTTGTTCAGAGCCAGGTGGTTGAGGGGTAGTACCTGATCTTAAACCTGGTAGAGCGAGACCTATCTTGTATCTTCTTCCTGACGGCAGCAGTGAGAAGACAGCATGTCCTGGGTGGTGGGAGTCCCTTTCATAAAAACAGCATTTCACGTACAAACCATGTGCTCAATGGGTGGGAAGGCTTTACTCATGACGGACTGGGCCATATCCACTACTTTTTGTAGAATTTTCTGTTCAAGAGCATTGGCATTTCCATACCAGTCTGTGACGCAGCCAGTCAATACTACACATCTGTGGAAGCTTGTCAAAGCATGCCAAGTCTCCACAAACTCCTAAAAAAGTAGAGGTGCTGCCGTGCTTTCTTCATAACTGCACTTAGTTTTTCTACTGAAAAATAAAATCTCTTCATGATTTTTCTATTAGCAGTTTTCTGTAAAAGCAGCATGTCATGCTGGAAGTGTGTTTTGGTTTCGGCTAAGATAAGGACACACGTGGTCCTCCGTAGGAATGTGGGTCAGCCAATCAGGATTGTGGGGAGGAGTTTCTGAAGGACAGAAGTTTGGTGCGGGGGTTTTTTGGTGGGAGCTGCGGAGTGGGCCAGAAGGGAAGGTGCCACAGAAAGCCGATGGAAGGAGAGTCCCCGTTTGCCCGAAGTGTTTCACACAGATGAATGCCTTCAAGGAGGAAGGCCAAATACTCCTAAGAGATAGCCAGTTTGTTCGAGTTGGATTTCGAGGGAAGTTCAGAATGTGGAGTATGCTTTCACGCAGACCGTGGGTCTAACGAGCGAGTAAAAGACAACTTCAGGATGAGCTCGAATGGTCACGTGCACATTGGACTGGTTTAACTGTAATGGGCCCTTTTATTTTCTTTTGCCTATTAACTGTTTGATAAAGCGAAAATTTGTAAATATACTTCCTCCATAATTTTATGCGATGGATGACCAACTGACAATTCTGTATGGGTGGCGTTTGCACAGCATTCACTCAAATTAAGGTTTGTTTAATCAGAACAGCACGATGCTCCTGTTTGGTTGAACTCCAAATATACAGACCCTAGGCGTATAATATTTTGAAAGGTGGCCTCCTCACCATTAAGTCCCGTGGCTGTTAGTGTTAGCTGGCGAGCCAAGTTTGTGTACGAGCCCAGTGAGAGGGTTACACAGAGTAACACTAAGATGGTAGATAGCTAAATTTTTCACGCAGGAAACAGCAAACAGCGACAAGACATGGTCATAGAACGTCGAAATTCCCAGCTTTTGGGAGGATGAGGGTGAGAGACGAAAGAAAAATCGACATTGATAAACAGCAGTTTCTGCTTCAATCCTTTGTTAGTTTTCTTCCTATATAAGGTTTATGAATATTAAAGCAGGCCTTGCAATTAAAAACTAGAGTGGCAGCTTGCCAAAAGGCGTGTGCATGGCCGGCATGATTTTAAAGCCTGATTCTCCAGATAATTTCCAAAGAGAATCTGAATACTAGCATAACATCCTGCCACGGGCGCTCACAGCTGAGCATTTAATTTTATATTAACTATTTCACATTGAGTTAAGAGTCAGATCTAATCTCCCATTGCCAAGAAATACACAATGCATCGAGTTCAGGCTCTGTTGCTAAGAGACGTCCTTCTGTATGCCCCAATATGCTCAACACTAATGCCCTTCTTGTTGAAATCTTACTATTCATTGCTGGCAATTTCCAGTTTTTGCATCTTACTCTGAAAATTCAAATTGTTGCATTCTGCTTGCAGCTGGAGTACAACAGTAGGTGCAATAACAGATTGAAAACTATCATAAAGGCACCAATAAACTAAGCATATGTGACAGTAGAAAAAAGGCACGGATTCCAAGGCAAGTGGAGTGGAACCAGGTTAATGAAGGCGTGGGCCATTCCAAAGGGGCAAGGTTCCGTGACACTGAATCTCCAGTAACCAGACTGGCAAAGGGATAACTTTCCCAAAGGCTTCAGCATTCTCCACAAAGACTGAACAGCTCAGTAATCTGCTGAGACACAGTCATAGAAAAAATTCAGCATAGAAACAGGAACTTTGGCCCATCTGGTCAATAACGAATCATTTAAACTGCCTAATACCATAGACCTGCACCCAGTCTCTGTATACCTCTACCATATCTCCCCCTAATCTTCTACATCCTATGGGGTATAATTCTAGGAAACCTATTTAATCTTTCTGTATAACTCAGATCCTCAAGTTCTGGCAACATGGTTGCAATTTTTTTCTGTATTCTTTCAACCTTATTTACATCTTTGCTGTAGATAGGTGACCAAAACTGCACAAAATACTCCAAATTAAGGCTCACAAATATCATATACAACTTCAACATAACATCCCATACTTTGATTTATGAAAGCTAATGTGCTAAAAGCTTACTTTACAACCCCATCAACCTGTGCCACCACTTTCAATGAATTACGGAACTTGTAACTAGATTCTTGACTTCCTCAATGCCAAACCACAGTCTGCGTATCTGAAATAAAATCTCCTCCTCTCTAACAACATTGGCATACCTCAAGGTGCGTATTTAGCCCACCACTCAACTCTCTATACACCCACAATTCTGTGGCCAGGCACAGCTCAAATGACATTTATAAATTTCACAGCCAGCAGAATTTCAGGTGGTGACGTGAAGCCGTACAGGAGCAAGTAAATCAGCTGGTTAAGTGGTGTTGTAGTGAAAACCTTGCACTCAACATCAGTAAAACTAAGAAATTGGTTGTGGACTTCAGGAAGGGGAAGTCAAGAGAATACATACCTGTCCTCATCGAGGGATCAGAAGTGGAAAGGGTGAACAGTTTCAAGTTCCTGGGTATCAACATCTCTGAGGATCTATCCTGGGCCCAATATATTGATGCAGTTACAAAGGCGGCACAACAGTAGCTATATTTCATTCGGAGTTTGAGGTGATTTGGTATGTCACCAAAGAAACTCACAAATTTCTATAGATGTACCATGGAAAAGATTCCAACTGGTTGCATCCCTGTCTGATATGGAGGAGCCACTGCACAGAACCAGAAAAGACTACAAAAAGTTGTAAGCTCAGCCAGCTCCATCATGGGCACCAGCCTCTCCAGCATCCAGGCCCCAAAAAAGCAGCATCCACTATTAATATAAAGTTTTTATGTATCGCAATATAGTGCTGCAGCAAAACAACAGATTTCACAACATATACCAATGACGTTAAACTTGATTCTGATTAAGGAGAAAGCAGTGGCTCAGATTATTGCAGCAAGAATAACTGCAAGGTTATTAATGCTCACTATTACCATGGGGTAAACTGGACAGTAAATTCCAGTGTCTGTGTGTTATATGAGGAAACAGTAAAACTACTGTCAGTTTCACCTTGCTCTTCCGTGAACTGGTCTCCAAGAGTAAACTAATTTGGTTTATTATTGTCAAAGTACTGAGGCACGCTGGAAAAACTTCTATGCCATCCTTACAGATTATTTCATCACATCAACACAAGGAGGTAGTATAAGGGAAAAGTAATGCAGAATATAGAATTACCATTCCAGATAAAATGCAGTGGAGACAGAGAATAAAGTGCAAGGCCATGGCAGGATAGTGAGAGGCCATCTTGTCGTACAAGAGGGCTGTTCAACAGCCCTATAAGAGTGCAAAAGAAGTTCTCATTAAACCTGACAGTAGGTGCTTTCAGGCTTTTGTTTCTTCTGCCGGATTGGGGCGTGGTGGGGTGTGAAAGAGAGACTGTCTGGGATTACTTTGACTGTTTGACCGCAGGAGTACATTGAGAGGAAGCTGGCTTCTGTGATGTACTGAGCTGTTTTCACAGCTCTGTGCAGTTTCTTACTGCCTCAGGCACAGCAGTTACCATACCAAGTCATGATGCATCTGGATAGAATGCTTTCTCTGGTGCATCTGCAAAAATCAGAATCAGCTTTATTATCACCGGCATGTGACGTGAAAGTTGTTAACTTAGCAGCAGTTCAATGCAATACATAATCAAGCAGAGAGAGAGAGAAAAAGAAACATAATAATAAAGTAAATCAATTACTTATATTGAACAGATTTTTTTAAATGTGCAAAAACAGAAATTCTGTAAATTAAAAAGAGTGAGGTAGTGTCCATTTAGGAATCGGATGTCAGAGGGGAAGAAGCTGTTCCTGAATCGCTGAGTATGTGACTTCAGGCTTCTGTACCTCCTACCTGATGGTAACAGTGAGAAAAGGGCATGTCCTGGGTGATGGGGGTCCTTAATAATGGATGCCGCCTTTCTGAGACACTGCTCCCTGAAGATGTCCTGGGTACTTTGTAGGCTAGTACCCAAGATGGAGCTGACTAGATTTACAGCCTTCTGCAGCTTCTTTCAGTCCTGTGTAGTAGCCCCTCCATACCAGACAGTGATGCAGCCTGTCAGAATGCTCTCCATGTTACAACTATAGAAGTTTTTGAGTGTATTTTTTGACATGCCAAATCTCTGCCAACTCCTAATAAAGTATAGCCGCTGTCTTGCCTTCTTTATGACTACATCAATATGTTGGGAACAGGTTAGATCCTCAAAGATCTTGACACCCAGGAACTTGAAGCTGCTCACTCTCTCCACTTCTGATCCCTCTATGAGGATTGGTATATGTCCCTTCATCTTACCATTCCTGAAGTCCATAATCAGCTCTTTCGTCTTACTGATGTTGAGTGCCAGGTTGTTGCTGTGGCACCATTCCACTAGTTGGCATATCTCACTCCTCTACGCCCTCTCGTCATGACCTGAGATTCTACCAACAATGGTTGTATCATCAGCAAATTTGTAGATGATATTTGAGCTATGCCTAGCCACACAGTCATGTGTACATGGAGAGTAGAGCAGTGGGTTAAGCACACACCCGAGGTGCGTCAGTGTTGACTGTCAGCGAGGAGGATATGTTATCACCAATCCGCACAGACTGTGGTCTTCCAGTTAGGAAGTCGAGGATTTGGTGAAGGTCAACGAGGAAATGCAAAATTTCTTAGTTTCTGAGGAAGCAGAGGTGCTGATGTGCAAATGGATTTCAATGTTACATCTACACAAGGTTTTGGAGCCTGTTGTTCTTTCAATATCTCAACTTTATGCCACAAAACAGTGCAAAAATGACACGAGGTCACAATAAAGACAGGAAAAAGACTATTATAGAGTACCTTTCACAACTTGGGACTTCTCAAGCTATCATGCAGGTCACAGTTTTAATACATATAATGCAGTAGCCAAGCTGAGCAAAGTTGCAAAAAACAGCAAGATATTTGCCTTAGAGATGTTTCTTCAGTATAATCCTTGGCTAAGACATAATAACATCACTCCTCTTCTCTTAAACAGTGCACAAAACCATTTCTATCCATGGGTCTGTGATTTAACATTGCAACAATAAACATTAGTTATAGAGGAAGGTAACAGTTTTTATCTTTTAAAAGAATGGAGTACGAAGCCGAAGTCAGAGTTGCCAGTGCCACATGCTGAAACGCAGCTGTCTGCCACAATGGGAACAGGTACTTCTCTGTTTTGTGTGGTAACGTTTCTTCCTTTTACATTTCAGTCTAGATATAGATGGAACAATATAGATATCTTTTTATATTTTTGGTATAAATGTGAAGTGGTCGCTGCTGTATTTTATTCTACAACAGCTTAAAATAGATCTTGAGGGTTTTTTTTAAAAGTTAATTCAAGGGTAGTTACATAGAAACTGTTTGTTACAACAGAATATTATCACAGATTACTACACAGTCAATACATAGAACCTTGTTCAATGCATCAGGTTCTGCAATAATCTGAATTGGAACAGAAGGTTATGTAGGATTTTACTCCAACTTCCGGACAAGGCGCAACCAGGTGGGCTTTTCTAACTACGAAAAGAAATTGCAAGTTAGTCAAGATGGATATTCAGTGCTTCAGGAAAGAGACACATTTAGATGCAGTACCACCACTAACAATTCGCTGATCTGGTAAATCACAAGCTCTGTCTATACTGCCTGACAAAGCACCTCTAATCCAAAACAACCCACTCAAGAATGCCTGAAGTTCAGGAGTTGGGAAAAAGTGACTGCACTAATTGACTTATTGGTGCTCATTAACTCCTGAACATGCAGATTTGCAATTATGCTGTTAAAATAGGGATCACTTTTCCCAAAGTCTGAACAACTAATGTTCCTAAAGGTAGATTTATCATCTTGGAGCCACATCTCTGTTGTGGGCTTTGCAAAATATAAACTGCTACTTAGGAACCAGTTGATCAGCTTCAACGAATACGCAGACTGGCCCAATGAAGGAAGTCCATGAATGGAATAGAAAATCTTTTAAACATGATCAAAAGCATCTTTGGGTGGATTACAATAAACTATATCACTGAAGGTATGAAAATGGGGTTAATAATAAACATCCTCAAAATAATCACCACTCCCAGCCTGTTCCCGTTGTCCAACTCGTCCCATCAACATAATCAATATTACATAAATCTTATTAAACACAGTCAACATCTGTTGCTGTACAATTGTCAAGGCTCCAATCACCTTGCTTTTTAGAGAAAAGCAAAGTTTGGGAAATACATGGCTTCCTTAACTTATTGCAAACTATTCACCAAGGGAGAGGCTCAAAGACAACAGAAAATCAATTATTCTGCAATAGCAGCTTCAGTTTAAAAATAATTTTGCTAAGTTTCACAACAGGAAGCAAGAGGAACCTAGCATCTGGATAATATGATTCTGCACCAGAAAAGTAGGATGTTAAGTCGCTAAACATATGCAATTTCATTTCACCCTGTTCCCAAACATACACTTTAAACAAACTAATAACACAGTATAGAACAGAAGCTCTGCCAACTTGGCAGAGAAGGCTTAACACCACCAGAAGACTGTGCTACACAAACAGGGGTACAGAATAAGAAAAAAAAATGCGAAAATAGGTGGCATTTATGGAGATAAACAGATAGATATTTCATTGATCCCAAAGGACTTGAAGGACTGCCAATTCAGCACTCTAAACGGAGGGCAGAAATGCAGATGGGATGAATGGGGCAGAGGTCAAGTAAGAGAATACTCGATACGTGAAAATTTATTTAGTACACGATGTGAATATTTTACCCACAAGAACAGACTACAGACTGATAGACATCTTGCTCTCGAAATAAGATTCTATGTATTGGTAAATTAAGAAATCTAAAAAGAATAGTGAAGCAAAGGCAACTTTAAAGAAAAGTAAGGATTTGAAAGTTTGGGAGTGGCTCTCTCTAGGATTTTTGACGCTTTGAGTCAAGATATACACATCCAATCTCCAATATTAGTTTTTTAAAAATTTGCATTTAACAACATACAATTTTACACGTTAGGGTAATGCACCCAAACGATTATTTGTTAGAAACTAAACTGCAAAGGCGTACGTCCCTTCTTAAAAATCCCATGGACAGATTTTAGTCACGTCAAATTCCATTCCCATAGGGTCCAAACCCTTGAGATGATGCGTTGCTATAAAAGGAGCTACAGACTTTCAACTTCCCGACTTTGCAATTCATGGATTCAATTTGTAAGTAATAGACGGTTTTCCACTTCACTACATTAGTATTCCTTGTACTAATGGGAAGAGGAATAGCCAGCTCAGCCTATGTCCCAACGAGAGAGCGCCCCGGGGGGGGGGGGGCTCTTGTGTCAATCCTTCCTTCAAACAGCTCACTATACAACCCACAGAAGGCGGGGGGGGGGTTGTATTCGGGCCCAAGGTTGTAATGGAAAACATGAACGCCGCGGGGCATCAGCCACCAACTACCGCCGGCCTCGGGGCCCTTACCTGCACTCATCCTCAGCCCACCGCCGCCCTCTCATCGCGTCTGGCGGGCCGGTCCCGGCGCTGCGTTCTACGTCATCGCGCAGGCCCGCTCACGCCCCCTTCCCACCCCCCCTGCCTACTCACCGCGCATGCGCTGAGAATTCACGCCAACTCGGCACCGGTCCGTACAAACACTGGAGGAACTCTGCGGGCCGGGCAGCGTGTATGGGGAACAAGCACAGTTAATGTTTCCGTCCGAAACCCTTAGGCAGGACTGGATGGGAAAAAAAGCTGAGGAGTAGATTTCAAAAGTGGGAGGAGGGGAGAGAGAAACTTGGAGGTGGGGGAGATGAAGCAAAGAGCTAGGACGTTGATTGGTGGAAGAGACCAGAAGGCCATGGAAGGAAGAAAGAAAAAAGGCGGGGGGAAGGAGGGCACCAGAGGGAGGCGATGGGGGGGGGGCAAGAAGATAACACGAGAGAGGGAAAAGGGGATGGGAAATGGTGAAGGGGGGGCATTACTGGAAGTTTGAGAAATCGATGTTCATGCCATCAGGTTGGAGGGGCCTATGGCCAAGGAGTTCAGGTTCCCTGGCTGCCATCACAGACATCCCACCTCTCCTGGAAGTCCCGGGAGTCTCCTGCATATTGATAGTGGCTCCCTGATGCACGCAAGTTATATACAATATCCCGGAAATCGATTTTTTTTGAGAGCGAGAGAGCAAGCACCACGGCAGAGTGTTCCAAAAAAAAAGAAAATATAAAACGTACGTTACCCCAGACTACACTAAAGTGTACCACTGCCTAACAGGGGTCAAAAATAATGACAGTGTTGCTCGCTGCACTACTTGCAACAGTGACTTTTCTATTGCCCATGGTGGGTTAAGACTGTAAAAGACATGTTACATGTAAAAGACAGGTGAGTTTAACAGGTGTCATTCGTTCATTAGCATAGCTAATGTTTAAACTAGCTGGCTAGCTGCTAAGGAGCTACTCTATTGCAGACATCCCACCTCTCCCGGAAGTTCCGGGAGTCTCCTGCAAATTGATGGAGCTACCTCCCTGAAATGAGTTTATGCAGGGTGGGATGTCTGCCATCATCTTATTTTTACTATGGATGTCCAGACCCTATACACCTCCATCACCCACCAGGAAGTTCCCTGTTTCTTTCTGGACACCAGACCCAACTGGTTCCCCTCCACCACCACTCTCCTCTGGCAGAGCTAGTCCTCACTCTCAATAATTTCTCCTTCGGCTCCTCCCACTTCCTTCGAACAAAAGGAGTAGCCATGGGCACTCGCATGGGTCCCACCTCTGCCTGCCTGTTTGCCGGCTACCTGGAACACACTCTGTGTTCCAAACCTACGCTGCTGAGTTCCTCCAGCATTTTGTGTGTGTTGCTCGGATTTCCAGCACCTACAGATTTTCTCTTGTTTATGATTGGATTTCACACTCCAGTCCAGTTGGTGGCGGTAATGCACCGATAAGATGGACTGCCAACCGCCATTACTAGTCAGAAGAAGAAGCGCCCACCAATACTGTGATGTTTCAATGGAATCCCCTCTGTACTCTGATGCACACAAGCCGGGGCATTTTAGCCTAGCACCTGTCCATTCCAGATACTGGATTTATTTAGTAAGCCTTCTGGGCGCTGCTTCCACACATAAGGAGAGCAAGACCGTACACAGTGCTCCAGGTGAGGCCGTACCTCACAGAAACAGCAGCTGCCTCCACAACAGGAAGCACAAAGAGCCTTCAAAATGCTTCAGTTCCACAATCAACAAAACCTCAAAGCTCTGACATTCAGAAGGTGGATCAGTGGAGTCACAGACAGGACTCGCTCTGCCAGTGATGTTGGTTCAGTCTTGATCTCTGGTGCTGCATACTCTGAGATTGCGTGCTTTTCATGCGGGCTGTACCTGGGTGTTTCCTGGTTTATCCCAAAGCTGGCGAGCGGGATTAGTAAGTTAACTGTCTACTGGTGTATTGCTCCTCATCTTTACGTGAGCAGTTGAATCTAGGGAAAATTAATGATAATGCTGGGCTAAAAGATAATAGGGGGAAAATTAGTGAGGGAATGGGACTGCAGTATAAACCTGCGGTCTTGGTGGCCTACATTACCTCCAGTGTCATAAGAATATACAGTAAAGCACTTCTATTCTCTGGACTCAACCTGCCCATCAAATCCGTCTCTATTTCCAAGAGTCTATTCACTATAAACCTTGACCGTGCTCCTCAAATTTCCCTTCCTGCGTGTTATGTTGACTGATGTCAGTGGTTCTCTGTCCTCTGATACAGTTCTCCTCCATCAAATCTGCTGGCATCAGAGCTCCTAAAGGACCAACCCTGGCCCCCTTCATCATCAGACCTGGCTATTCCTCTCCCCGTTAGTATAAGGAATACTACTTTCATAGTGAAGGCACCCTTCAGTGGAAAACCGACTATTACTTACCAAATTGAATCAATGAATTGCAAAGTTGGGAAGTTGAAAGTCTGACTTCTTTTATAACAACGCATCATCCCAATAGCACACGATTTTACATGTTAGGGTAATGCACCCAAATGATTATTTGTTAGAAACTAAACCACAAAGGTGTAGTCCCTTCTTAAAAATCCCATGAACAGTTTTTAGTCACGTCAAATTCCCTTCCCTTACAGTCCCTCTCCTTTCATTGCTCATTTGTTTCATAAACCAATCAGCAAAGGATTAGTGATTCTACACGCATTGAACATTTTGCACTAAAGTGGACTTTTGTTTGGTTCTAATTGTGTTTTCTTGCTGTTTATATGATGTTAGGTACCAGTAATGCTGCTCCAAGCAAGTTTTTCATTGTGCCGCTGCATATGTGTACTCGTGCATATGACAATGAACTTGCCTTTGACCTTGTGAAATGTTACAGCCTCTCAAGTATTATCCAGAAATCCCTCTTGATCACTTTGTCTGCCTTGACACAATACCGAAATGGCTCATACCAAGGACACTATTATAACAACCAGTATGAATGTGACAGAGCAGATCCATTCCCTACCCCTCCCACACCCTTTCTTCTTGACCTTTGACCATAATCCTCCAATTGCCAGCGAGCTGGATGGGATTGTACTCACTATTCTTAACCATCCAGTCATTGTCTTAGTTAAGCCCATCACCTGTACCAGGGCACAGGCTCACCACAGCACTCTGTCTTGGGCGAGTCTCTCAAGTTGTCCCCAGGTGTAGTCCATCATACGTCTTCTAGGCGAACATATCTTCTCTCCCAGGAATGAGGTCCTTGGAGTCTCTGTTGGTGTTTCTGTAGCTCTGGGTTGTTACAGGACGCGATTGGTAGCTCCATGCCCAACCTCCTTCCTTTCGTAGCTGGGTGTGGGACCATCCATGGCAGAGTTAGTCATAGCCATAGAATCACTGCTAATAAATTGACTTCTCACATCCATAACCTTTGGTGCCCTTCAAGATTCTTCCCTTGACCCTATCCTTTTTCTAATCCATGTGCAGACCTCAAACAAAATCATCCAAAACACATGATTAGTTTTCACATGTACGTTGGTGAGCATCTCACAATCTCTGGATGAAGTATTAATCAGCATCTAGTACCAGATGACTGAAACATTCCCTACAGGCAAACATAGGGAAACCAAAATCCATGACATTTGGCCCCATAACAAACTGCCTTCCCAGACACTAACCCCAGCTGTCTGAAACTTGAAGCAGACTACAGACAATCTTCTTTGACCCTCATATCCAATCAGGCAGCAGCATCAACCAGGTGCCCTTTTGTCATGACTTCTACAATATCAGAATATTTAAAAGCGCTTCACTTTTGAAATGCAGATTTTGTTTTGATCGATTTGCCACATCAAGGTCATGTAATCAGCTTTTTGATAAATGACTGGGTATTCTGTTTCACTGAAGTTAGTAAGGAGGATGATTTCCTAGGATCAGAATTTAGCAGTTTAGCTTCAAGCAGCACAATTTCTGTGGTTTCAGATTCACTTTTCACATTTCCTAATGATAGAGAATGCAGCCATTCAGCCCATTTTGATAATGCCACACATAGACCAATCCTATCCTCTCACTAATTTTCCCTCTAACCTATTCTCCCCACATCCCCATCAATTTTACCAACACAGTATGGACAAATTACCTACCAGCCTATACATCTTTGTGATGTAGGAGGAACCAGAGTACCTCTGGAGGAAACCAGCAGTCATAGGTGTTGTGTATTTAATATTTGTGTAATATTATAAATATATTGTTTGATTAGGCATTCTTTGTTGTTTACATAATGCATAGCAGGTTATATGTAAAAGTACGTAAATGGCATACGTTATCACGCCACCACAAGATACATACACACCTCGCTTCAAGTACGAAGTTAGACTCACATTTTGGACTTCTGTCATTTCCTTTGGGTTAGTTTTTATGTTTTGGAGTTACAATGTATAACAGGGAGAACAGGCAAACTCCAAACAGGGTTGAACTTGAGTAGGATGGATGAACGCATTAATGCCTTATCCAAAATTCACCTCCTGTCAAACAAGTGATGCACACTCCTTCATCTCTGCACTGAAGTGAGAGGTAAGGTTTGTGTTTCAATTTTAGGAGTTGGCCTTAATCCAGTTCACCAGCAGTGTGTAACTAAATCACATTTAATCCAGAAGTAATAATATACAGTGATCAGCTGCATTTGATGCCCTATCAGCTAGACTTGTTTCCTAGGCTCCCATGGGAGTCAACTTAAACCAGCAACAGGTGACCAATATTTGCAATGTTCAAAGTAAATTTATTATCAAAGTACATATTCACTCACCTGCACACCTGCTTATTAATGCAAATATCTAATCAGCCATTCCTGTAGCAGGAACTTAATACATAAAGGCATGCAGACGTGGTCAAGAGGTTTTGTTGTTGTTCAGACCATACATCAGAATGGGGATGAAATGTGATCTAAGTGACTTTGTGGAATGATTGTTGGTGCCAGTCAGGGTGGTTTGAGTATTTCAGAAACTGCAGGTCTCCTGATTTCATGCACAACAGTCTCCAGAGTTTGCAAAGAATGGTGTGAAAAATAGAAAAAGTCCAGTGAGCATCAGTTCTGTGGGTGAAAATGCCTTGTTAGTGAGAGAGGTCAGACAAGAATGGCCAGTGGTTCAAGCTGACAGGAAGGCAACAGTACCCAGATAACCACGTTACAATGGAGGTGCACAGGAAAATGTCTCTGAATGCACAACATGTTAACCCGTGAGCTGGATGGGTTGCAGCAACAGAAGGCCTCACAGGATTCCACTCCTGCTCCTAATAAAGTGGGCGCTGAGTTTGTTATCATACACTACCCTGAGATTCATTTTCTTGGAGGTGATCTTAGTAGAACAAAGAAATACAATAGAATCAATCAAAAACTCCAAGATCATTTGAGGCTCCAAGATATGACAACTAAAGATTATAACAGCTATCTATATGTCCTTTGTAAGTTGAGCTATTGTCACACACAGCATTTCTTCGGATACAAATGTCTGAAAGGACAGACCAAATGGTTAAAACGAGCATTCCGGAAAACCCCATTCTTCAACAATACTATTATAAACTCAGGATGCGCTTCGTATGTAAATCTGCAAAAAAGTGGAACATTTAATTTTAAACAGATTTATTTTCCAAAGTCCAGTAAGTTTCCTCTTCCAGACCCTGCCCCTCATCCACAGTGAAATGTCCCAAAGCTCCTCATAGAGTCACACAACACAGAAACAGACCCTTCGGCCCATCAAATCCATGCTGACAAGAAAGCTCTCATGTACACTGATTCCATTTTTCACTCAAATGAGATAGGAATCCAAGCTACATAAGGAGGTATAAGGACAGGAAGGCACATCTAAAGCGATGGTTTATCAGAGGAGAAATGTTGCCAATCAACAGGGGAAATCGTTGATGCTCTAATACACACTCAGGCCAGGCTGTGAGACAGCAGAACGACACAGCGCAGGCCATTTATAGACCAATGCAAGAGTATGCATATGAGGTTTTTAATGGAATACGTTCAATCAAGGGATACAGGTCTCCTTTCCATCAGAATTGGATTTATAATTGTCATGAAATTTGTTGTTTTTGTGGCAGCAGTACAGTGCAATATATCGGCAAAGGTAATGCACGGTGAAATTTGATCACACGCACAACATTCATCTGTGAAAACAGTCTACCATTTAAACACCCACCTATCCCTGTGGACTCCACTGAGCTGCTGCCTTTAAGTGAGAGAACCCAAAGCATGTTTTGATACCCAGCAGCAGTCTCCAGGCTACAAGGAGCTTCTAAATGCAAATTAATTAAAACTGTGCGAAAGTTCTTCTGCATTCGTTTGTGGGAGCTGTGGGTTTTTCTTTTCCTTCTTCCCCGAAGACGTTCTGCTGACAGTGTCTCATCTCACGCTGCTGGGTGCCTGCCTTGTGTTTCTGTTCCTGCCTCTTGGTCACGCAGGGTTCTGCTCTGATTCCAATTTCACTAAAACACTTGTTGTTCCAAGTGACCTTGTCCTCAATGTGAGAAGAAAATGCAGAACATAGAACAGTACAACACAGAATGGGCCCTTCCGCACTTGACTGGCAACAGTGCTATTTCAAACAACGTAGCTTAGCACTAGATGCTACATCTATAAATGTATGAATAAAATGGGGTTGAACGTTTTATTCCTGCAAATACTTATTATAACTAAAGTATATTTTGGTTAAGGTGTCAAGATGGTTGTTGTGACTTGTCTAGTGTGGTAGCATAGTGGGTAGTACGTGTCACTCTCAGCTTCCACCACTGGCTAGCAGTCTGGCGAAAAGGAGAGCTGAATGTGTAAGTCTCTCCCTGTCGGTACACAGCCTCTCCGGCAGCAAGCCTCATGTAGAGCCTCTTCGCTGGCGACATACAGAAACTGAACTCCTTTCGGACTCAGGCTGAACTACAGAGGACGGGGAGGAGGTCTGGCCCCTGTACACGTAGCACGCGGGCCCACCGGCGTGTGGACATGCCCTGGTGCTTGTGAACCAGATCCCCAGCTACGGGTAAATAGCCCCACTGCCTCGTGGGCAGCCTCGGGAGAGACAAAGGCTACGGGAGTAAACCCAGACAGCAAATCCGGAGTGGAGCTCCTAAGGCGGCTGGATGTCATTGAACATCTTTCCAGCAGCTCCTGCAGCCAAGCTGGTGCCAAACGTATTGCTTCATAAGCTTTCCTTTGGACTATACTGGTGAGGCCGAGAGGGGGATGTTGGTGACTGGGCATCTCAGGATCTCCATACCTTCCACCCAAGCTCGTGATGATTATGATCATTACCCATTGTCCTTCGAGACAGCCGGATGTCAACAAACTATTTTGGTTAAAAATAAGCCTATATAATCCTATACTATGATCAATCAAAACCTTCCCTCTTCTACATAGCCCATGACCCTCCATTTTTCTTACATTCCATTCGGGTTTCTGTTCCTCCTAACATCAGGGAGGAAGTACAGGAGCCTGAAGACACACACTCAAAGATTCAGAAACAACCTCTTCCCCTCTGCCATCCAATTTCTGAATGGACATTGAACCCTTGGACACTACCTCACTACTTTTTTATTTCTATTTTTGCACTATTTTATATACGTACTGTAATTCACAGTTTTCTTTTCTATTATTTTGTATTGCTGCTGCAAAGTTAACAAATTTCACAACATATGCCGGTGATGTTAAATTTGATTCTGATTCTGATCCCTGTGCCCATGTAAGGATCTCTTAAATGTCCTTATTGTACAGCCTTTACCACCACCCCCGGCAGATACCACTCTAGTCAACCATGCCAAAAAGAGTTAAAAGTATTGATTTTCAGAAACAGAGCACTCCAAGCAACAATCTCTGTGTATGTTGTAGATTATAAACCATCCCCAGTTCTCTCTCCTTGTCTTGCAGAAGTGCAGATTCTTGTTCCAAGGTTTAAAACCCATCTAATTATTACCCACACACACCAGCAGAGGGTACAGGTGAACGAAAGGGGGACAGAAAGGGCTGAGGATAGATTTAGCATTAACAGTTATGGTGTAGTCGGTGTAAGCAAAGGGGCAGTCAGTGATTGAACAGCTGAAACCAAACGGTGTGACTCATGCAACCAACGGAAAATGCAAAGGTGGTACGAGGATTGTGGACTTCACGAAGAGGAAGTCGGAAGAACATGCTCCAGTCCTCATTGAGGGGGTCAGTGGTGGAAGAGGTGAGCAGCTTCAAGTCGCTGGGCTTCAGCATCTCGAAGGATCTTTCCTGGACCCAACACATTGATGCAATCATGACAGAGGCACATCAGCAGCTCTACTTTGTTAGGAGTTTGTGGAGATTGAGTATATCACCAAAGACATTTACAAATTTTGATGGATGTACAGTGGAGAGGGTTCTGACTGTTTGTATCACAGTGTAACAGTGAGGCTCCAATGCACTGAAACACGTCACAACAACCATTTTGACACCAACTGAATTATGTACAGCTTCCTCTTAAAGACAATTCTGTCCTTTTGAGACATGTCAACTTCTCAGCAGCTCTTTCTCCAGATCTACACCCCCTTCATTCTTTAAATGCTTGACACTCACAGTATTCATTACTGTTGCATTTACCACCACCCGCAGTCTGCACTCGCTGTCCTGTCTCCATATTCCCAGCCTTTATCTCCAGCCTGCTTCATCCCATTGTTCACCATTCTCTATTCTTACTTATGAATTCAACCACTTAGTAGAATTGATATACAGTAGGTGTAATCTCAGGCCATTACAGAGCACAAGGTATTTATTGCCTTTGACTTGTCAAACTGCTCTTCAACACTAAGTGCCTGCAAAGAAATTTTCTCTAACTAAGTGGAGGGGGGGGGGGGGAGACATTTTTTCCATCCTTGTCATGAACTCTGGCATCTAAACACCAGCTCCAGCCTTTTGTGCTGAATCAGACTGTTTGGAACTTTGACACCATACTCAACATGGAGAGGAGATGCTCCAGACACATATCCACAGACACATCTGTTCCTTAGCTATTTCAAACATCATTCATCTCCACACTTTCCTCTAGGCACCTGTCTTTGTTTTGTCAATTAAAGAAACCTGTCTTTATTTATGCCATGCAATGCTTTATGTTCACAGTGTTTCTGTCCTGCCGAAGGGTCTCGGACCGAAACGCTGGCTGTACCTTTTTCCATTGATGCTGCCTGGCCTGCTGAGTTCCTCCAGCATTTTGTGTGTATTGCGTAGCGTTTCAATCGTAGTTTCAAACCTCTCTGGCTCTGCATTCCCTCCATTCCCAGGTCTCTTAAAGGTATCTGCACTCATATAATTCAGTATTTTCTTTTTTTCAAATATCCATCTCTTCAGTTACCAAGGACAAGTTCAGGAATGACTCCCTTAAACCTATCTCCCTGTATCCCCTTCCTCCTTTATTGGATGGTACTGAATTGATATACAGTAATTGTATCAAAGCATTAGACATCCTTATTTTCTTACTAACTTACTTACTGTCCATTACGCCACTGGTGTTTAGGGCAGCAATGGAGGTCCTCCATCTCTGGCGATGTTCAGGGCTTCCTTCATCATGTCAGCAGCTTCCTCTCGGTTTTCACTCCTGTCAGTCATAGAACATAGAAATCTACAGCACATTACAGGCCCTTCGGCCCACAATGTTGTGCCGACCACGTAACCTACTCTAGAAACTGCCTAGAATTTCCCTACTGCATAGCCCTCTATTTTTCTAAGTTCCATGTACCTATCTAAGAGTTTCTTAAAAGATCCTATTGTATCCGCCTCTACCACCATTGCCGGCAGCCCATTCCACACACTCACCACTCTCTGTGTGAAAAACTTGCCCCCGACATCCCCCTTGTACCTACTTCCAAGCACCTTAAAACCATGCCCGCTCGTGATTACCATTTCAGCCTTGGGAAAAAGCCTCTGGCTACCCACACGATCAATGCCTCTCATGCAAGTCCCAGGAGAAGACTCAGGAAAACCATCAATCTCAGGTGTAGAAGGAGTCTTCATTGCTGTTTCCATAACAGCTTTGTTTGACCAATCAGAGTTGTTAGCCCTGAGCGGAACCCCTGAACCTAGAGGGCCAGTGGGCCACTCTTATTCTGGCCTCTACCCTTTGACCTGTTTGGCTTGGGTGACCCTACCAAGAGCCAAAGAACAAAATCCTGATTCTAGCCATCATAGCTCTCTGGATCATTGAGGCACACGAGCCTCCAAACCCAACAACAAGGTTGTGGTGCTCTTGGAGGCTTACAGTATTTTCTTAGTAATATGTTAATAAACTTCCTCAGGGTGTTTTGTGACATAAAAAGTGTCACTGTTTGAAATGTAGTCACCTTTATAAAACGGTTCCAATTCCATCATCAAATCGACTATGACACTCCTGTTGTTGGATGAATCACAGCTGGCGACGTGTCAGTTTACTGGAGTCAGATGGGTCACTTGGTTGAGTGACCTATCTCATGCAATGCCAGCAGATCTAAGGAGCTGATCGTTGACTTCAGACAGAGGAAAGAGGGCGAACATGTGCCAGCCCACATTGGGGAATCGGCAACGGAGAGAGTGAACGGCTCGGAATCCCTGGCTGTTGGATGACCAGTCCTGGGCCCAGCACATTGTTGCAACCACAAGGCGTGCATACCTGCATCTTTACCAGATTCAACTTTCCATCAAACATTCTCACAAACTTCTACAGATGTACTATTGCAAGTGTTTTAATTAGTTGGATCATGGTCCAGCAGAGCAAATCAAATGCATGGGCAGGTAAGGAGTTGCAGAGAACGGTGGACATTAATGCATCCATCACGGTCACATCCCTGCCCACCATCAGTTGTATCCACAGGAGGCACTGTCCCAGGAAGACAACTTCTGTCATCAATGATCCCCACTGTCCAAGCCGTGACACCTTCTCGCAGCTACTGTTGGGCAGAAGGTGCAAAAGCCTGGTCCCCACACCACCATGGTCATGAACAGTTACATCCCTTCAACCATTCAGTTCTTGAAACCACGGGCAAAACCCTGATCACCACAGTTTAGCAGCAGTATAAACACCTTGACCACTTCAAGACCGAAGATTCTTGTTTAATGTCATTTCCAGTATGCAAGTGTAAAGGAGAATTAAATAATTGTTACTCTAAATCTGAAGCAGCACCAAAAAAAAACACAATAAGATAAAGAACACAATAATTAAAAAACACAATAAATATAAATGCGTAAGATAGCATTTTGTGTTGGTGCATGGCCAAGTGGTTAAGGCGTCGGTCTAGTGATCTAAAGCTCGCTAGTTCGAGCCTAAGCTAAGGCAGCGTGTTATGTCCTTGAGCAAGGCACTTAATCACACATTGCTCTGCGACGACACTGGTGCCAAGCTGTATCGGCCCTAGTACCCTTACCTTGGACAACATTGGTGGCGTGGAGAGGGGAGACTTGCAGCATGGGCAACTGCCGGTCTTCCATACAACCTTGTCCAGGCCTATGCCCTGGAAATCTTCCCAGGCGCAAATCCATGGTCTCATGAGACTAACAGATGCCTATTAAAAAAAGTTAGCATTTATACATATCCATAAAGTGACTCTAGGCACAGGAGTGTTTATACACAAGGTGTCTGACAGGAAATGATAAAGTACTGGCAGTGGAGGGTGTGGAGGGGTGGGTTAGTGGGTGGAGATGCTAATCAGAATCAAGTTTAAAATCACTGGTGTATGTCGTGAAGTTTGTATTTTTGTGGCAGCAGTACATTGCAATACATAATAATTCAAAACTATAAATTATAATAAGTATATATATATATTTCTTCTCTTGTTACACAACATAATTAATTTATATATATATTTTTTTAAATTTTGTGTTTTTTGTTCTGCATCGGATCCAAAGAAACAATTATTTCATTTTCCTTTACACTTTTATGCTGGAAACGACAATCAATCTTGAGTAAGAAGTTTATATCTAAAATACGATAAGTATGTGTGTGTATATATATATATATTCTTGCACAACTTATTTAATTAATGTATATATACTTCTTATTGTAATTTATAGTTTTATTATTATGTATTGCAATGTTCTGCTGCTGCAAAACAACAAATTTCACAACATTAAAACTGATATTAAAACTGATTCTGATCAATCTTATTGGTTGGACCATTAGCAGAACTAATCAGAATTGATCCAGATATTATGGGTTTTAGAGTTAATCAGGAGGAATATAAAATTAATCTTTTTGCCGATGATGTTTTGATCTATTTAACAAACCCACAACATTCGTTACATAAATTATCTTCTAGATTGGATGAATATGGGAAGGTATCAGGTTACAAAATAAATTGGGATAAAAGTGAAATTTTACCTCTTACTAAAGGAGACTATAGTCAATGTCGATTAGTAACCCAATTTAGATGGCCGGTAAATGGTATAAAGTATTTAGGTATAAGACTTGATAATGATGTAAAGAATTTATATAAATTTAATTATTTACCGCTGTTGAAAAAAATTCAAGAAGATTTTGACAAATGGATGATACTACAATAACATTAGTAGGTAGAGTCAATGTTGTAAAAATGAATATATTTCCTAGATTACAGTATTTGTTTCAAACATTACCAATACAATTGCCACAGAAATTTTTTTCAAGAGTTAAATAAATGTGTGAGAAAATTTCTTTGGAAAGGTAAAATGTCAAGAATATCATTGGAAAAATTGACATGTAAATTTAGGTGAGGAGGGTTACAACTTCCAAACTTTAAAAACTATTATAAAGCAAATCAACTTAGATTTATTGCATCTTTCTTCGATGATCAAAAACCAGCATGGATTAAAATAGAACTAGACAAGATAGGAGAAAATAGACCTGAAGATTTTATATATAAATGGGAATCTAAATGGATACGGGAAAAGAAAGAATCTCCTATATTAACACATTTGATTGATTTATGGAATAAGATAAATGTTGATAATGAAACACAGAAATCTCTATTAGCAAGGAGACCTTTGTTTCAAAACAGACTTATTCCTTTTACAATGGACAATCAACTTTTATATAATTGGTACCAAAAAGGGATTAAATTTATAGGAGATTGTTTTGAACGAGGTATATTGATGTCATTTGAACAATTAAAGGATAAATATAAAATATCTAATAATACTTTCTTTTGTTACTTTCAATTAAGGGCTTACTTAAAAGGTAAGCTGGGTCAAACAATGTTTTTGCCAAAACCTAATGAAATTGAAATTTTAATTCAAAAAGGGAAAATTAAAAAATGTATTTCTTGTATGTATAATTTGATTCAAGAACAGACAATTAAACAAGGAACCCATAAGTCAAAGCAAAAATGGGAAACAGATATGAATATTAATATTGATGAAACAAATTGGTCAAGACTCTGTCTTGACAGTATGACAAATACAATAAATGTTCGACTTAGATTAGTACAATATAATTTTTTACACCAATTATATATATTACACCACAAAAAATAAATAGATTAAATTCAAATCTATCTGATAAATGCTTTCAGTGTAATCACAAGAAATTGGTACTATTTTACATTCTACTTGGTCTTGTTTTAAAATTCAATCCTCTTGGATAAATTTAAGAGTCTTATTGGAACAAATTACTGGAACTCAACTTCCAGATTACCCTGTATTATTTCTATTAGGTGATATTGAAGGGATAAAACCGAAACTTAAATTGAATAAATATCAGAAAGAATTTATAAAAATTGCATTGGCAGTAGCTAAGAAGACTATAGCAGTTACTTGGAAATCTGATTCGTATTTAAGTATGGATCGTTGGAATAATGAAATGGCTAGTTCTATTCCACTCGAAAAAATTACTTATAATTTAAGAGATAAATATGTAACATTTTTGAATATTTGGCGCCCTTATTTACAAAAGATAGGATGGCATATTTAAGTGCTCCGATAAAGACCTTGGTCCCTTGGGGAAAGTAACGAATAATTATACCAAATTTATTTTGAATCCCATGGAGCATGTGGAAACCTTCCAACATCCAGGCGGTTCTTTTCTTTTTTCTCTCTTTCTTTCTTTTTAGGTAGGACTACATATATGGGGGGGGGAGGGTTAAGGGGAGGGGGGAGGGTAGATTTTATCTTTTCATGTATTCTTTTTAAAAACTCAATAAAAATTTTATTACAAAAAAAATCTTATTGGTTGGGGAAAGTAACTGTGTTTGAGTCTGCTGGACAATAATACGCTATAATTATACTTTATACTTTATTGTCACCAAACAATTGATACTAGAGCATACAATCATCACAGCGATATTTGATTCTGCTCTTCATGCTCCCTGGAGTACAAATTGATAGTAAATATTAAAAATATAAATTATAAATCATAAATTGAAAATAGAAAATGAAAAGTAAGGTAGTGCAAAAAAACCAAGAGGCAGGTCTGGATATTTGGAGGGTACGGCCCAGATCCTGGTCAGGATCCTTTCAGCAGTCTTATCACAGTTGGAAAGAAGCTGTTCCCAAATCTGGCCTTATGAGTTTTCAAGCTCCTGAGCCTTCTCCCAGAAGGAAGAGGGACGAAAAGTGGGTTGGCTGGGTGGGTCGTGTCCTTGATTATCCTGGCAGCACTGCTCCGACAGCGTGTGGTGTAAAGTGAGTCCAAGGATGGGAGATTGGTTTGTGTGATGTGCTGCGCCATGTTCACGATCTTCTGCAGTTTCTTCCGGTCTTGGACAGGACAACTTCCATACTAGGTTGTGATGCACCCTAGAAGAATGCTTTCTACGGTGTATCTATAAAAATTAGTGAGGGTTTTAGGGGACAGGCCAAATTTCTTTAGTTTTCTCAGGAAGTAAAGGCACTGGTGGGCCTTCTTGGCATTGAATACAATAGCAACACACATCAAAGTTGCTGGTGAACGCAGCAGGCCAGGCGGCATCTCTAGGAAACAAATCATGCATAATTTATGTTTAGTTTATATTTCTCATGTGAACACTGCTATTAATGCTGTATTGACGCTGCTGCAAAGTAAGTTTTTCATTTCACCTGTGTATTTGTGCATATGTTGATAAGCTCTAACTGTATTTTACACGAGGAAAAATTGTGATGCATCTCTGCATGACGAGAATATACACTCTACATGCATCCACCTGGAGCATCCTCAGTGGATTGACGATTATAAAACATGCATACATACACCATAGTTGCTACCGGTGAAACAATTCACCACCATTACAGGAGCTTCACCTGGACTTTGTGCACCCCCTGGTGGCTGAGTATGATTCCTGCAACATTAACTGGCTGCCCCATGTTTTTGGGAGGAATTAATGAAATTCAAGGTTCTTGCTCGTCCCCAATTTTCAAAAGGAATGAACTGTTTACTAGGGCTTTCGAATTTAATGCAATCTTTTTCTCCTTTGCAAAAATATAAATAAATAAATAGTTCAATTAAATTGTGCTTTAAATGGTTCTGTCTCAATGGAAGAGTCATAGTCGTAGAAAACAACAGCACAGAAACAGGCCATTTGGCCCTTCTAGTCCATGCCAAACGATTATTCTGCCTAGTCCCATCGACCTGCACCACAGCCCTCCATACCCCTCCCACCCATGTACCTGTCCAAATTTCTCTTCAATGTTGAAATCGAACCCGTATCCACCACTTCCGCTGGCAGCTCGTTCCACACTCTCACCAACCTCTGAGTGAAGAGTTTCCCCTCATGTTCTGCTTAAATATTTTACCTTTTACCCTTAATCCATGATCTCTAGTCATAGTATCACCCAACCTCAGTGGAAAAAGCCTGCTTGCATTTACCCCATTTATGCTCCTCATAAGTTTGTACACCTCTATCAACTCTCCCCTCAGTCTTCTACGCTCCAGGGAATAAAGACCTAACTTACTCAACCTTTCCACATAACTCAGGTCCTCAAGTCCCTGCAATATCCTTGTAACTCTTCTCTGCACTCTTTCCATCTTATAGATACTTTTCCTGCAGGTGGGTGACCAGGACACCTTATAGAACTTCAATGCCTCAATATAATTCAAAAGTTGCTTGCATTTTGGTGTTACATGGTCAGAACATAAATTAGTATTGGCTTTGTTTTGATTTTAATAGGTAACATAAAGCTCAGTAAAAGACGCAGGAAGTAAGGGGTCCTTTCGGTCTGTTTTAAAGAATATCTATTTTTTCTGTTGTAATTTTGTCCTATGAAATCATCATTGAAAATTATGCTTTTTGTTATGTTTCTACTGACCAAAATAAATTTCATTCATTCATTCATTCGCTCAAGGTAGAGAGAGGTTGGAAATATGGTCTCGGCTTAACTAGTTGATAAGGCAATTGATAAGTGTGCTATATAAAAATGGCATTGCACATGATAACAGTGTGCGATATAGGGATTTACAATTTGGTTTAACTGACTAACAAACAACAGAGAGTTAAGATAAATGGGTCATTTCCAGATTGGCAATTAGTAACTCTTGAGGTGCTGCAAAGATCAGGGCTGGGGCCACACCTAACTTAGTGACTGGAGTGAAAGGACTGAGTGTACGACAGCTAAATTAGAAACATAGAAAACCTACAGCACAATACAGGCCCTTCGGCCCACAAAGCTGTGCCGAACATGTCCTACCTTAGAAATTACCTAGGGTAACCCATAGGGTTAACCATGTACCCATAAAGGAGTGTCTTAAAAGACCCTATTGTATCCACCTCCACCACCGTCGCTGACAGCCCATTCCATGTGCTCACCATTCTCTGCATAAAAAAACTTACCCCTGACTTCCCCTCTGTACCTACTTCCAAGCACCTTAAAATTGTGCCCTCTCGTGCTAGCCATTTCAGCCCTGGGAAAAAGCTTCTGACTATCCACACGATCAATGCCTCTCATCATCTTATCAATGTCTCTCAAATTCACTAATGTTACAAAGATAGGAGGGTTGGCAAGTTGTAAGGTGGGCACAAAGAGACTGCAGTAACAGTGGGCAAGATAGCAGATGGAATATAATGTGGGAAAATGTTAGGGTATCCATTTTGGAAGGAAGAATGAAAAAACGAATTATTATTTAAGTGGAGCGAGACAACACAATTTAATGGTGTAAAACTATCTGGAAGCCCTTATATGTGTGGAACATGGAGAGTTAGTATGACATAAATGGTCATAGCATGGAAACAGGAACCTCTGGCCCAAATGGTCCATCCCAACCGAGATATCCAATTACACTCATTCCAATTGCCCGCATTTGGCCCATATCCTTCTAAACCATTCCCAACTCTGACAGCTCATTCCAATTACATCTACATTCTGTGTAAAAATAAACTTACCCTCAAGTTCCTATTAACTCTTTCCCCCCCACCCCTTCATGTTAAACCAATGCCATCTTGCTTTTGATTCCACAATCCTGGGGAAAAGACTGAGTGCATTCACCTGATTTGAGCCCCTCATGATTTTATACACTTTTTAAAGAGCATCCCCTGGTCTCATACACTCCGAAACATATGTATGTTGGTAAACCAAGTAATTAAAAACTCTTCTCACTGTTACCATCAGGAAGGAGGTACAGAAGCCTGAAGGCACACACTCACCGATTCAGGAACAGCTTCTTCCCCTCTGCCATTCGATTTCTGAATGGACATTGAACCCATGAATGCTACCTCTCTACATTTTTTGTTTTTATATTATTTCTGTTTTTGCACTATTTTTAATTTAATTATTTAATATACATACATATACTCACCATAATCAATATACTTATTTAGTTTTTCTATATTATCATGCATTGCATTGTACTGCTGCCACTAAGTTTATAAATTTCACAACATATGCTGGTGATATTAATCCTGATTCTGATTCTGAATTAGAACATTAGAAACAGGTTCACCAATTGACCCTTCAGCCTTCTCCACCTTTCAATAAGATTATGGCCTATCCATTCTTGTCCTGACCACTTTCCTGCTCTTTCCCCACGTCCTTTCACTCCCTTGAGTGTAATCAATAATGCTGCCTCCACAGTTCTCTGTGATAGAGAATCCCCTCCAAGAGAAGGATTCCATCTTCATCCTCTGAAACTATATTCCCAAGTACTGTACAAGATAACCCACAAGAGTAAGTATCTCTTAGCATCATTCCTGTTAATTCCCACCAACACTTTACATACTTCAATAAGGTCACCTCTTGTTCTTCTATACTCAGATAAGAATAAGCCTAACTTCTTCATAAGTCATTAGTCCATTCCTCCATCCCAGCAGTCATGTAGTGAACTTTCTCTGCATAACTTCCCATACAAATATCTCAAATATGGAGTCCAACACTCCAAGTGCAATCTCACAAGTGCTCTGTTAACTGGAACAGAAGTTTTCTATGGAATCCAATGCTCTACATGCAATCACACATGTGCTCTGTAAACGGGAACAGAAGTTCTCTCTTTTAATTCTCCGGTGGGATAAAATGAACAGAGAGAAAGACAAGTGGAGAAACTTGATGCTGGAATCTGTAGCAACAACCAATTTTCTGGTGGAACTCAGCAGGTTAAGTAGGATCTACATGGGGAAAGTAACAAGTCCATTCCTGCATCAGTCCCTTCCCTTGCCCCCCACAGAGACTGCTCGACCCACTGGGTTCCTCCAGCAGGTTGTACGTTGCAAGTGGACGAAGCCATATTGTGCTCAGAGCTTGTGTTCCCCACAACCCGCTGGGTGTAGGGTACCACTCTGACCATGAACAACATCAATGGGTTTTGTTCATGCACTGCGTACCCATCACTTGGAGGTATATGGGGTGTCCGGGGAGGGGTAGCGCCTCTACTGAAGGGGCTTGTAGTGCCCATCCTGGGACCGCCACTGGACACTTAGCTCTCACCTGTGGCTCTAACTAACAGTCTACATGCAACAACACCCCAATACACTGCTTCAACAGGTGGGAGTAACCAGGTGGCCTCGTACCTCAGTGAGATAGGGGCATGGCTGTCCTAGCATGCAAAGCCACCTCCGGCGGACAGGGTGGATGAGATCCTGCAGGTAGGGAGGTGTTACTGAAACACTCCGTGGCGAGCGAAGGGCATGACAAGGCACAGGAGACCTCATGGTCATCCACTGCAACAAAGGAAGACCCCAGTTTGTGACGCTTGTTCGTACCACTGGACCCAGAACTTCTGAGGTCGAGAGAGTGGACCTGCCCCAGGACAACAGCTTCTCCACTTTAAAAACTCTCCTGAGCAGGTCGTCATCGGACACAATGGACAACCACCACAGCTTTGTTATCTGTGCCAGATTTCCGGCGGAAGTGGCAGGTTGCTGGGCAGTAGACTGACCACTGGTCAGCGAGCCCCCCCGGACTCCGGCTGGTGAGCAGGATGGCACAGTAGTTCCACAGTTCCACAGACGCAAGCTCAGCCCCGAGCTGTTTGTGTGGAGTTTGCAGGTTCTCCCATGGTTGGTTCACTTGGATCGTGAAGAGCACCAAATTTCTTGGTGTTCACCTGGCGGAGGATCTCACCTGGTCCCTCAACACCAGCTCCATAGCAAAGAAAGCCCAGCAGCGTCTCTACTTTCTGCAAAGGCTGAGAAAAGTCTATCTCCCACCCCCCACCCTCACCACATTCTACAGAGGATGTATTGAGAGCATCCTGAGCAGCTGCATCATGGCCTGGTTCGGAAATTGCACCATCTCGGATCGCAAGACCCTGCAGCGGATAGTGAGGTCAGCTGAGAAGATCATCGGGGTCTCTCTTCCCGCCATCACAGACATTTACACCACACGCTGCATCCGCAAAGCAAACAGAATTATGAAGGACCTCACACACCCCTCATACAAACTCTTCTCCCTCCTGCCATCTGGAAAAAGGCACTGAAGTATTCGGGCTCTCACGACCAGACTATGTAGCAGTTTCTTCCCCCGAGCCATCAGACTCCCGAATACCCAGAGCCTGGACTGACACCAACCTACTGCCCTCTACTGTACCTATTGTCTTGTTTATTATTTATTGTAATGCCTGCACTGTTTTGTGCACTTTATGCAGTCCTGGGTAGGACTGTAGTCTAGTGTAGTTTTTGTGTTGTTTTACGTAGTTCAGAGTAGTACCATGGTCCTGGAAAATGTTGTCTCATTTTTACTGTTGTACTGTACCAGCAGTTATGGTTGAAATGACAATAAAAAGTGACTTGACTTGACATCCCCAAGCTGTAAGTGCTGGTAGGATGACTGGACCCTGAGTGCAGCCAGCTTTTGGGAAACTTATCAATGGGCATGCGTAGGGGAATGAGTAATAGATTAATAAGTAGGGGAAAGGGATTGCTTTGAGAGCCAGTATTGACTCATAGAAACAGCTCAGAGATAGACAAACCAAGTCCAAGCCACTCATATACACTAACCCTACGTTAATCCCCATTTTTCAATCTCCCCACGTTCTCATCAATCCCTCCCAGATGTTCCTACTCACCCTTCACCTTTTTTAGCCGACCAATCCGCACATTTCTGGGCCAAGGGAGGAAAACAGGACATCTGGAGGAAGTCCACAGGGTCACCAGGAGAACCTGCAAACTCCGCACAGTCAGGAAATGAGGTCAGGATTGGAACCCGGGTCTCCGTCGCTGTGGGGCAGCAGCTCTGCCCAGCCCTCTCCCACAGTGATGGAATTATCGGGCTGGGTGAGCTCCTGCTGTGGCGGTCGTCCATCGTGTCCGACCTGCGCGGGAGAGTTTTTAAAGTGGAAAAGCCATTTCACTGGGGCAGTTCCGCTCTCTCGATCTCAGAAGTTCGGGGCCAGTGGCACAAACAGGTGCCGCAGACTCCTTCTATATCATAACAAAATATGGAGTCAGGAGAGTCACAATCGGCCTCAGCATCCTTTCGTTAGGTGAGTGGAGAAGGAAGGAAGAAATTCTCTCCTTGGAATGACGGTCCCTGCTGGGAACCGTGAGGGATGAGGGTGAGACAGGACTCGCTTGTGAGGACTTCCATGGTGGAAGGTCCTGTTGTAGGTTCACGACGGCCGGCTGCTGCTGAGATAGTCTGCACCTTCTGATCCAAGATCCTTCCCTGAGTTAACACCTTGAGGGGAGTTGCGTGGTGGGGGGGGGCTGCTAAGGGAAGTCCCCAGGGGAGAAAATGTGTTTGGGGTGGGTGTGAGGAACAGGGTCACACTTAAGAGTATAGCAGAAGTTCAAAGTTCAAAAGTTCAAAGTAAAATTTATTATCAGAGTACAAGCCTGGAACTCTTCTTCCTGCGGGCGTACTTAGCGAACCTATAGAACAGTAACTGTAAGCAGGATCAATGAACAACAAACTGTGCAAATACAAATATAAATAAACAACGGGAGCATGAAATAACAGGATAAAGAGCCTTTCAAGTGAGACCATCGGTTGTGCGAACACCAGAAATAGGAGTGTAGTTACCCCCTTTTGTTCAAGAGCCTGATGGTTTGGGGGGGGGGGGAGAATTAGATTAGATACGATGCGAGGGGGAGGAATCAAAAAGCGAGGCGGTGAGGGGGATTCTCCAGCATATACAATCAAAATGCCTCCATTGCTCTGAATGAGCCCCGGGTTCCACTACGAGGTTGTTAAATATTTACATAATTGGCGGCAGTTTGCTGATTCTTTGGACGACGGGGGTTAGATTGCGGCAAATCACCAGGCTTTAAGACCCAGTGGCGTCCAGCGTTGGGGCTGGATTGCCGTGCCATCTGGAGTGAGTTTCAGTCAGGCTCACTCGGAGAGAAGTTGGAGTTCTGCAGGAGGATCTGGTAAGGACAAGATCGCCATGTACTTGGATATTGTGTAGGACGTACCAGCCTACTGTCTTCTAACCCGCCAAAAGCGAGACTAAACTCTTTAACTTCTCTGAACTTTATCTGGTATTCCGATCACTTCAACCTCTGACTTTAGGTAAAACCTCAGTGGAATTAATTATCTTTAAAAACCGTTTCTGTGGATTGCTTCGAACATTTTGGGTAATTTTTTTTCAAATTAAACGAAGGGGGAGACGGGTTGGTTGAAAATGCACCGTGGGGTAAAAGTGTTTTATTCTGGCCGCGTTAGATTGTGGGATTTAGAATTAACCTGAGAGATGTGAGCTGGTTCTTGACGGCGGGCAGGCGGTATTCCCTGAATTAGGGTCTCTCCCGTTATATTTCAGACTGATTCACACGGATAATTATTCAGGGGCAAAAACAACGCCCGATGTTCGCAGTTAAAGGGGCAGCGTCGTAGCGGAGCCCAACTCTCTTCTTTAAGAGAATACGAAGTTATTTTCTGTAGAAGTGGCTGAAGGGAGCTAAGAAGTCAAAGCTCTTTGTTCTGAGCTCCGTAGCACTGGGATGTGGAGGTGGGGGAGGTGTGTTTGTGAATGGGGCGGGAGTGGAGGGTAAGCATTAATTGTACCCAGATGTGAACTCCAGTAAGGTAGATTTGCCAGAACGTAGCTGGGACTCCCGCGGAGAAAGTTTCGGAATGACAAGAGTCTGGCCCACAGCCCAGTACGGATTACAATCTCATCCACTGATCATTCACCACCACCCCCTCCCCGACCACCATATAAGATGGACTCCATTTTAACAACTGTGATACTACTTCTAAATGACTTGAAGCTCTTTACATTGATATGGCGCCCTCATAATAAATACCCCGCCACCCCCCCCCCCCCAACAGCAATGATCCGGGGTGGAGACTTTCCGAGACAAGGCACTGCATCTCTGAAACAAAATGTTCAGTCAGTGAAATACTGCCTGAATTGGAAGTCCATTCTGCGCCCGGTGTAGTTTCCAGGGAATATGGCCCGATGCGCGAAAGATGGCCCCCCAGCGCTATTTGCGTGGAGTATTCCCCGTTTGGTGGCAGTTAGCTGCACGATGAGAAGCATTGACTAGAGGTCCAGCTTCGAGTAGAAATCTATTCCGTCCACCAGAGAATCAATGGGGACAGCAGATGCTGGAATTCCGGATTTTAATATTCACAAATTGCTGGAAGAACCCAGCGGACCGTAATCTCCACAGCAGCCGAGGAACTGAGGGAACCCGAAAGAATTTGAGGTTCATTCCATCTCCTCGCCGGTTACAGCTTTTCACATGTTCATTCAAATATACCGTGCGTTCCCTCTACTCCCCACAACCTCCATACTGCATTTTATTCCACATTCCAGAGCAGTGCCGATCTCGTTGAGGCGTAAGTGCCTGCAGGGAGACTCCGGATCAGAATCGGGTTCTATATCACTGGCCTCTGTCCTGTGAAATCTGTTGTTCTGCAGCAGCGGTGCATTGCAATACAAAATAATAAAAATGATAAATCACTATAAGAAGTGTATATATAAAAAAATTAAGTAAGTAGAGAAGAAAGAGAGGGAAACATACTGAGGTAGTGTTCATGAGTTCATTGTCCGTTCGGAAATCTGATGGCAGAGGGGTAGAAGCTGTTCCTGATGTTGAGAGTGTGTCGTCAGGCTCCGGTACCTCCCCCTTGGTGGTAGCAATGAGAAGTGGGCACGTCTTGCGTGATGGGGGTCCTTAATAATGGATGCCGCCTTTTTTTTGAGGCATTGCCATTTGAAGATGTCCTGGGTGCTGGTGAGACCATAAGACCTAGGAGCAGAATTAGGCCATTCAGCCCATCGAGTCTGCTCTGCCATTCTTTCATGGCTGATTTGCTAGCCCACTCAACTTCATTCTCCCGCCTTCTCACTGTGACCTTAAATACCCTGATTAATCAAAAACGTATCAACCTCCTCCTTAAATATACCCAATGACTTGGCCTGTACAGCCAACTGTGGCAAAGAGTTCCACAGATTCATCACTCTTTGGATAAGGAATTTTTTCCTTATTTCTGTTCTAAATGGTCAGCCCTCAATTCCATGGCTGTGTCCTCCAGTCCCAGACACTTCTCCTCTTCCTAGGCCTTTCAATATCCGATTTCAATGAGATCGCCACTTATTTTTTCAAACTTCGGCGAGTACAGGCCCAGAGCCATCAAACCCTTCCATTGCTGGGATCATTCTCCTGAACCTCCTCTGGGCTCTCTCCAATGTCACCACACCCTTTCTTAGATAAGAGGACCAAAACTGCTCTCAAAACTCCCAAATGCAGTCTCCAATGCCTTACAAAGCCTCAGAATTACATCCTTTATTCTAATCCTTTCGAGATCAATGCTAACGTTGCATTTACTTTCCTTACCACTGACTGAACCTGCAAGTTAACCTTTATGGAATCCTGCACAAGGACTCCCCCAAGTTCCTTTGCACCTCGATTTTTAAATTTCCTCCAATTTTGCAAAATAGTCCAACCTTTATTCCTGCCAAAGTACATGACCACACACTTCCCTACATTATGTTCCATCTGTCACTTTTTGCCCATTCACCCCTTCTGACTAAGTCATACACACTACCATCATGAGTCTTCAGACTCACCACCCCAATGCATTCATTACTGTATCGGGAGACTTCAACCACGTTTCTCTCGCGACAAACCTACCCACTTTCGATCAGTTTGTCAAGTGTCATACAAGACAAAATAAAACACTGGATCTCTTGTACGCAATTGTTAAAGAGGCATACAGCTCCACGGCTCTCCCCCCACTTGGAAGATCAGATCACAACCTGATTCACCTCATGCCCATCTATAAGCCCAAAGTACAACAGCAGCTAGCTACCACCAAGATAGTAAAGAAATGGCCTCCAGAGGTCATCGAGTCCTGGAAGGGCTGCTTTAAGGATACTGACTGGAGTGTGCTTTGTGAACCATTTGGGGAGGTGGTTAATGGACTTACTGATTGCATCACTGGCTACGTCAATTTCTGTGTGGTCACTATAATACCATCAAGGACTGCTTGCTGCTTCCCTAACAAACCATGGGTCACCGGTGATCTTTTAACACCTTCCCCCCCACCTTAGCACACCAGTCCAGGTACCGAGGCACCCAATGCCTCCCCCCACTCCCGTCCAATTGAACACGTGGATGAACAACACAGGCTACCACTGTCTACATCCCTTCCTTGCCCTGCACTTACCATCCACACCTCCACATACCAAATATCGTCTCGATCTTCACCCCCCCCCCAGCCCCCAGCTTCCACCAACCCTCCCAGTCATCATGGACTCACCTTCACTACTGAGCAGGTGAGAAGGGCTCTGGGGAAACTCAGACAGAGCAAAGCAATGAGACCGGACGGTGTGAACCCCAAGGTTCTGAAGGAGTGTGCTGAGCTGCTTTTCATTCTGCGTCTCAGCCTGGAAAGGGTCCCAACTGTGTGGAAAACATTATCTGTGGTCCCAGTACTCAAGAAGGGCCAACCGAAAGTCTTGAATGACTACCGTCCAGTGGTCCTAATCTCACACATAAGGAAGACCCTAGAGAGGCTGGTCCTGGCTCACCTCTGACCCCTGGTCAGATCAGCCTTTGATCTCCTGCAGTTCACCTACCAGGAGCACATTGGAGCCGACGATGCTGCCATCTACCTGGTGAACAGAGTCTACTCCCATATGGATAAGCTGGGCAGCACTGCGAGGATTATGGTGTTTGATTTCTGAAATGCCCTCAGTACCATACAGCCTTCATTGCTGGGGGGAAATCTCCGTTCAATGCAAGTTGGCACTTCCATAATAATCTGGATAATGGACTAGCTGACTGGCAGATCACAGTTTGTGTGGCTTCAGAGCTGTGTGTCAGACATGACTATAAGCAGCACTGGGGCCCCACAGGGGACTGTATTGGCTCCCTTCCTGTTTATCCTGTTTACTTCAGAATTTAGATACAACACTGATTTATGTCATTTAGATGGAGACAGAACAAAAAGAAAGATTTTTACTCTTCATCTGCAGAAATTCTCTGATGACTCAGCGATATTTGGTTGTATAAAGGGAGGACAGGAGGATAAATACAAGGCCCTGGTGGAGGACTTTGTCAAATAGTGCAAGCTGAATTATCTGCAGCTCAACATCAATAAGAGGAAGGAGATGGTGATGGACTTTAGGAAGACTAAGTCTTCACTGCTCCCTGTTACTATTGATGGTGAGGACGAGGATGTGGTGAGGCCCTACAAGTGCCTGGGGGTACACCTGGATGACAGACTTGAGTGGAGAACCAAGACAGGGGCTGTGTACAAGAAGAGCCAGAGTCACCTCTACTTCCTGAGGAGACTGAGGTCCTTCGGAGTATGCAGGCCACATGTTCACATGTTCTACCAGTCTGTTGTCACCAGTACAATCTTCTATGTGGTGGTGTCCTGGGGCAATGGCATCAACACAGGTGATGCCAACAGGCCCAATAAACTGATTAGAAAGTCTGGCTCTGTTATAGGAGTCAAACTGGACACTGAGGCTGTGGTAGAACAAAGGAAGATCTTGACAATTCTGGACCATGTTTCTCACCTGCATGCAACCTTAGCTGCACAGAGGTGCACTTTCAGTAATAGACTAAGATAACTGTGCTGCTCCAAAGAGCGCTATATGAGGTCATTCTTACCCTCAGCCATTAGGCTCTATAATGAGTCAACCTATAGCCTGGGAAGTGATGACCCCCCCTCCCCCCACCACGTTAGACTGTTTGTGGTAACGTTTTAAAAATTCTTTATACTTCTAATATTTATATCAGTGCACTTGCAATGTTGCTGAGGCTCTGTAATTTCATTTGGGATCAATAAAGTGATGTATCTATCTATCTATCTTCTGTAGATGCCCTGCTTCCTCAACACTACCTCTCCTTGAATCATCCACAAAGCCATCAATTCCTCCATTCAAATCATTGACATACAACGTGAAAACAAGCAGTCCCACCACTGACCCCTGAGACACCCATTAGCCACCAACGGTTAACCAGAACATGTCCCCTTTATTCCCACTCTTTGCTTCCAGTCAGTCAGCCAATCTTCTATCCATTCTAGTACCTTTCCCATAACACCATGAGCTTTTATTTTGTTAAGCAACCTCATATGCTGCACTTTGCCAAAGGCCTTCTGGAAGTCCAAATAAACGATCTCCTTTGTCTATCCTGCCTGTTATTTCCACAGAAGAATTCCAACAGATTTGTCAGGTAAGGTTTCCCCTTTTGCAAACTATGCTGACTTTGGTCTCTCATCATTTGCCTCCAAGCACCCTGAAATCTCATCCTTAATAATAGACTCAAACATCTTTTCAACCACAGGAGTCAGATGAACTGGCCTAATGCCTCCCTCCCTTCTTAAAGTGGAGTGACATTTGCAATTTTCCAGTCTGCTAGAATCATTCCAGAATTCAGTGTTTTTTGAAAGATCATTACTAATGCCTCCACAATTTCTTCAGCTACCTCTTTCGAAACCCTGGGGTGTAGTCCATCTGATCCAAGTGACTTATCTGTATTCAGATCTTTCAGCTTCCCAAGCACCTTCTCCTTAATAATAGCAACTTCACTCACTTCTGCCTCCTGACACTTTCACATTTCTGATATACTGCTAGTGTCTTCCAAAATGAAGACTGATATTTATATATTTATTAAGTTCTTCCACCATTTCTTTGTCCCCTGTTACTATCTCTCCAGCGCGATTTTCCAGCGGCCTAATAATCCACTCCTTACCCCTTTTTATATCCTCTTTTATATTCTCTTTTATATTATTGGATAGCTTACCTTCATATTTCATCTTATTTCTCTTTATGGTTTTTTTAGTTGCCTCCTGTTGGTTTTTAAAAGCTTCCCAATCGTCTACCTTCCCACTAATTTTTGCAATCTTATAGCCCTCTCTTTTGCTTTTACACCTGCTTTGACTTCCCTTGTCTGCCTTGATTGCCTTAACCTCCCTTTAGAGTACCTTTTCATCTTTGGGATTCATCAATCCTGCGCCTTTTGAACCGCCCTTAGAAACTCCAGCCACTGCTGTTCTGCCATCATCCCTGCTGGTGTCCCCTTCCAATAAACTTTGGCCAGTTCCTCTCTCGTGCCTCGAATTCCTTTTACTCCACTGTAATATCGATACATCTGACTTTATCTTCTCTCTCTCAAACTGCAGGGTGAATTCTATCATGCTATGATCACTGACTCCTAGGGGTTCCTTTACCTTAAGCTTCCTAATCAAATCTGGGTCAGTACATAACACCCATTCCAGTTTTGTCATTCCCCTAGTGGGCTCAACAACAAGTTGCTCTGAAAAGCCATCTCATAGGCATTCTACAAATACCCTCTCTTGGGATCCAGCACCAAATGGGCATTTGGAATCTACCTGCATTTTGAAATCCCCCATGATTATTGCAACATTGTCCTTTTCACATGTTTTTTTAATCTCCCATTGTAAGTTGTGGCCCACATCCTGCCTACTATTTGGAGGCCTGTATATAACTCCCATCAGGGTCTTTTTCCTTTTGCAGTTTCTTAACTCTACCCACAAGGATTCTACATTTTCTGATCCTATGTTACCTCTCTCTAAGGATTTGATTTCATTTGTTACCAATAGAGCCACAACCCCACCCCCCCACCTCCCTGCCTGTCCTTTTGATACAATGTGTATCACTGGATGTTAAGCTCTCATCTATGATCTTCTTTCAGCCATGATTCAGATGAGTACAAGTTCATACTTGCCAATCTCTAACTGCACTACGAGATCATCTACCTTATTCCATATACTGTGTTCATTCAGATGTAACACCTTCAGTCCTGTATTCATCACCCATTTTGATTTTGACTCCCTGGTACACTTTAGCTCATGCCACTGACTGCAATGTTGCCCTATCACCTGTCCATCCTTCTTCACAGTCTCACTACATACTTATAAACCAACTACCCCCTCTGATTCCCACCCCCCTGCCAAATAAGTTTAAACCCTCCTGAACAGCTCTTGCAAACCTGCCCATAAGGATATTGCCCCCCTCCCCCCACCACCAGGTTTGGGTGTAACCAGTCCTTTTTGTCCAGGTCATATCTTCGCAGAAGAGAACCCAATGATCCAGAAATCTAAAACCCTGCTCCCTGCACCAATTCTTCAGCCACACATCCATCTGCCAAATCATCCTATTCTTGCCCTCGCTGGCATGTGGCACAAGCAGCAATCCAGAGATTACTACTCTGAAGATCCTGCTTTTCAGCTTTCTGCCGGACTTCCTATATTCTGTCTTCAGGACCTCCTCCCTTTCCCTTCCTGTATGTCATTGGTACCAATATGTACCACGACTTCTGGCTTTTCACCCGCCCCCTCAGAATACCATGGACCTTATCCGAGACATCCCTGACCCTGGCATCTGCAAAGCAATATACCATGCAGGTGTTTCTTTCACATCCACGGATTTTGCTTTCTGCTTCTCTAAATTATGGAATCCCCCATCCCCTTCTCCACCCTTCCCTTCTGAGCCGCAGAACCAGACTCAGTGCCAGAGACCCGGTCGCTGTGGCTTTCTCCTGGTAGGTTGTCCCCCCCCCGCGACAGTATCCAAAGCAGTATACATTATTGTGCCGAACAGCCACAGGGGTACACAGCACTGGCTGCCTTTTCCCTTTCCCTCTCCTTTAAGGAGCTGCAGCTTGGTGCACCTCATGCAGATGTAGTTATCGGGGAGACTGGAGGTCTCCCAAAGAACTTAGCATGAAATCGGGACCCATTCTCAACACATTACCTGTGACCTCGCGCACAGATTGCCCTCTGCCAGGAGGCCAGTGCCAATGATAGAAAAGGCTAAGTTTGTAATGTTCTGCAGCTTTTTGTGCTCCATACCAGACAGTGTACAACCAACTAGAATTCCCTCCACGCTACATCTGTATGAATTTGCACGAGACTTTGGGGTCACACCAAGTCTTTTCAAACTCGTAATGAAATATAGTCGCTGTCATGCCTCATTTGTAAATACATCAATATCCTGGGCTCGGGATAGATCTTCAGAGATGTTGACACCCAGGAATATGAAACTGTTCATCCTTCCCACTGTTGATCTCTCGATGAGAACTGGTGTGTGTTCCCTCGACTTCCCCTTCATGAAGTCCACAGTCCTTTCCTTCTTGATGATGCACGTAAGGTTGTTTTTGCAACACCACTTAACCAGCTGGTCCATCCCGCTCTTGTCTGCCTCCTCATTGCCATCTGAAATTCTGCCAACAATATTTGTGTCATTGGCAGATTTATAGCTGGCGTTTGAGCTGTGCCTAGCCACACAGACGTGGCTGTAGTGGGGGTTGAGCGGTGGGCTCAACAGGCACGTTGACTGTCAGTGAGAAGGAATGTTTGTTCTGATCCACACAGATTGTGGTCTCTCGATGAGGATCCAGTTCAGGATCTTTGAGGGAGTTACAGATGCCCAGGTTCTGGAGTTTGTTAAACAGTACTGAGGGTATGATTGTGTTGAGTGCTGAGCTGTAATCAACAAACAGCAGCCTGATGTAGGTATTGCAGTTGTCCAGGTAATCCAAGGCTGAGTTGAGTCAGTGAGATTGCATCTGCTGTAGACCTACAATAGGTGAATTGCAGCAGGTCCAGGTCCTTGCTTAGGCAGGAGTTGACTCTGACCATGACCAACCTCCCAAAGCACTTCATCACAGTAGATGTGAGTGACACTGGGTGATCGTCATTGACGCAGCTCACCCTGATCTTCTCAACCACTAGTGTGATCATTACCCTTTTGAAATAGTGGGGAACCTCCAACTGCAGCAGCGAGAGATTGACGGTGTCTTTGAACCAGTTGGTTGGTACAGGTTTTCCGAGCCCTAGCAGGCACTGGAATTGGGGTGGGCACGTGGGAGAGGGAGCCCCTGGGGGCGATTGCACTCTTAACTTTGTGGGGCTTCACCCAACAGCTTCCCCAGACGCTCCAGGAATTGACCACTTGGTAAGGAACGTCACTTCACAAATATCGTAAATGAAATACCGAATCAAATATGATCTGGTCCATGCGCTGGCCATTCACGGATCCACAACGAGGACAGTACCTGCTTTATTATGAGATAACGAGGCAACAAATAAAATGATGGAGGACCTCAGTAGCTCAGGCAGCATCTGCGGATAGGGATGGACGGGTGAAATGTCCACATGGAGGGCCAGTACCCATAATGTCGACTGTCCATTTGTGTATCGTGGGATCCAAGTCTATAGCTCCCTGAAAGTGACTACACGGGTGGAGAAGGTGATAAGGAGCTGAGTTCGAGTCAGGAATGTACGCTACAGTTTTACAAACTCCTGGTCTGGCCGTGTCTGATGTTCAGTTCTGTTTGACCCTCCTCTTTTCGGGAGGATATGGAGGTTTTGGAGATGGTGCAGAAGAGGTTTACCAGGATGCTGTGTGGATTAGAGGGCTTGTGCTATAAGAGAATTTGGTCGAACTTGAATAGTTTTCTCTGGAGCAGTGGAGGCAGAGGGGAGGGTTATAAGACTGAGAAGCATACAGATAGTATCATTTTTCCCCCCAGGGTTGAAATCCAGAGGACATGCATTTAGGGTGTGAGGAGGCCAGCTCAGAAGAGGTGCGAAGGGCAGTTTTATTTAACACAGAGAGCAGAGGGTGCCTAGAATGTGTTGCCTGGGTTGACGGTGGATAGAGGCATTCCTAGATAGGCACATGGACGTGAGGGAAATGGAAGGATATGGACATTGTGTAGCCAGAAGGGATTAGTTTGGTTGGCTATTTGATTGCTAGTATAATTAGCTCGGCACAACATTGTGGGCTGAAGGGCCTGTTCCTGTGCTGTTCTATTTGCCTCCACAGACGCTGTCTGACCCACTAAGCTCCTCCTGCCCCTTGCTTTGTTGCTCCAGGTTCCAGCATCTGCCACTGCATGTCTCCGCTAAAGGAGTCCTGTCCCTGGGTTACAAATGGCCAACTAATGAACATCACGACACAAGAATCAGTTCCCGTAATATTATTAAGTTCAAAAGTCCATTGTATGAACATGCATATTTGTCCCCCTTTCCCCACCCCCATCTCCATCCTAAATCTACTCCCCTGAATCTTGAGGCTTTGTCCCTTAGTTCTAGTCTCACCTACTAGTGGAAACAACTTTCCTGCCTCGATCTTATCTATCCCTTTCATAATTTTATGTGTTTCTATAAGATCTCCTCTCATTCTTCATTATTCCACTAAGTACAGTCCCAGGTGACTCAATCTCTCCTCATAGTCTAACCCCCTCATCTCTGGAATCAGCCTGGTGAACCTCCTCTGCCCGGCCTCCAAAGCCGGTATATCCTGGTGAAGAGTTGCACCCTCGATGGTGCGGAGAGCACCAGGAGATGGCCCCACTTCTCTGTCCAGGACCACAGACAGATAGGGTTCACTCTCTGCTGCCCTCCCAGCCTGATGCACCGTCCGTTTTGCCACTGCTGGGTGAGCTGAGGCTGCCTGGGTCCTGTACAGATTTGTTGCGAGCTGTGGCCGGCTATGTGACCCCCCCCTTTCCCCAATCCCTATCTCAGGGATCACAGGAACTTCTCCTAAGATCAAAAGAGGGGTCAAGCAAGGGGACCCGTTGTCACCCGTTCTCTTCAATGTTACGATGGACCCTTTAATAACAAGCACACTGGAGCACTGAGGAAGAGGAATTGAAATTACAGTAGCTAATGGGAAGTCAAAATGCATGGTGCTTGCATTTGTAGACGCCGCAGCAATCATGAGCGACTGCTACGAAAGGATGGAGGGAAATAAACATTCTATCAATATTTTGTAAATCCACCGGGCTGGATGTTAATGTGAAGAAGAGGAAAGGTTTTAATTTTGTCAGCAAAAATAAGATGTGTGTACAAAATCAAGGAAGAATGGAGCTTTGATAGAAAGATCATGTTATATATACTACCCAGGGACATTGAGAAGCACCTGGGAGCTAAAATTCACCCATCTAACGAGAACTGGAGATCCAAACTTGAAGGGTGGTTTAGCAGATTGAAATCAGCAAAACTGAAACCAATGCAGAAAGACAGCTCCTGAAAATGTATATTGGCCCAAGAATATATCACCACCTGATTCTAAATGCAGCCTCGCAAAACTTCCTCAGAGCTCTGGACTGGCTAATCAGGAGAACTGCCAAAGAAGTAGTCCATCTGCCCCAAGACACCCCTGACAGGGTTCTGAATGCCTGCAGCAGAGATGGAGGACTATGTATACTGAAATTGGAGGTGCAGATCCTGATCTCGGTCATCAGAAAAATCCTTATGGATTTCATAACTCATTCCTTTAAGGTTACAGCCTGAAGTATGACAATAGTTCCCTCTTCCAGGGGAACTTAACAAGTCAGGCAGCACCTGGGGAGGAAAATGACAGGTGATGTTTCTGGTTGAGAGCTTTCATCTGGAATCTGTGTTGGACTGGAGGACCCACATCCATAAAATGCTGCCAAGCCAGAGCTACAACTGAGAGTCCATGCTATAAACACTAGGGGATAAGAAGATCGGATATTATATGAATCTCTGGAAGAACCAGACAGGGGCAAACTCAGAATGTCTGACCATGTGAATGGCCTGCATATGATTTGTAAACACATTCAACTGGACGAAAATGCACGTGTAATCTGCACACATCGTCTGCTTTATTTTGCGCAGGAGAGAAGAATAACAGGGAAGAGCCCTTTGTGGATATGCATTGCAGGTGGAAGAATGAAGCCATTGGTTGGAGCAAAGAGGGAAACTAATCTTTTTAGAAAGGGTTGGATGCCGAGTATCTGGAACTTCCCCCCCCCCCCCCCGCTGACGCAGAACAAAGTGCACTGATAAGTAGACCAGAGTCACAGAATCAAGATAATGATCAGAAGGAAATGGCTGAGGGAGATTGATGAAGAAGTATCTGAAGGCTTTACCAAATCATTTTCTTCATTGTCCATTACTTTGTGGGGAACTTAAAACATTACTATAGTTGTGAGCTATTGAATAGGGTAAAAATGTTCCTTTTGTCACTCTATTACCTACTCAATTTGTAGAACCAAAAATGTTATAGAGCATCTTTTCATGGATTAATCCATGATTTATAGTGTGGCATGTGCAAACATTGTCCGTGTATGTACTTTAGTTTATCTACTCATTGTATGTATCTAAACATGACTATGTATGTACATGTATATTTGTGTTTTTATTCAGTTTTGTGTACATGTCCACGTTTGTATTTGCATCAATGCACTATACAAACCTGCATGTGTATGATTATGTAAATGTGTAAATTTACTGTAGTTTCTTGTGTGTTATTATCTGTATTACTGTGATTAACTGAAATCTGTCACTCACCTTTCCTTATGAGGAACGCACTGGTATTTTTGTTCAAAGTGACCAAGTATAAGGCACAAGCCAGATACAGGGAAGGGAAAACACACAAAATGCTGGAGGAACTCGGCAGTCCAGCCAGCATCAACAGAAAAGAGTAAGCAAGTTGACTGTGTATTCTTTTCCATAGATGCTGCCTGAAATGCTCCAGCATTTTGCGTGCATTGCTTTGGAATTTCCAGCATCTGTAGTTTCTCGTCTTTGAGATGCAGGGAGGGTACTGATCACTTGCACTAACCACATTAATGTAACTTCATATTCTCAACGTGTTCTGCCCTCATTTACTGTTTAATGAAATTGCTAATGTCCACTAAGTATGCTTTCAGCCTTCTTCCCAACACCCTCCTGAATCCTAAAGTGATGACACTGGAACTTTTGTCTGTGCTGGTTGTCTGTTTGTCAATGTACACTTGGCACTCTATAGCACTGCTCACTGTGTGGCACACCAGGATTGAGTCAAGTCCCTTGGATTAGGACTGGGGAACGAGCAGTAGATTTAATTGACAATTTCTGGTTGTCCTATCTCCCACAAGTGCTAAGCAGATCTATCTCTGGTTTCCGTTGTATTTAAGCTCTCTACAGTGGTGGGGGGGGGGGGGATGTTCTCACAGGGAGCCGCTCCATCTGATTTCCGCATAAACTCAGGTATTTCCTGCTAATGTTGCGCCCTTTGTTCTCCCAGACTGTGTGCCTGGAATTCTAACCACTGCACAAGAACATCTTGACTGCAGACATGGCTGGGAGGGCCGCCTGCCTTGTCCTTCTCTGTCTACCTGGTGAGTATGGAAAAGTACATCCACTGGTTAGCCAACCGGCTGACAATACTTGATTTCTGCTAGCAAGTGGCATTTCTGCTAAACGCTTAGATTCAGTTGTGATAATCACAAAACTGTCAGCATTTACTGCCTTTGCAGTGTGACATTGGCAGTAATTTCTGGAGTATGCAAGTATGTATTAAAACAAAAATCTGGAAGAGAGGGCTATGACTTTCAGAAATCAGTGAATTAATGCTCACTTCAAATATCCACAAGAAAACTTTACTGTAAAACAATCCTGAAAATGTTCTGTATTTAGGCTGTAATTTCTAAGTGCAATCTCTTATTGTCATTTAGCAACCTATCATGCCGATTTTTAAAAAAAAAAGTTTTGTAAGATTGCAGTTCACTCAGACTAACTATATCAAAATATAATAGAGTTGAAAATAAGTTATTTCAAATAAAGTGTTTGTAATTTTTCAGCTTCCACTATGGGGTCCACAAAATAATTTTAGTTGAAAGTTAAGCATTTTTTTTGTTTCCTGGTTTGATGCCTTTTATAATTCTGATTTATGACTGGCTATCAGCCACTTGTTGACCTCGTTTTTGTTGGCTGCTAGGAGTCCCTTTTGAACTAACAACAGGAAGCAGGGAAGTTCAGGTCAGAGGTCAATGGTGAGGACCATTTTGTTTCTGCTGACAGTAAAATCTAGACTATTCTTGGTTCCCCCACTGTCTTTATTTAGTGCTTTGCCTTCATGAATAGATTTTCTTTCTGGTCTTTTTATTGACCCAATCTCTTCACTTAGGATCTTTTTTATATTTAGATACTTGTGGAAAATTTCTGCCTTTTGCTGCCAATTTTTTTTTCTCGAGCTTCTCCATCATCTTTGATAGCTATTCTTACTTTCTATAATTAGAAATAACGACTCATCGTATGCTTTTATTTACTCTTTTATTTTAGTTCTATTTTACTTTCTTTTTGGTCAGCCCTGCTCTCTGCCACATATGAGCTTAAAACACTGCCACCTTGAGAGCTTTCCCAGTAAATTTGAGGGCTTTGAGGGAGAGATGATGGGGTGAGACAACTGCTAGTTGCAGGTGTCAGAATGAGGACTATGAATGTACCCACAAGTAATCCAATATGCAATAGAATTTCTTGGCAATTCTGTTGCGTCTCTGGGTTATTAATCACAATATGATGTACAAATATTGATTATACTGAACCCCAGAAACCTTGTGAGGGATTGCACTCTGGTGAATCTTTGTTAAATCACAACGTTGGCTGTTTACTCAGTCCAAGTTTTGAAAGCCTTGTAGAGTGTAGGAGGAAGGCTTGCAAAGTGGGATCAAGTGTCTCATAGTACTGGTAAAGTATGTCTTAGAACAATGGTCCCCAACCTCCGGGCCGCGAAGCATGTAGGGGTGCAGCGGTAGCCGGGATGCACCCAGCACATCTCTAAGAAAAAAGCTGAAATAAACAAGCTAATTAATTGGGTGCCACCCGGCTCGTAAATGTCTGCCCAGATCAGAGGTGTTTACCGATTTCACTTGCTCTACGCAATTGGCAATCGCCTCTGATCTGGGCTGACATTTACGTACCAGGCGGCACCTAATTAATTAGCTTGTTTATTTTGGCTCTTTTCTTAAAGATGTGCTGGGTGCGCCCGGCTACCGCCATACCGCTGCATTCTTCGCGGCCCGGAGTTTGGGGACCACTGTCTTAGAACCAGGCACTGGGAGACCAAGTCTTGGTTTCGATGCATTGTAAAGACAGGGAAGGGGAGGATGATGGGACCTTCCAGTTGAACGAGAACCCAAGTGAGAAAAGATTAAAGCAAATGTGCTCATAAATATCATTGATAAAATAGAGATGAGCAGTGCGGAGCATGGAGTAGATTTTGACTTTTGTGATGATCTACCCCACATGTAAAACAGAAGATGGAAAACTGACAATCCATTTCTCATAATATCGTTGAGATTAGCTTTGTGGAAAGATGAGTGATAAAGGAATGGGTCCATTGGAATCTAAGCCTTTTACTTCTGGTATTAGATAAAGTCAAATGAATGGGAATTAAATGTTGGAAATACTCAGCAGGTCAGACAGCATCTATGGAGAAAGGCAATGGGTTTTCACCAGTCACAATGAATGGCTATCAACCTGAAAATGTTCTTTAGCTTTTGTCTCTGCACATGCTGCCTGACCTACTGAGTATTCCCAACATGTACTGGTTTTAATTGTTTCTGTTTTTCACTTCAGTACAAATATCTGCAGTTTTATCCTTTCAGACGAGTATATAACTCCATGTCTCACCAACTCTGTCTTCACAGTGATGCTTCATGGTCAATATAATGATCTGACAGACCTGTTCTCTATAGAGCCACAGTTTGAACAGTACGACACTCAGATAGGTAAGAACCGGCCTGAATTGTACCAAGGGAATATTGCTGGAAATACTCAATAGGTCAGGCAGCCTCTGCGGAAAGAGAAACTGTTGAGCCGTCATTGGACCTAACAGCTTCTACCTACAGATTCCACATGCTGACTGACTAAGCATTGCTGTTTGTTACTTTGATGTATTGTTTACAGGATGAACAACACCCCATGTATCCAGTAGAGTAGGAGATTGACAGTACTGTACAAAAATCTTCAGCAGCCTGGATCTTTAATATGGTTTGGGATGGAACGGCCTCCACAGAACTCTGATATCAGTGTCGTCACGGCTGTCTGGGATTACTTGGAGAAACAAAAGCAAGCGAGACATCTGAAGTCTGCAGAAGAACTGTGGAAAGTTCTTCAAGATGCTTTGAACCGATTTTCTTATAAAACTGCACAACAGTGTACCTAAGAGAATTGATGCAGTTTTAAAGGCAAAGGTGGTCGCACCAAATATTGATCCAATTTTTTTTACTGTTTCCTGTTCTTCATCATAAATTATTATTTCATTATTTTGGAAAGCATTTTGGCTTTAGAGAGATATTTTTTACATGTGCCTAAGACTTTTGCACAGTACTGTGTACCAACGGGAGTATCTAAATTAACCCTATTGGGGCTGTTTCAACATTCTGCTCACACCTCCAACTCTACTGAAGGGGCTTTCTATCACCCAACATGATTTACTGTCAATCCAAATGGTTGGGGGAGGGACCCAGGTCAGAACTGGCCCAAGTCCAGCCAGGAGTAAATATTTCTGCTACTGACCCAGAAGGAGCCAGGGTCAAATATTTACAGATTCTAGCATCAGCGTGGTTTGCTATAAACCTCTTCTGTAGGTTGGTATGTCAGGGAATGATCACCTTTGCTTGTTTTTCATCATGTTAACAATGCTGAGATAATCCAGGAAATATTTTCCAGCAGGAAATATCAAGTGAAAGCTGTTTCTATCATTAATGTGCTTTCTGATGTTCTGTAGAACTTCACAAGCCCTCCAAAAATCCACTCACCGAATCCCAGCTGACATTGTTTTCACAGAGCAGAATGACTTGACTTGCTTGATTCACTTCTGAATCATTCGGACTGTGATGCAAACATCAGCCGAGGCAGAAAGAAGCTTCTGAGGTTCAAGTTCAGTATCGTGCTGGATGAGCAGGGGGAACAATCATTTCCCTGCCATTCTCCTGCTAGTTCCTCGCATGTACTTAAAGCAGGCTACGTGCAGATCTTTGCATCTCTCCTCAGCTCCACTTTGCAGTCGAGTGAGGCTCCAGAAAAGGTCCAACCCCTCCTTCAGCCTTGGCCACACTCAGCATCAGAAAGCCAAGGAGGAGCAAAGGAGAACAGCTGATCAGAACTCAGACCCTGCAATATGAGGGTACAGCCTCAGAATAAAGGGATGTCCCTTTAAAACGGACATGAGGAGGAATTTCTTCAGCCGGGGGTGGTGAATATCTGGAATTCATTGCCACAGATGGCTGTGGAGCCAGAGGTTGATAGGTTATTGATTGGTAAATTGTTGAGGGTTACGAGAAGGCAAGAGAGTGGGGTGAAAAGAAAATCATCTATGATTGAATGGTGGAGCAGATTTGATGGGCTGAATGGTCTTGTTCTGTTCCTTTGCCTCCTCTGTGTGTTCCTGCAAAGCTTACCAACCTCCCCACCGTCAACATTATATGTTGCCCTGGAGGGATATCAGAGATAAAGATCTATAAAGATTAGCTTTATTTGTGACACGTACATTGAAACACATGGTGAAATACTTCATTTGCATCAAATCAAATCAACGAAGGTTGTGCCGGGGGCAAGCGTCACCAAACTTCCGGTGCCAACAGAACATGCCCACAACTCACCAACCCTAACTCTACCTGCACGTCTTTGCAATGTGGGAGGCAACCAGAGGAAACCTACACAGTAAGTACAAACCCCCTACAGACAGAGGTGGGAATCAAACCCCTAACCCCTACAATACTGTTCTACATGTGTCATAGTCACTATGGGTTATACTGGATTTTATCTGCTACCATCAGGCCTGCATTGTGCTTTGGAGGAGGTGGGTTCACTGGCTGGTCTCCTTCATCTCTCTCTCTCCCCCCATGGGGTCCTGGTGCAGAAGCCATCAGACACCCCACCGTTCCTCCATTGAAGAAAATTCTTTCCCAGTTTTGCAGCACAGAGTAGCTGTGGTACACATGAGATGCCATACATGCTCAGCACTTGAATGGGCATTTCCATTTTTGGTCATGGGTTCAGAGAACCACACCTCAAAAGCCATAGGTTGTTTTTGTCTGGGCTTTCATTTCAAAGATCTTGTATCCTCAGCAATTATCTGTCCTCTGGTTCCTCCATGCTCTGAATCAACCTGCACATTCTTGGCATAGCTCTCCAATTGCTTCCCCTGGGGAATTATAAATGATGTCATGGCTGGAAGTGAGGAGGGTAATCCTAGAGAAGGATAATTTCGAGTGGCTTGGGCCCATTTCAGGAACATTTTTGGCTACAGTCTGCTCTTGATTTCCTCTTCACTTCTTTCCCATCCTCATGGAACTCAGACCCCTATTGTCACCTTCATCTTCACTATCTCCCTTCCCTTTCCTATCCACCACCCCTCCTCCAATCCCAACATCGATGCATTTGTCAAAACTGAATGTGGGTCATAAAGCAAAAAGCAAAGCGTGCTGAACTAAGGCAGTAAGTAAAAAAGCCTAAAGAATTTCTGCATACAGGGGTTTGACCTGTTTCGTCAGCAATTCCTTTCCACCACAGATGCTGCTCGACCCTCAGGTTCTTCGGTGCCTTGTTTTTTTTTATATAGAATTTCTGGCGAAAGTTCCTCTGGAATTTTCAGGGGAACATTGGTAAAAATTGTCAATTTCTCGAGAGCTTCTGCCAGTGTTTTGGCAAAGGGTTGAGGATCCTGAAGAAAATCACTGGGGTTACATAACAGTATAGTACATTGCTCAGCAACAAGCAGGAAATGTGATGATCTGTCAGTGACAACTGTTCTCGTCTCCCTCCCCAGCTCCAACTGACTACGTACCAGATTTCGATTATACAGGTAGGTGTTCTCTCACTACTCTGTTGCACGTCAGTCATCCTTCCTCGTGCGCGGCAATAGGAACGTGAAACACTGCGTGCTTTTGAAGTGTTCCACGTGTGGCATGACCTCTTCTCTGCTTTAACGCAGTGAAAAGGAGCTGCTTTGATGTCAGAGGCTAACCGATTTTTTTTAAAAATGGTGCCTTTATAACAAATTATTCATATTTTAGCAATTCAGAGCATGGAAAAAGGCCTCTCAGTCTACATTCAATTATCAAGCAACTTTTTCTACAGCAGTTGCCGCCCTAATTCCATTTCATTCTCCCCACTATCCCGCCACCCCAGACCCTACCACTCACCTTTGGACTGGGATTTACAGTAGCCAATTAACCTGCTCATTCTTGGGAAGCTGGAGTATCTGCATGAATCCCAGCCAGTCAGCAAACTCCACTTAGACTGCAACAAAGGTCGAGGTTGAACCCTGGCGTCACTGGAGCGGAGAGGACACAGCTCTACCAGTTGCAACGCTGTTCTGCATCCTTTGTGATTTGACTTTAAGCTCTTTTCTCAGCTGAGTCTGAAGACCTTTGTCGTGGTGAATTGGGTCACCTTAGTGTCGGAGCATTTGTCCCCTTGAACCTTAACCTCCCACCTCTCCTGAAGAATGGTGGATGTTATTGGCCTTGACTGTCCAAGCCACCATATTGGCACATGAACTTTGACATTGGAGTAGGAACCTCACTGACATTAATACAACCAGACTTTGGGAAAGGAATATAGTACTTATACCCCAAGGAGCGTGAGGAGCAGTCAGCTCTGAAGTGCATCGGAGGGTAACAGCGACAGAACCGGCCTCAGGGTAAAAAGTCTGAATCTGGATCCCAGCCTTTATCAGGGGCAGCCAAGCCTGTCCCCCTGCGGTCAGCTATCCCAGCACAGGCCGGCTTCGCTCTCCGGTACTCAACAGGAAGCACCTTCATGCATGGATGCATCTGGTGACTCTTTTCACCACATTTGGAGCAAAACTTTCTCCTATCTGCCATGTTAGATGAGGGCTTTCCAATTTCCATTTCATGATTAGCAAATTGAACCTGAAGGGCAATTAGGCATGTTACATGATAAGAGTTTAATAGGGAATCAAACAGATGCTAATATATTTTCCTGTAAGCCCATAAATCTATTTTTCAAAAGAAATGCAGATTAGAATTTTAAAGATGAACTGCTTATGTCTTATTGATGCCATTCTCATCAATAAGAGTATTAAGATTAATAATGTTGCCATGATTTCCACATTTCACATTGGTTATACTTACCCTAGCCTTGCCGTGTAGCAGGCTGGGATTCATCTGGCAAGCCAGACGTTGATTGTCAGTCAGAACTAGGAGGATTGATGGCTATGTAAAGGTACACTCATCAGTGTCACATTGTGACAATCAGAGGTACTGAATTTTCCTTCTTGGGAACAAAAGGAAACTAATGGGAAATTATTTTTCTCTCTTTAAGGATAAGATATTAATGTTTGATAAGGGAAGGCTGGGTGTACCTCTGCTCTGCTTTGAATTCTGTTTCCAAATGGTTTGGTGTTTCCCGCCCCTGACTTTCCAGCAGGTTTGCCTGACTTTATCACATCCTTAACCTCAACCAGATTCCTCCTCTCTATGAGAAACTGTCATTTTCCTTGGAAAAGTCAGAGAGGAGATTTGAGAGAGATGGGGAAAGATCGCAACAGCCTTAGGTAACAAGATCTTCCCTTTAAGAAAAGTTAGGAACCAGGGAACGTTGACTTAAAATGATAGATAGAAGGTACAGAGAGCCTGGAGGTGGAAGCAGAGACCATTAGAGTTTTCATAAAGGACTGGAGATACATATGAGAGAAATAATCTATAGGCCACAGGAAAAGAGTGTGGGAACAGGACTGAGTTAATTGCTCTGTAAAGAGCTGGGGTGTTGCATGATAAGAATGGAGCAACTGGTCTCTTTCTGTGCCAGAACAATGCAATGAATCATTACCATGACTTTCGTTCACTGTAATAAAAACATTCAATGTATACTGTCCGTACATCAATACCACAGGGCACCAAAGTCACATGGGATTTTCTCACGCTAGGCCCAGTTTTGTCGCCCACTTACCCAACAGCACAGGTTTGATAAAAGTATTCAATGTTGTATGGGAAAAGAAAGGGGGACAGAAAAGACAAACGGGCCTGGGCGGGAAAAAGAAAGTAAGCAATAAAAGCTGGAATAGACCATTTGGTCCCTCGTATCCACTCCTTAAATCAATAAGATTGTGGCTGATCTTTTACCTCAGCATCATTCCCTCCACAAACCTTGGGGAGTGCAGGAGCAACCCGGCACAACCTCAGAATTGAGGCACGTCCATTTTGAACAGAGATGAGGGGAAATTTCTTTAGCCGGAGGTTGGGGAATCTGTGGAATTCATTGCCTTAGACAACTGTGCAGGCCAAGTCATTGGGTATTTTTAAGGCAAGGGTTGATGGTTCTTGATTAATCGGCATCAATGGTTATGGGGAGAATGGGGTTGGGAGGAATAATAAATCAGCCATGATGGGAACGCGGAGCAGTATTGATGGGCTCAATGGCCTAATTCTGCTCTTAAGTCTTATGTCCTTTGATTTCTTCAATATCTGAAACAGTATCGATCTCCACCCTGAAGCTTCTTTGCTAGAGTCCCAAAGATTCACTGGTTCTCACCCTGACTAGACAACCCCTTGTTGTGGTTCTGAACACACCCGCCAGGGGAAACGTCATCCCTACATTTACACTGTCAGGGATGTAAGAATTTTTGTACAAGGGCTTTGTGAAAAATAGTGGCAGCTGTGAAGGGGAGGAAAACATTGAGGCTTTAGATGAGCTGGTAAGGTCCATAAGACTGCTGGGGGCCTTGGGTAAGGAAAGTGGAGCAGGAGGAAGGCGAATACTCAGTGAATGAGTGGAGCTGCCTCTGAGAGCTGGATGAAAGCCAGCAGATATCCGTGCACCACAATTACAACCAGCTGTTCCTTGAATTGTTTACTTTCTGTTAATAGTTGTGGCATAGACGGGGCTGCAGTTGGACGCCGTCCCAGCCAATTACACGATTGTCAGTCTTGGCCCTGGAGAATATCAGGTTAATGAGTGTGCAGGTCACACACAGCCGTCAGTGTTTCAGAAAACCTGCACTGGCGGTTCACTCTTGACCAAATTTGTCGTGTGCCCATTGTGTGTCTATGGAGCAACTCCTCATGAAGCATCCCTTCCTGAAGGAGATAAAGGCCCCCCTCCCTCCCAGTGAACAAATCCAGGATGTTCCAATGTGGTTTTATAGTCTACACTGTCCTCTTGGATACAAAGCCACTATTGTAACATAGACGATCCTGCACACTAGATAGGATCGTGCTAAATGCAAAAACACTGGAGGAGACCAGATCCAAATCCTGTGTATACAAGAATGTCATAAACACAAGAGATTCTACAGATGCTGGGAATTCGAGCAACGCAGACAAAGTGCTGAAGGAGCTCAGCAGGTCTGGCAACATCTATGGAAGGAAATTAAACAGTTGATATTTTGGGCCAAAGCTCCTCACCGGGATTGACGAAGGGTCTCAGCCCGGAATATCAACTGTTCATTCCCCTTCACAGATGCTGCCTGAACTTCCTGAGTTCCTCTAGCACTTTGTAGAATGTGATAGTCAGCGGGAACAACTGATCGCGAGGCAATAACCTTACTTTTTAAAAAAAACACTGCCAGGAAGTAGAACATTGAACAACAGAGCACAGGAATTGAGAGACTTCAGTGAAAGGATTGAATGTATATACCCTTGAGTATCATTGTGTTGCTGCTTTAGAGGACTGGGTTTAATTATCTCATCAGAAAGACCAACAATGCAGTGTCCCTCAGCAGTACATCACTCAGCCTAAATTAGGTATTCATCTGGAGTGAGATTTGAGCTCAGTATCCTTTGGCTTGGAGACAAGAGTATTATTAAAAGAGAGGTTTAAACAGCTTACATAGCATAATATTTTCTGTTTCACATAATAGCAAACTTATCTAAACAACTAACTACCAAACCAAGGTTTGAATAACAGACATGAGATATTGTGAGGTCTTTCTTAATAACAGTTTAAGGATCAAGGTATAGAAGAGATTAATTGATCAATAAAGAAGGGAAAATTAACCTTTCATTGACACTTGATGGCCACTTTATTAGGTACACCTGCACACCTCGTTAATTGTGTGTGTTCGTCCATCGTCGACGTTGATGAGGACCTCAACACCATTATGATGGTGTCAAGACTAGCACTTGATTTGGATTTAAGTGAGGGAGAGTTGCACAGCGTCAGCCTCACTCTCTCTTCCCAATTCCCATCTGGATCCAATGGCAAGACAGAGTTGAGACGGCTGGAGATGGGACTAGGCGCAGTGGATGACCAGGACATCTTCTGTGTCTTGTCCTGCTCTACACGTTCCACAATGCTTGCAGAGACTGCTTTCTTGACTGTTGGACCTTCCATTGGTCTTGTCCGCTCAATCCGCCAGAGTCTTCACATGCTGGAATAGACAACTCCCTATCTCACCGAGGGTCTGAGACCCATCAGCTACCCTCACCTGGTTTAGCTGGCTTGTCAAAGCCATTGCCCGGCGTGTGGCCGCTGTCTCATGCAAACAGCTATGGGGAGCCACAGGTGAGAGCTGAGTGCCAGGTGGGGACCAAAGGTGGACTAACCGCCTTGAAAAGGATGCGACATGTTCCCCCGCCAGAGGTGCTACCCCTCCCTGACACCCCATACACCTCGTTAATGCAAGTATCTTATCAGCCAATCATGTAGCAGCAACTAAGTATGCAGACATGGTCAAGAGTTTTAGTTGTTGTTCAGACCAAGTGTCAGGATGGGGAAGAAATGTGATCTAAGTGATTTTAACCATGGAGTGATTATTGGTGCTAGACAAGGTGGTTAGAGTATCTCAGAAACTGTTGATCTCCTGGGATTTTTATGCACAACCGAGAGATTACAGAGAATGGAGTGAAAAACAAAAAAACATCAAGTCAGTGGCAGTTCTGTGGGCAAAAAATATCTTGCTAATGAGAAGTCAGTGGAGAATGGCTAGACTGGCTCAAGTTGACGAGTCGATAACAGTAACTCAAAGAACCATGCAGCGGTGTGCAGAAGAGCATCTTTGAACACACAACCCATTGAACCTTGAAGTGGATGGGCTACAACAGCAAAAAAACACAAACATACAGGCAGTGACCACTTTTTTAGGTACAGGAGGAACCTAATAAAGTGGCCACTGAGTACATATCACAACATCTTAAGACCCCCTCACTGCTTTATACCAATTAGGTGCTTTTGGAATTGTAGTTACTCTTGCAAGATAGGTTATTTATGGAGGGTGGACAGACCCCAAATGCTTGGGTTTTCGTTCAATGTGAGCTAAATTGTGAATGCTGATAAGGTAATTTTAAGTCTGGCTGTGGATGCTGTTGATCAACTTTTGCCTGTTTCTTATTCTTATGAATTCTAGGGAAAACACCATCTGCAAAATTTCTTAATGTTGGTTGTGCCAGACCCACTTGTTGTGAAGTGCAGACATGATGTGGTTTGGAGAGCCAGTATCCAATAGAGGAATCTCTTTATCCTCTGGTGCCAGGGACCTTTGGCTACTTTCAATAGACAGTTAGTCATTCTCTTAAAGATCTTGGATTTCTTCCACAAATTCCATTAGCCCTAATCTTAACTGAGTTCTCATCTTAATGTTTCCCCCCACCACCCATCTTTGTTTACAGCAGGGAGGGAAGACATTCAACCCATTGAGTTTATATTGGCTCCCGGAGCAATCCCAGAATCACATTCCCCAATTATTTTCCAGTACCTTGCTCTTCTTGTGTTCCCCTTCAACTCCTAATTACAGAATGGGAATAGCGTGGGAAGAGACCATTCATCCCATCACATCTGCACTAGCTCTTTACCAAGCAGCCTCCCCAGTTCCATTTGCCCTGCCCTGAGCCCATTCTCTATAACCTTTATCCTAATATTCTGACCACCCTCCTAGAGCAGGGGGAGTTTACAACGGCCAATTAATCTAGCAACCAGCACCATCCTCAGGATGTGGGAGGAAACCCAGGCTCCTAGGACAAACCCGAGCTGCCATACGTGCATACTCCTCATGGCAAACACCGGAAGTTGGGATTGAACCTGGGTTGCTGGAACAGTGTAGCACCAGTGTTGAGGCTTCATAAAAGTAGGGTTTATTCAGGGGAATCATGGTAGAGTTACACTATATCCATAATGATAAAATGAAGTTTTGGTGAAAGTTAAAGCAGAAAGTTTGATTGGTTAGTTTTTCCCATTTTGATTTGACTATCTGTGAGATAGTCTGATGGGGGAATGTTTGATATCAGCCATCTTTGAAAACATCTTTGATCCCATCAGCATTCTGAAAGGTTGATGAATAGTTATCGCCTGGTGGTAATTGTAATGCTTTACCACTTCTAGATACTGTTAGGAATAGGAACAGACGCATCATGATGTTATGCATGAACAGCTGGTGGCATTGCTCCATGACCAGGGGTCCAGAAATAAAGGTGATGGCTGCAGAAAGAAGAGTTTCCTTTCTGCTCGCAACCTGGTTGATAAGACCCACCTGGATTCCACACAGTATACCAGGATAGACTGTCCACGGCAACAAAATCTCCTCTTTGGAGACCAGAGTCAAAGTTCTCAGTGAGTTGTAGGAATGGAAGAGGCTGCACAGATGGCAGGACCATAAATGGATCAGAAACGGGGGAGAAGGTTAAACATAAAGTGTAGGTGAGATGGGGTTTGGCGTGTTGAGTGAACCGGACTTGGTGCGACTTGGAGTATTGTTGCTGTGGTAACTTCCATCGAACAATCACTTCTTATAGTAACTTACACAATGCTGAAGGAACTCAGCAGATTGGACAGCATCTGTGGAGGGGAATAAACAGTCGACATTTCAGGCTCAGATCCTTCATCAGAACTGGAGAGGAAGGGAGAAGAAGTCAGAATAAGAAGGTGGGGTGAGGGAAAGAGTACAAGTTAGAAGGTGATAGGTGAAGCCATGTAAGGGGGAAGGCCGGTAGATGGGAGAAGGGGGGATGAAGTGAGAAGCTGGGAGGTGATAGGTGGAAAAAGTGAAGGATTGAAGAAGAAGGAATTTATAGGAAAAGAGAATGGACCAAGGGAGAAAGGGAAGGAGGAGGTGAACCAGGAGTAGCTGACAGGCAGGTGAGGAGAAGAGAAGGATGAGTGGGGACTGGAAGAAGAGGGAAAATTATCAGAAGTTTGAGAAATCGATGTTTGAGGTTTGAGGCTGCTCTGATAGAATATGAGGTGGTGCTCCTCCAAACTGAGAGTGGCCTCATCGTGGCAGTAAAGGAGGTCGTAGAGCGATATGTCAGAATGGGAATGGGGATTGAAATTAAATGGTTGGCCACCGGGAAATCCTGCTTGTTGAAGAAAATCACTTCCTTATTAGGAATGTGCTGTTTAAACACTGCTGGTGATTCGTCGGAAGCAGCTAATTGCAGTTCCTTTCTTTTATTAATAGGCACAAATTTTGAAACAGAACCCACAGAGCCTGGCCCTCTTGGTAAGTAATGAAATGATCATGCCCTCCTGGGTTAATTTGCTACAATTTGAGGTTTTCATTACCCTGATGTTTATGATCATCTTTAAGTCATTAAGAACACAAGAAACAGAAAATTATAATAAAACCAAGCAGAGTCAAAACTATTTTGTGAAAGGCAAATTTTATTTGTCAAATTTAATAAAATTTTCTGGGGTATAAAGCAGTGTAGCCATGGTTTTACATAAATTCAGTTCGTCTCCTAACTTTTCGCATTCAATTCCTCCAAAACTGAACTTCAGTCTTTCAGTCTTTTATACATTTGTGAAGCTGTGTTTAGCAATGCTGCATTGCCAGATCTTTCTCTGCTTTATAGTTTCTTCACTGCCAAGGTACAAGTTGTCATTCTTTTTACACAATTCAGCGAATACCAGAGGAGATTCGTGAAAATGATCCCAGGAATGAAAGGGTTAATGTAAGAGGAGCTTTTGATGACTCGGGGTTTGTACTCTCTGGAGTTTAGGAGAATGGGGGAGGGGGGAATCTCACTGAAACTTTTCAAATATTGGAAGACCAAGATAGAGTGAATGTGCAGAGGATGCTTTCCACAGTGATGGGAGCACAGCCTCAGAATTGAGGGATGTCCATTTAGTACAGAGATGAGGGAAAACCTCTTTAGTCAGAAGGTGGTGAAACTGTGGAATTTTTGCCACAGACAGCTGTGCAGGCCAGTTCATTTGGGAACTTTTAAGACCACGGTTCATAGGTTCTTGATTAATCAGAACATCAAAGGTTACAGGGAGAAGGCAGGAAAATGGGGTTGAGGGGAATAATAAATCAGCCGTGATGAAATAGTGGAGCAGACTTGGTTGCTGAGTGAATGAAATCGCCGGAGAAAATTATTGATAGATACAAAGCAGCTTCTTTATTCGACAAAACAAGGTACAGCAGGCATCATATGGAGATGCTTTTGGTGGAAAGGGCTACTGGCCCTAAACACAAAGGACAATTCCAAATTTACATAGTATAGACAATGCTTTCTTTTGAAACGACATACAAACTTCACACCTTCTGATTCGCATCCATCCCACAGACGCCAGTATCGTCCAGACTGGGATTCACTCCTTTTAGGAATCCATTGTTCCAAATTAAATCCACAATACATTATCAAGGAATAGAAGACTGGCAACCAAACCCGTTTACTAAATGTAAATGACCTAAACCCAAAAATCACTCTAACAGACTTGATGGGCCGAATGCCTAATCCTGCTCCATTGTCTTGTGGTCTAATTTAATTTGTCATTTACTTAACCGTTCTGTGGGGCTATTTTTTGCCCTTCTGTCATTTTGGTGCACTTATTAACTCTAAACCCCAAATTAAAAAGAAAATAACATCATATTTGGGGATAGACTAATACCCAGTGAAAATCCTAGTTAGCCTTTTGGACAACTATTATGGAAATAACTTTGATACATTTAATATTATTGGTGGCAAAGGATGATCTTGAAAACAGAGTACAACTTTAGCAGTGTGAGAGTTAAAAGCATAGATGTGCTTTGGAGGCCAAGTCGTTGGGTATATTTAAAGTGGAGGTTGATAGGTTCTTGATTAGTGATGGCGTCAAAGGTTATGAGGGCAGGAGAATGGGGTTGAGAGATTAAAAATCAGCCACGATGGAACTGTAGAGCAGACTTGATAGACCGAATGGCCTAATTCTGCTCCTACATCTGATGGCCTACTGGTCAAAATGGATAGTTTCCTGAAGAAATAATTGTGGGTCCAAAATGAATCAGGTTATTTTAGGTCTCACCTTGTGTACTATGCAGGCTTAATTGATCATACAGTGTATCAACACAGCCTCTGTGAACAAATTATCCTAATATGATAATGCATTTACTTCAGTTTCATCATGAACTAGGATATTGAGTATAATTAAAGTCCATAGTCTGGATGAGGCCAGCATTGACTAAACTGAACAAACAGACCAAAAAGGTTCACCAGTTGATAAACAGCAACCATTTAAAGAAATATTTTGGAATTCTTAATACTTGTGCATTCCATTGAGAAATGAAAGCTCTTCAGAGAAAGTTTATGTTGACGGATAACTAAAGTACAGCTATGTAAAATGGAAGAGAGTAACAAAAATAACAAGTTCCATCCAGATATTGATAAGATAAACTCTAACGATAAAGAAAAGACTGAGACATTTAATAAATGTGTCCGGTCAGTCTTTGTTCCAGAAGACACAGTAAACGTGGCCGAAATGGAGGCAGATTAACGATGCAGTGAGTAGAGGTGACCCAAGCTAATTCCATGCCTCCCCAGGGTTACAACCATTTGCAAGTTGGAAGTAGCATCACCTGGCAATATACTTAAATAAAACTTTGGCTAAATAAAGGGAAATTATACTTAAAGAAAGCATTCAACTCAACCATTTAGATTTCTCTGCAAGATGCAATGCTATTGCCACAAATTGAGTTCCCTCACGGCAGAAGATGCCCGCAGTCCCACCAGTCTCCCAAATGCCCGATCACATGTGTGGGCTGTCCATAAGTTAGGCATTTAAACCTGGGAAGAATTATAATAATACTGAAAAAAAATTAGTGGAGAAATTACGGCATTAAAACCAGGTGGATTCTCCTTCCTGATTATCTGCATCCCAAGGTTATATCTCAGTTTTATAGAAATAGTGGATGATTTCCCAAAACTCCCTAGAATCTGAAAGAGTTTCAGTAAATTTGAAGGTGGGATATGCAGTATAATCCTATTGTCTAAAGAAGATGGGGGAGAGAGAAAACACTGAACCCAAAATCTGTTGTTGGCAAAATGCTGGAACTCATCGTTAAGAACACAAAGACAGAAAATCGTCATAAAACCAGGCAGAATCAAGGTGATCAACAGGAATTCTGCAGATGCTGGAAATTCAAGCAACGTACATCAAAGTTGCTGGTGAACGCAGCAGGCCAAGCAGCATCTATAGGAAGAGGTGCAGTCGACGTTTCAGGCCGAGACCCTTCGTCAGGACTAACTGAAGGAAGAGTGAGTAAGGGATTTGAAAGTTGGAGGGGGAGGGGGAGATCCAAAATGATAGGAGAAGACAGGAGGGGGAGGGATAGAGCTGAGAGCTGGACAGGTGATAGGCAAAAGGGGATACGAGAGGATCATGGGACAGGAGGTCCGGGAAGAAAGACAAGGGGGGGGTGACCCAGATGATGGGCAAGAGGTATATTCAGAGGGACAGAGGGAGAAGAAGGAGAGTGAGAGAAAGAATGTGTGCATAAAAATGAGTAACAGATGGGGTACGAGGGGGAGGTGGGGCATTAGCGGAAGTTAGAGAAGTCAATGTTCATGCCATCAGGTTGGAGGCTACCCAGACGGAATATAAGGTGTTGTTCCTCCAACCTGAGAATCAAGGTGATTTTGTGAAAGGCAAATTGCATTTGTCTGACGTAATAATACTTTTCTGGTGGTAGAAACAAACAGATTAGACAAGGAGAAATCAGTTAATGTAGTGTACCTGGAGTTTTAAAAATAAAATTTGCTTTGATACCACAGAAGATAAGAAATAAGAGCACAGATAAAGATTTATTGAGAGAGAAAGCAGGAACAGTGCACTCTCAGATCATCATTGGTGATGTGCTGCGGGTTCATTCCTGGGTTCTGAGCTACCTGCAGCTTGTTGATGTTCTAAGAAGCAGAGTGTAATATGCCATTAATAAAAACAGAGAGAAAAAGTGAGTTGTGGGGAAGAAGCAACAAACCTACAAAGAGAAATGGACAGGTTAAACAAGTGGGCAAGACAGTGGAGTATCATGTGGCAAACTATGAGCTTTACACTCAAAACTGAGGGAACTGGGTTCAACATTTTGAGTGATACTAAACACCTGCTTTAGGAGTCTTGGCTAACATCCCTCTTTCAATCAATCTTCACCTTTATCTAATTGGAAACTCTGCTCAGAGCCACCTGATAGAGTTTCCATCCCCCACCTACCTGTAGTGCTAAAAGGTGGCATTATATACATCTCTCCTACACTTACAGTCACTGTCATCTTCCACATCTTCCACTAAGGCCATACAAGGAAACATCAATCCCACTGTATGGCTGACTTTGCATTCAGGAGGCACAATGCATATTACTAGGTCAGGAAAAGAATAAAATACATCTTAAGACAATGAGATACTCAGCTTGTTTTACTGATCTGCAGAGACCTATGGCGCATTTCATTCCCTGAGCGAATAACAAGCCAATTGATAATCTGCTTACTTGAGACCACCTCTGATGTTTTCATGTGGCTAGCAAAGTCAAATATCCTCTCCTTATCTAGGCTCAAACATATAAAAGGATGGCTGTTTGTTGATTGTTGAAAGTCAAAAAGTTTGTGTACTCTCAAAGTTAGCTTGGTACAGATCACAGTATTCTAATCTCTTGAGTCAATATTAAGGACTCGAGGTAAATTTTAGGACTTGCGTGTGTGGGTTTACATTCCAATTCAATACTGAGGGAATTGTGTTTATCTTTTTGAGTGATGCATGAAACATCTCTTTCAGGAGTCGTGGCTAACATTCCTCCCTCAAATAATTAATGGATGATTCATTGCATTGCTGTTTTGAGACCTTGCAAGCTGAAATTGCGTCTACAAATATAACAATCAACGTCCTCCCAAATTAATTCATTATTAATTATGTGAAATATATAACCTGTGTCTGATGAGTTGGAGTGCAATAAACCAGTCTTGCTTCAGGCAAGTAAAGAGTTAAGTTAATCCCAAACTATATCTCCTTAGTCTAGTTCTGTGTGGTTATGATAGTGATAGTTTGGTCCTTTGAATGTTTGGATGCTGGAAGCTATTACGGTCATTTGTGAAATATGTACTTTAAGTTGCATGGTCCATTTCCTTAAACTTAAATGAAACACAACATCCAGAAGATAAGATTAGTCTTTCACTTTAATTGTAAAAGACTTTTACAATGGCAACTTGTCTGACATCAATTCAGTTTGATTTTTTAAATCTCGTTTTCAGATGTCTGGAGATCTCAAGACCAAAGGGGAAACTCATTGTCGTATCTCCCTCCTCACCACCCTCCCATCTCCACTACCTCCCCCCTCTCTCTGGTACAGAACTCACTGTTCGACAGCTCCAGAAACAGAAGGGAGAAGTACCAACTCATTTCAAACTGCGGCTTGCAATTTTCCCCTTCCCTGCACTGGAATTTTTGTCAGTTTTCAGTGTCCCCTGTTTTCTCAACTATTTAGTTTTCAGTGACCCCTGTTTTCTAAACTATTTCATCGAAGGAGATTGCCTCTTATTCATTCTTTTGAAGCTCTTCATGGCTTTAAACTGCTTCATAAAATGTGCTCTTTGTTTTCCCTGTTCTGAGGCCAACTATTAAAACCTCACCTATCTCCCCTCATAATCATAAGCTGTTATACTTTGCACTGCTCGACCTCCAGAACTGGCTACAACAATCCATCTTACACTTAATCGCCAATTTATAATGGCTTTCCAGGACTTCCTTGTCCATGTACCGAAGTTTCTAATTATAAAGCTGTGGCCAAGGGTTCCATATAGCTTTGTCCTGCCTCTTCAAGGTACTGTATGAAGGAACCCCTATGTCTCCCTGATCTTACATAAAGTTGTAGACATGTTGTTCAAAGTTAAATAGCATCTTCCTTTGTCAAACTCGCTTTCTGTCAAACTCCATCTTCCTCACGTCTGCTCATTTCACCAGTCTGCCCATTTCCTTCTGAAGTCAATTATTAAACCTTTTACTGCATTTCCATATTTTGCATTCACTTTATTAACATTTATACATCAAAAGGAACGACGATCTCAGCACTGGTCTCCTGAGGACAATGCTGTACATTCTGTGACTGTCAAACGCCACTTCCTTCAAGGTTCATACTAGTTAATTCTCAACGGTTTCAGTTTTGTCCCTTCTATTATCTGTCATTTAGTCGCACACCTCTGTGGCATTAACTGTACTTCATTCCATTCTTCAACCTTGCCTTTACTGAATCACTGTAAAAACGTTCTCCCTCACAAGTTGCCTCCACAAGGATGGATGTCCTCTGTTTCTCTCATTTAGTTACTTTTCATGTGTTAAGTGTGATGATAAACGTAGGTTGAGAGGTTAGTAAGGGCATCAAAAGTTGCGGGGGGGAAGACAGGAGAATGGGATTGAGAGGGAAAATAAATCAGCCGTGATTGAATGGCGGAGCAGATTCAGACATCCCACCTCGCCCGGAAGTTCCGGGAGTCTCCCACGTATTGATAGCGGCTCCCTGATGCCCGCAAATTATATACAATATCACGGAAATCAGTTTTTTTGAGAGTGAGCAAGTGAGAGAGAGAAAGCAAGAGAAAGCACAAGGGCGACCACGAGAGAGAGTGCGTGAGAGAGAGAGCAAGAGCAAGCAAGCGAGAGTGCGCGAGCGAGAAAGAAAGCAAGTGAGAGCGACCATGAGAGAGAGAGAGAGAGACAGCAAACGAGCAAGCAAGAGCATACCATGGGAGAATGTTCCAAAAAAAAGAAAATATGAAACGTATGTCACCCCAGACTACCCTCAAGTGTACCCCTGCCTAATAGGGATCAAAAATAAAAACAGTGTTGCTCGCTGCACTGTTTGCAACAGTGACTTTTCTATTGCCCATGGTGGGTTAAGACTGTAAAAGATATGTTGAGGTGGGCTTAACAGGTGTCATTCGTTCATTAGCATAGCTAACGTTATTTAAACTAGCTGGCCAGCTGCTAAGGAGCTACTCTATTGCAGACACCCCACCTCTCCCGGAAGTTCTGGGAGTCTCCCGCAAATTGATGGTGCTACTTCCCTGAAATCAGTTTTTGCAGGGTGGGATGTCTGCAGACTTGATGAGTCAAATAGCCTAATTCTGCTCCTTTCTCGTACAATATAAGCTAATTAGGTGACACATCAGTTGGGGGGACTATTTATTTTCTCATCCCTCGCTCCTTCAGTTGAAATTTGCTCAGCATGGGTCGGGAATTGACCCACACATATATGGTGAAACATGTGATGTATATATTAACATTCCTTTCTATAATGCTTCCTTTTTATTTTGCTATAAGATTGTAGGGAGGAGCAGTATCCATGCACCAGACTCTATTCTGTGCACAAGCCCTGTAAGCAGTGTCTCAAGAGCCTTTGCTTTTACAGGTAAGCTCATGCTGTTTATCTTCCCAAAGAAATTATATTTGTGTCTCAATGCCCTTTTCCACTTTCTTCCTGGGTTTCAAATTCATTTCTGTGACCAGTTCCTCCTTGAGTCCATGAGCAGTCCCAAGTGTGGGAGTTGAGACAGTTGTGTGACAGCATAACATGTGAGTACGGCAACGAAAGTGACCACATCAGATATCTGTAACTCAGCTACATTCCTCCAATAAGTCAGATCAAACGAGTATCTGATGGGATGGGGCATGATATCAAGTATTGAGCTAGTAATTTCACAGACTGTACAGAGAAAAAGTTTAATGAATTCACGTAATTCAATGTGCAGAGCACATTTTCTGGAGTGTTACCAAGATAACAATTCAGTTCTATATAAGTGGACTGGCTTACCAAAGTAGATTTTTTTTCCCCCACTCCCCTGTCCTTTTCGTAATCGAAGGAATGGGATCCAATCAGAAACTGGAGTTATTGGGCGTGATTGAAGCATTTTAATTTTAAACCTCAGTCAGGTCTGGTTTGATTGGTGCATGGAAGTTGTTCAGCTTGGGCAAGGTGACTTCAAGCATTTCTCGAAAGAGCCCAGCATCATTGTCGAAGTGAGCTGAGGCCCCTATTTTAGGGAGGCAGGAGCCCAATTCAATCAGGGCAATCGCTTTCAACTACAGCCTGCCCCGCTGCCTGTTGGAAATCCTCCTGGAGAAATGGGGCAGGGAACAGGACTGCTCCTGAAGAGGCCGAAGTAAATTGGGAGGCAGAACGGAGCTGTTTCTTATTGCTTGTTTCTGTGCTCATCATTCGCCCTCTCTGCTTTGCAGCCTTCGTAGGGTCTATGTGGTTAACAAGGAGGTCTGCATTCGCACTGTCTGTGCTCACGAGGAGCTACTGAGAGGTGAGTCTGAGTCCTCGGCTTTCTGATGCCAAGTGTGGGCAAGGCCGAAGGAGGGGTTGGACCTTTTCTGCAGCCTCACTCAACTGCAAAGTGGAGCTGAGGAGAGATGCAAAGATCTGCACGTAGCCTGCTTTAAGTACATGCAAGGAACTAGCAGGAGAATGGCAGGGAAATGATTGTTCCCCCTGCTCATCCAGCCCGATACTGCACTTGAACCTCAGAAGCTTCTTTCTGCCTCGGCTGATGTTTGCATTGCAGTTCGAATGATTCAGAAGTGAATAAAGCTAGTTAAGTCATTCTGCTCTGTGAAAACAATGCCAGCCGCGATTCGGTGAGCGGATTTCTGGAGGGCTTGTGAAGCCCTTGCCAGATAGTGGGGTTGGGTAGTAATGAGGAGATGGAGACTATCATCGAGTCTCCAATGGTCAACCAAGTGGAGGTCTTTAGGCATGTTGGATGGGTTTGCTATGATCGGGAAGTGTGTTGGGGCAGACTTTTAATACCTCAGTTCTGTCCAATGGCAGTGTCAGAGTTTGAAGTTTACAAGACAATGATGAATGAATGGTGTGTGAGCTTGGTGTCTCTCACCCATCTGCAATGCTGGTCTTGTCCTTGAATGTTTGTGTTTGCTTTGTGCGTTGCCTTAGTACAATGTTACCTGCTTTTGGTGACCAAGCGGAGAGAATGGGGCAGAGGAAGGAACTATTTTCACAGGGAAACTCTGAAGTTTGGAGGAACAGTACCACTTGCTAAATAGATTTGAAACCTTTTGAATACTGAAAGGCCTAGACAGAGTAGATGTGGAAAGGATGTTCCCACAGTGGGAGAGTCTAGAACAAGAGGGCACAGCCTTAGGATAGAGGGGCGCCTTTTCAAAACAGAGATGTGGAGAAATTTCTTTAGCCAAAGGGTGGTGAATTTGTGGAATTTGTTGCCACATGCAGCTGTGGGGGCCAGGTCGCTGGGTGTAGTTAAGGCAGAGATTGATAGGTTCTTGATTGGACATGGCATCAAAGGTTATGGAGAAAAGGCTGGGAAATAGGGTTGAGGAGGAGAAAAAAAAAAGGATCAGCTATGATTGAATGGTGAACCAACTCAATGGGCCAGATGGCCTACTTCTGCTCCTATGTCTTATGGTCTTATGGTCTTAGATGACTGTTAGAAGCACAGTACTGCATCCAGTTCTGTTCACACTTTAGGACAGCGGTGGAAGTCTGAGTATTTATCAGATAGGTTCCAGAGATGAAGAATCTTAGGAACAAGGTTGGGCTGGAATTGTTCTTGGAGAAAAGAAGATTAGCAGGAGGTTTGATAGTTGAGTGCAAGATTCTAACAGATAAGATAAGATGGGCAAGCATAGTGCCCATTAGTTGATGTGACCAGGAGTAGGGTGTTTAGCAAAAGACATGGGAAGATAGGAAGAAGAACATGTTACACACTGAAGTCACCATCATTAAGGGTGGTGAAAGTAGCAACCAGTGAATCAGATGAGAGTTGGGTGATCATCTGAGAGAAATAAAGTTTTGGGGATGAGCAGGGGAATGAGACTGTGTGTGCTAGGCTGATGCTATGAATCAGATGGGCTAAATGGACTTCTGTGCTGTTATGAATCTAGGCAGGGGACCAAAAATGCTAATGTTGACAGTGTTATAGATGTCCTTAAACCTGCAGAAAGGGTCAGTGTTCAGTTAGCAGATCTGTAGCTTGGGAGCCTCCGCAAAATATGCAATGACACTGTTCGAAATCAGGCCTGTTCTCCAAACCACGAGTGAGCACACGACCTGTTATAAAGAAACCAATGAAGCTGCCGGCTGCTCATTGTCGGCTCGTACAAAGCATCCCTATTCACCTGCCGCCTGATCTCACCTTCTCCGTCTCCCTTCCAGCCGACCTGTGCCGAGACAAGTACTCAAAATGCGGAGTCATGGCCAATAGCGGGCTGTGCGGCCAGATGGCATCATCATGCGTCAAGAGCTGTGGCTCCTGTTGAGTGGGACGAGGAAGCTGACGGAGAGGGCCTCACGTGGTGCTGTGGTCCAGGAGATAATCTCCACATATATCAATAATATACATTAAGTAATTTTAGAGGAATCATTTTCATATTTCTATAACTCTGATGGTGCTGAGAGACTTTTCATATAAACCTCATGATTAAGTCAGTTCTTGATGCACACATGTTCTAGATTATTACTGTTTGGAGGTGATCCTTACAAGCCGGGTTACGTATACCTTAGGGCTTAGCTCTCCCACCCTTTTACAAATGTGAGTGTGGTGACTTACGAAACAAAACATTCGCTGTTTCTTTTCGGCTTCGTTGTACTTGTCTGGGAAAATTGTGGTGGAGAGAAGAGTACGTCACAGTGAATTTACTGCCCCTCTTAATCCAGTTTCTTGGGAGGGAAAAAAAATTGAGAGTACTTTTCTCTTTCATTCTGTTAACTCTTCCTTGCTTGAATTTGATCCTTTAGCCTTTGGGATTCCCCAGATACCACCACCAAAGTCCATCCTACGACTAACTGCTTTTCTGAAGGCAGCCTGACAGTTGAAGTTGTTCTGACACAGCACAGAAAGACAGATTATGGAACCAGTCAAACACTCTTCATTTCATATTTCTAAGAGACAACCAGCTGGCAAGCTATCTTAAATAGTGAAGATATTCCCACCCCCTCCTCGCCTTTGCGCGAGTTTTCCCTCTGATGGACATTAGTATTCCAATCTGTAGATCGTGTCTCAGAACTCCCAGGCACTCCTGCGCCTGCCACTCAGTACAATCCAGCACTGTTACACAATACTCCTGGTGTCAGGGTGAAGTGTAAACACTCTAGCCTCACATTACACTGATCCCGTATGCTGTCTCAATTCTGATTCTGTCAAGATAGACCAGCCAAAAACTTTGAGATAATAATTTATGACACATAATGTAATACTCAGGAACATTTAGTAAGTGTTCAGCGTTTTTGACTTGCCAGACGGTTTTTGGTGCTGTTGTTCTCCCTGTTCTTTCTCCCCCATACATAGGAGTGTAGCGAACTTACTCGCGGGTGTCTGCGAGATTGAATGGACATGACAGTTGTTAATTGTTAACAACTGACAGTTGTCAGTTGATGTGGCCATGATATTCACCACATCATGGCCAGTGATGAATAACGTGACAGTGGGTGAGGATGAAGAGCCAACCTTTTCCCTCTAATGGTGCCACCGTGCTCATCAAATCAAAAAGTCAAGAAACTATTAATACATGGCCTTAAGCTTTTAATGAAGCACATCTGGATGGGTTCCAGGACGTGCTTGAGAGTGTAGTGCAAGGGCTGTGATATGGTTCCAACAATTATGCCACAGCATTTGAATCCCCTGTTTCACAAATGTGCCAGTGTACGAGTATTCAGATGGATTAAAAGGGATTCACACCGGATGTGAATTTTATGCTCATGTTTTTACAATTATTTTAACTTTCCACTCACCTGCCCACTCTGTGGCATCCATCATGATTCCCAGACTTACTACCACACCTTTACGCTTCATTCTTGCAATATGCTTCTGGACAGATTTCGATGTTTCTGACTTTTCTCCAACCTAAGAGTGCAACCTCTGCCTGATATTGCCATAGGAATGCCAAACATGTCTTCCTGATCAAAAATGTGTTCACTTTCGCAATAGGTGAACAGTTCTGATAAATCAGTTAGGAAGTTTCAAGTATGTAAGTGTCCACACATTAGTACCAGTATTAAGATTCTGCAATCGTGCTGACAGGAACGGCACGATGATCTCACCTAAGGAACGTAAAGCCGCTTGGTCACAGTGACACTCCAATGAATTGCTACATCCTCATGTGTTGCAGTGGTTACTGTTTAAGTGTGTACGTGTTTACTGTCAGCTGAAACCTTCCTGGTAGCGTTCTTCATGAGCACTGTACTGTAATACTCTAACCAGTTATCTAGGGGAAATTCTGTGAACAAATACTGGATTTAGAGACTTTCTGAGGAGTTCGGGATGTCTCCATTTCATCAAACTTGGCTTCAGTTACATCTGTGTTTTTTTTTGAAATAGTTTTTCAGTGATGCTTAAAAAAATCCCTAAACATAAGGAGGAGACTGGGGAGTTTAACAGTTGTACAGGGTTTAAGGAGCGAGACATGCCATTTAGAAACATAGAAACACAGAAAACCTACAGCACAATACAGGCCCTTCAGCCCACAAACTTTTGCCGAACATGTCCCTACCTTAGAAATTACTAGGCTTACCCATAGCCCTCTATTTTTCTAAGCTCCATGTACCTATCCAAAAGCCTCTTTAAAAGACCCTATTGTATCCATCTCCACCACCGTTGTCGGCAGCCCATTCCACGCACTCACCCCTCTCTGAGTAAAAAAACTTACCCCTGACATCTCCTCTGTACCTACTCCCCAGCACTTTAAAACTATGCCCTCTCATGCCAGCCATTTCAGCCCTGGCAAAAAGCCTCTGACTATCCACACGATCAATGCCTCTCATCATCTTATACACCTCTGTCAGGTCACCTCTCATCCTCCGTCGCTCCAAGGAGAAAAGGCCAAGTTCACTCAACCTGTTTTCATAAGGCACGCTCCTCAATCCAGGCAACATTCTTGTAAATCTCCTTTGCACCCTTTCTATGGTTTCCACATCCTTGAGGTAGTGAGGCGACCAGAACTGAGCACAGTTCTCCAAGTGGGGTCTGACCAGGGTCCTATATAGCTGCAACATTACCTCTTGGCTCTAAATTCAATTCTACGATTGATGTAGGCCAACACACTGTATGCATTCTTAACCACAGAGTCAACCTGCACAGCTGCTTTGAGGGTCCTATGGCCTCGGACCCCAAGATCCCTCTGATCCTCCACACTGCCAAGAGTCTTACCATTAATACTATATTCTGCCATCATATTTGACCTACCAAAATGAACCACTTCACACTTATCTGGGTTGAACTACATCTGCAACTTCTCAGCCCAGTTTTGCATCTTATCAATGTCCTGCTGTAACCTCTGACAGCCCTCCACACTATCCACAACACCCCCAACCTTTGTGCCATCAACAAACTTACTAACCCATCCATCCACTTCCTCATCCAGGTCATTTATAAAAATCATGAAGATTAGGGGTCCCAGAACAGATCCCTGAGGCACACCACTGGTGACTGACCTCCATGCAGAATATGACCCGTCTACAACTACTCTTTGCCTTCTGTGGGCAAGCCAATTCTGGATCCACAAAGCAAAGTCCCCTTGGATCCCATGCTTCCTTACTTTCTCAATAAGCCTTTCTGCTTGTGATATATTGTTAAATGTGCTGTGAGAATGGCTCTCAGCTCAAGACCGTGGTCTTGTTTTGCTGCCTCTTCCCTTCCAAACTTCCAGCGAAGGTGATGCAAGACTCAATACTGATCATCCAGTGGTCACATTCTGCACATCGTTCTTGGGATCCACTTGAGGCTTGGAATTGCTCCTCCGTGAAATCTTACTGTATCCGCATGTACGGACATAAATACTTGGTGACCAAAGGAATTCATGCACGACGCCTAAATTAGACCTTGGGGACTTTCAGTCTGAGGCCCTTTCCAGTTTAGTAAGTACTGTCTGCTTGAGGAATGGGATTAGGATCTCTGAATGCCTATAATACATTTAAAGATTCATGGTGGGGGAAGAGAAACAGAACAGAAATGGGGTCCAGCTGTTAAACGTCCACTGGTTGCTTCTGGAAATGTATATAGTTACTTAATATGTTCCTAGCATCTTGTGGTCAAACATCTACACCATTCTATATCAACTCTAATGGCTCAGTTCCCCCTTTGAGATCTGCATAGGACAGCTCACGTTAATTGCAGCTCTGCGAAAATGAGGAAGGGAAAATGCAGACTATTGAAAATGGTCAGTAAATTGGATTGGCCCTTTCATAGAACCAATGATGGGCCAAATGGTCTCCTACCACAACTCATTGGTTGAAATACCAGCAATCCACTGGGCAGCTGGCTCCATCAATGACTAGACCGGTAGTAAAATTGGAAGGGGGTAGCTGTTAAATACTCTAGCGACTTCCTGGTTGGTTAGCTGGCTAGGGTTGCAGTCATGGACCTGCAATTGTTCTCCCTACCCCAAAATGTAAATCAAACGAAGCTCTTTTTGCTGCCCGCTAACCAAGTTACTCATTTTCCCTGCTGGAAAATGCTCCTAAATAGTGACATCAATCTGAGGTGTGCTTGGGTATCTCTTGCAACAAAAATACCTGGTTAAGCTCACTCACCAGGTTCTGAAGTGAAGGGCTACTTGGGTCCACTCTACATGGACATGAATCAAAGGAGATCAATGCTTTAGAGAGGGGCAAAACTTGGGGGGGGGGGGAAGCCCCATTAAAATAAATGCTCATTACTCTGTACACTTTGACATGTGGAAAAATGAAACTTGAGACATCTACTTGCTCAGAACTCCTCGGTATAAACGTTCTTTAAGTGTGATTGGGAGGAGGTGCCACAGTATGTATAGCTGAGTGAGATATTTCCGTGTAATCTGATTCATATAACTGATATATTCTGTTTTGTACAAAATTAAAAATCACTTAAACATCAAGATGATGGAATCTGGTTCGTTGCTTTTCCTTGAGATTTGTCAAAACATTACAAGGATATTAAAGGCCGATCAAGACATTACATTTCTCTTTGAGAGGCAGAGCTGGCCCCAGGTGTGTTGCATGTGTCTGGACTTTCCCACAAATGGGCTGCTCACAATTTAGTAGACCAAGACTGCAGGAACGTAATATCAATCAGAAACTGTTTTCTAATTCAGCTTTCTTCCTCAAGTATGGCCCAGTGAAAAGTGAAGGAAAACAATACAAAAAAAAAAAATTCTTAAAACAATCCGAAGAGTTAATTTTGTTCATTGTTTATTTTTGGTACCATCTAGTGTTGCAAGTCACAGCAAAATGCCTGTCATAATGAGTGACACCCGTCATTTCTCCAATCCACTTCTCAGTGTGATAAAAAAACATCTGAGTAAAAAAATTAACACCAAGTAACACTGAACAGGTGAAATACATTTAGTGGATGCAAGGGACATAACGGCTGGTAATGCAATAACACACCTACAAAAACAACCACGCCAAACACACACACGAAATCAGTACAAACACATCACAGGGCTCAGGTACAGCAAGCACTAGAGAAAAGCAGGGTCAGGACAGAATGCTCGCCTGGTGCTTGGCAAAAGATGCTAGGTGGGTGAATTCAACATGAGGCAGTGTCGGGGACTGATGCAAGAGACGCCTCGTGGGATTTCCCTTGGTGTCCAACCCACTCAAATATCACTCGGCAAATTTCATGTGAAGCCTTGTATTCCCCAGGGCTCATTCTCAACACTTAGATGACTGACCATTCCAGAGGATTGGCCAATTGGATTTTGGTTGCCAATTTCAACGTTTGGAGATTTTCCAATGCAGCTCTACAAGGGAGCCAGAAGTAGCACCAGCAAGAATCTTTTGTGAGATGTCAGAGTAACAAAGTAAAAGCTTGCTAAAAACCTTCAGGAAGACACATTTCTGAGAATCTGTAAAACATCACTCTGCATCTATTGCAATTTGTTAGAAAAACCACCAGTTTATAAAACGGCTAAAGCAAACACGTTCTGTACTTCTCTGGGCAAAGGACAAGGTACTAAAAACAATGTATTTTTCACTCTTGTTCAAAGCCACTGCTAAAATTATTGGTAAACAACAGAAATGACTAGAAAATTGAACCATTTCTAAAAACAAATCAAAAGAGAAAAAAAAAGTAATTTTGAATGCAAGTTGCATCGATTTTGCTTAGATCACATGTAAACGAAAACTTGTAAGCATAAATCTATTTTTTTTGAAAAAGTGATACTTAATAAAATTGTTTTAGTCCAGTTAGTTGATGGAAGTATTCCTCTGTATTGGTTCTGGATCGAGTAATCTTTGACATAGTGTTTACTCTCCAAAGTTGACTGCACAAAGTTGCAGTCATTTGAGTGCACAGAATTAAAGCTGACAACAGAATTCAATATATTAGCTTTCTCAAACAATTAAGAGCTTGGTTTTGCCAACTGCTAGTTATTAAAGTACTTTAGAACTAAATTTTTTTGTGGTCATACTGAAAGGATATATTCTTGATAACTGTAGAAATAATTGCATTCTGGATGATGAATGTATTAAATTAAACCTATCTTCAACCCCAATAACATAATTTATATTAAATTATAAGAAATGCATATCTAATGCCGTGCAAACAAGCACCTTGTACACAGTCTCTAATCGTACAGAGGCTCCCTGTGCAGTCAAGAATTCCATTCAGTGAAAACTATGCCAGCTCAGCAAAGATACCTGATCAAATTCAGCTGGATTGCATGACTGTAGATTGGGCAATGGCAAAAGGAAAATCCAGCTGGGCTCCTGATGCCACGGACAATTTACCAGCTTCACTGTTCACCAGCCCTTGCAGCCAAATGCTATTGAGTGAACTTTGCACGATGACAGGTTGAGGTTCAAGTTTGCAGCTCTTTCCTCTCTAACGATCACAGGGCCTTTTGGGAGGGAACTGATCAGACGAGTTGGCTTCTCCCAAGTTCTAAAACGTCAACTACTACCTTACTTTTCTCAGGCTACTCACTGCAGATCAGGATTGAATTTGAGACTTCCCCATTCAGGACGGTTCTGAGGGATCAGAGAAGCTCTTGTATCAAGATAATAAAAACACCATCTGGTTTAATGCGGATTGTTCTGCATTAACTTCGTAACCATTTTATCTTAAAGCCTTCCAGTTCCATCATTAAAATCTGCCTCACTGGCCTGTTGTTTCCTGTTGGTCTGGAAGCAAACATTCCCAGCATTTGCTGGTCTGTCACCACAGTAACTTATAACCAGCTTGAAGTCCAACCATGATCTGCAAGTTTGCTCAAAATGGTTGATGCTGATCGGGAAGCGAACAGCTTATGTTCTATGGACGCTTGTGGATTAAGGATTGGAAACTGAAGTGGGAGAAAACACACAACATGAGAAGTATTTTCTCCTTATTCAGCATTGTATTCCATGACCCATATATGACAGGGTTAGAGTTAACATTTTAATCGTCGCCATCTTTCTCCACACTGATCTCAGGACGTGAGTTTGAAGTTAAAGAAAGTTCTCTAGGCCTGCAGCTATTCCTCACCCAACAATAAAAAAAGGCAGATTATGTAGTCATTATCACAGTGCTTTCTGGGGGAATCTGGCTGCCCTCCTTCCTGGATCACAATGGTGACAAGGTTTCAAAGAAATAATGACTGTGACACATTTTGGAACAACCTTAATCAAGTGGTCATTTCTTCTGGTTTCTGGGTGTTTCTGAATTTTCCTCACCTGTAGAGGTTCAACTAAAAAGTAAACAGCAGTTCCACCACTGAACTCCATTTCTTGCCAATCAATCAATCGGTTTATTTATTTAGCGATACAGGGCGGAGTCGGCCTTTGAGCCACGCCACCGCACCCCAGCAACCCCTGACAGCGCTAATTAACCATAACCTAATCACAGGACAATTAACCTATCTGGTACACCTCAGAAACCCCTGACAGCGCTAATTAACCATAACCTAATCACAGGGCAATTAACCTATCCGGTACACCTCAGAAACCCCTGACAGCTCTAATTAACCATAACCTAATCACAGGACAATTAACCTATCTGGTACACCTCAGAAACCCCTGACAGCGCTAATTAACCATAACCTAATCACAGGGCAATTAACCTATCTGGTACACCTCAGAAACCCCTGACAGCGCTAATTAACCATAACCTAATCACAGGGCAATTAACCTACCCGGTACAACTTTGGACTGTGGGTGGAAACCAGAGCACCCGGGAAAACCCTCACATTCCACGTGGACGACATACAGAGACTCCTTCCAGATGGTGTTGGAAATGAACTCTGAACTCCGACCCCCAAGCTAACCTCTACTTTACCTTGCCGTCCAATCCTGTTCAGTTGATGGCAATGGGTGAAGCTTACTTTCAGTTACACCATTTGCTTTGAAACTAATGAAAAGTAATCAAAAGCCTTAATAATTAATAACAACTCCAGGATGAGACCAGATTGCAAAGAAACTGGAGTCCTGTCAAAAGACTAGTTACCTGGATTTTCTGTGTCCACTTTGAAGGTTCTTTTAAATCTTTTCTCCCCATTGGTAGGTAACAGAGCGATGCTTAGAGAAAACACTGAACACATATGTGTGCGTGCTTCATATGCTTTGTAATTATTGGGTAAGCCACACCACTAAAGACTCACCCCAACTCTCATAGGCTGCGCATATCCCCCAAAAGTAACAAACACAAAAATAACAAAAGTAAACATCACCTCCCATCAAAGACTTCAATTATTGGTCCCCATGAGTTTATTGGACACACAATTATAATTTCAGCATGCATTGTTAACCAGATGTCTTGTTTTATGTAAACCACTCATTCATTCAGCATACTCAACCTTAAACGCAAACAAGTGAGACTAATTTGAAACCAGTCCAACTGGCTCTAAGTGCTCCAGGTCTCTTCAAGGGGCAGGCAGGGGGGAAACAGTGACCAGCTGGACCAGAATGTTGACTGAGCTGAATGTGTTACGTGTCTGTGGATGGAGCAATGGCGCACAGCTATTCACAAGTCAGATGGAAGAGCACATGCACGAAAACACACAGCCCAGTAAAGCATAACTAGGCCAGAGCTACTTCCAGCTGACGCACTTGAAATGGCATTGGTGAGAGTTGAATTAGGAGGTGGACTGTAACGTCAGGAATGTTTCCAGATCCGTTAACGGAATGCTCCGAGGTCTAAGCAGGTCAGGCAGCATCGATGGAAAAAAGCACAGTCAACGTTTCGGGCTGAAACCCTTCGGCTGGACTGGAGAAAACAAACTGAGGGGTAGATTTGAAAGGTGAGGGGAGGGAAGAGAGAATCACCAGGCGGTAGGTGAAACTTGGCGGGGGGGAGGAATGAAATAAAGAGCTAGGACGTTGATTGGTGAAAGAGACAGAAGGCCATGGAAGAAAGAAAAAAGAGGCAGGCAGGGGAGGAGCACCAGAGGGAGGCAATGGGTGGACAAGAAGATAACATGAGAGAGGGAAAAGGGGATGGGAAATGGTGAAGGGGGGGGGGGACATTACTGGAAGTTTGAGAAAATGATGTTCATGCCATCAAGTTGGAAACTACCCAAACGGAATATAAGGTGTTATCCCCCAACCTAAGTGTGGCCTTCTCATGACAGTGGAGGAGGCCATGGATGGACATATTGGAATGGGAATGGGAAATGGAATTAAAATGGGTTGCCACTGGGAGATCCCACTTGTTCTGGTGGACGAGGCGTAGATGCTCGGCGAAATGGTCTCCCAATTTATATCGGGTCTCACCGATATACAAGAGGCCACACTGGGAGCACTGGACACAGTACGTGACCCCAACAGGCTCACAGGTGAGATGCTGCCTCACCTGGAAGGCCCTGAATGGTACTAAGGGAGGAGGTGTAGCACTTGTAATACTTTGCCGAGCACCGACACTCCGTCTTTCTTCCATGGACTTCTGTCTCTTTCGCCAATCAGCTTCCGAGCTCTTTGCCTCATACCTCACCCTGCGGGGTTCATCTATCACCAGGTGTTTCTCTCTCCCCCACCTCTCAAATCTACTCCTCGGCTTTTTTTTCTCCAGTCCTGCTGAAGGGTTTCGGCCTGAAACGTTGGCTGTGCGTTTTTTCCCCCCATAGGCGCTGCCTGGCCTGCTGAGTTCCTCCGGCATTTTGTGTGTGTTGCTCTGGATTTCCAGCGTCTGCAGATTTTCTGTTGTTTGCTCAGAGGCCTACCCCATTTGGATACATGCTCAAGAAACAGAGGGATTTAATCGGCAGACAGCAGTGCAGGAATTCCAACTACCAATGATCACCAAGTCTAATCCTCTCATGCCCAGAAGTCCTTTCAAAATCGGAACCATCATTCCAGCTGCTAAAATGGGCAGGAAATGATTCAGATAAAAGGAACCAGGCCAAATATCCCAATGGTTATTTTTAACCGTTTTGAGAGTCCCTGACCCTGTGCAGGCAGGTTTCTCTGAGGCCTTGGCAAAACCCCTCTGAGTGGTCTCTGTAAGATTAATGCACAGGGAGTACAAATACAAGACAATGGAGCGCGTGAGTGATGATCTGATCCAGATGTTGGGTAGGTGTGGAGGTTGTCCTGACTCCGCTATCAATGGGGGTCTGGTGTGTCCCTTGATTTGGGGCTAGAAGAGAACGCAGGCTGGCAGCCTGCTGTATCGCTGTTGTAAATTGCCCAGAATGGAGTCAATTTCCAGAGGTGATCGAGTGGGAATACTGAGGCTGGTGCCGTCGGAGTTCCTGCTGTAGCTGTTCCTTCAGCGTCAGTACCTGCAACACAAAAGGGACACAGGCACTGAATGAACGCAACAAACACAGAAGAGGGAATGACACAGAATGCAGATCCCAACAGCCATACTTAAACCAGTTCCTCAGAGAAATAAAACCCTCCCAGGTACAGTTAGTCTGAGTGACAGCCGGTCAGATACAACGTTCTCTTCATGCTGGACCACAGTCGTGCTAGGAGTTTGCCCTTACACTTCTTCCTTTACCGCCGTCCATGGCCCCAGCAGTCCTTCCAGGAGAGGCGACACTTCACCCGCAAATCTGTCAGGGTCATTTCCTGCACCCAGTTCGGCCTCCTCTACGTCAGTGGGATATGGCGCAGACTGGGTGGGGGGACTGCTTTGTCGAGGGCCTTTGCCCTAGCAGCCAGGATCTCTCAGTAGCCACCCATTTCGATTCCACTTCACAGTCCCACATCGGCATGCCTATCCATGACCTCTTCAACATGATGAGGACAGAGGCAGGTTGGAGGAGCAGCACCTCATATTCTGTCTTGGTAGTCTCACACAATTGCATTCTCCCTCATTCCGGTGGCCCTCTCCCCTTTTTCTTCCCCTCCTCTGCCCATCGCCTCCCTCTGGTTCCCCATCTCCTTCCCTTTATTCCATAGTCTGCTGTTCCCTATCAAATTCCTCCTTCATCAGCCCTTTCGCCTCTCACCTCCCAGCTTCTCACATCATCCATTCCTCTCCTTCCCTCACCCACATTCCCCCTCGCCTGATCTCATCTATCTCTTGCCAGTCTGTACTCTACCTTCTCCTCCTCCCACCATCTTTTCATTCTGGCATCTGCTCCCTTCCTTTCCAGTCCTGATGGAGGTTCTTGGCCCAAAATGTCAACTCCCTCTATAGATGCTGCCTGGCTTGCTGAGTTTTGTGTGGGTTGCCCAGGCACGGTTATAAATATTACTCAGAGCACTCCTGGCAGCTATCAGCTCCCTTCTAGTTATTCAGCTTTATCTACCATTCATCTGGGTGTATTTTCCATCCTTGCCTTACCTCGGAAAATCCCAGACATATCATTCCCTTCTCCTGGGTTAACAAAACAGACTTGTTCTTGTCTGTCAACGCAGCCTGATGTCAGGCTAGCGCTGTCTTGAGTGTGACAACAAAAGCCAAAAAAGTGGAAAAACTGCAGTAACCTGTCCAAGTTTGAACAGATTTTTAATAGATAAATATCCTGAGGAAATGTTAATGACAATAAAAAACAGATTTATTTAAATACAGAAAACCTGCAAATATTATACACAAGAAAATTAATATTTATTGTCATTAGAGGAGATTTTGATCTGATGCACTATGGTTCATTAATGTGTGAGATAAATACTGTATCAGATAAAAACATTCTGCTTACAAATGGAGCCGGCTTTGTAATGATGTGGAAACCAATCCTGTTGTATCCAGCTGAGAAGTCAGAGTATCCCATTATCCTGAAATTGTAGCTGTTTGCAATGGACACTTTCCTAAGGAGCTGGTTCTGCTGACACAGATTCTGCTCGAGATGAAGAGCAGGTTCATCCAAATCCTAACCCACGCGAGAGTCTGTGGAGTGGCTGGCTTCAGTGAAAGGAACTACAGGCTCACAAGGAAGTGAGCTGTTCATTGTGGTAGTGAGCAACGCACATCAGCCAGATCCATTCCATGCACCTTGTGCTCAGCCGTTCACCAGCCGCTGCACGCAGTCTACTTTGCCCCTGCTCCTGACCCTGAAGCACCTCGAGTGAGTGAAGGTGCAGAGCAGCAACGTCCTGACAGTCAGCTCAACATTCAGTTGGCGGATGGAGGCACAATAAGCCAGTGGTCCCCAACCACTGGGCCGCGGACCGGTACCGGGCCGCGAGGAAACGATATGATTTGGCGATATGAAACGATATGAGTCAGCTGCACCTTTCCTCATTCCCTGTCACGCCCACTGTTGAACTTGAAATAACCTACCAAATTATACTAATTAACACATAAAACCTAAAATAACACTAACATATAGTAAAAGCAGGAATGATATGATAATACACAGCCTATATAAAGTAGAAATAATGTATGTACGGTGTAGTTTCACTTAACAGAATCGGGAAGATTAAGCCAAAACTGATGTGTAGTGAAAAAAAATTGGCACATACACGCATGCGCACGTCATGTATGTGCACACAGGTGCCCGCGCAAGGCTTCATGGTCATGGTAGTCTTTCTCGGGGTAAACACAAGAGTCCTGTATTTGACTGCTACTCTTGTCTCTTATTTGGGAGTGAGAAAGTTGGCAACCCTACTTGAACACCGTCCCCCCCCACCCCCATCGGCTGGTCCGCAAGAATATTGTCAAAATTAAACTGGTCCGCTGTGCAAAAAAAGTTGGGGACCCCTGCAATAGGCAATGGAAACTAGAGGAAAGTATAACAAGCTGCTGGAAGAATTCTGCAGGGGGGAAGATATAACGTTTTAGGTCGAGACCCGATATCAGACCGATGCAAAACGCCAGCAATCCTCTTTTCTCCACAGATGCTGCTTGGCCTGCTGAGTTCTTCCAGCAGTTTGCTTTTGGCTTCGATTGATGAACGTTTCACACAGGGCCAGCACTTACGCCCCATTCCCAATGAACACCTTAACCAAGTGGCTTGCTACATCATATCAGGGTCACATTTAGACCTGAAGGTCACGTTCACTGAAGGAAGATGGTGAATTAGATAGTTCCTTTTATAAACCACAATCTAGTAGTTACCATTAATGATGCCAGATTTACTTCATCACTTGAATTTAAGTTCCGCAGTTGCTGCTGTGGTAGCTGAAGCTTTATCTCTGCATTAAGAGCCAGGCCTCTGTAAGCTAGCCCAGTAACCTGACTGCTTTGTTGCTGTACCAGCTGTAGAGAACAGCCGCTTCACTGGGATACTAGACGCGGTGAATTCTGTGGAACTGGACCCCAGCAATGCGCGACAGGATCGAATGCCCGCCGAGGGTACCTGTTCCTCGAGCCCCTTCACGCGCTGTCGATGAGCCCGCTCTCGCGCTTCGAGGGTCCTCTCCGTCTGCAGCTGAGTGGCACGCAACCGTTCTGTCTCCTTCAGGAGCTCCTGCCGGTGGCGGGCAGTGGCTTCAATTAGGCTTTGGGAGTGGCTCTGTTCGACGTCTGAGAGCTGGGCCTGGAAGGGAAACAGAAGTGTTCAGGGTGGCAGGGGCAAGAGATGTCAGCCTGGGAAAGAGGACAAAGATGTTCTCTCACCGCATTCGGAGCAGGAGCTAGTCCCACATCAGAGCAATGACATATTACTGCCAACGCATGATACAGATTAACAGCAGAATCAGGAGTAAGTACAGATCAGTCCTCTTCACTCTCACTTCTCAGTGGACTGTGGTGTCTGGCAAAACGTAAACCAGCAGCCACCACAACGGGCCTGCAGAGGCTCATCATGGAGACGGAGGACGACAAGTTGCCACACCAGCAGAGACCCGCTGTAACCTTTAACCTCATCATCCTCTCGGCCCAGAATGGAAGGCGAGGATCCTTGTTTAGGAATGTCAAACCATTAGTGGAAATGAAAAGCAAAATACTTCTTGGAATTGCAATATAGAAACATAGAAACATAGAAAATAGGTGCAGGAGTAGGCCATTCGGCCCTTCGAGCCTGCACCGCCATTTATTATGATCGTGGTTGATCATCCAACTCAGAACCCTGCCCCAGCCTTCCCTCCATACCCCCTGACTCCCGTAGCCACAAGGGCCATATCTAACTCCCTCTTAAATAGAGCCAATGAACTGGCCTCAACTGTTTCCTGTGGCAGAGAATTCCACAGATTCACCACTCTGTGTGTGAAGAAGTTTTTCCTAATCTCGGTCCTAAAAGGCTTCCCCTTTATCCTCAAACTGTGACCCCTTGTTCTGGACTTCCCCAACATTGGGAACAATCTTCCTGCATCTAGCCTGTCCAATCCCTTTAGGATTTTATACGTTTCAATCAGATCTCCCCTCAATCTTCTAAATTCCAACGAGTACAAGCCCAGTTCATCCAGTCTTTCTTCATATGAAAGTCCTGCCATCCCAGGAATCAATCTGGTGAACCTTCTTTGTACTCCCTCTATGGCAAGGATGTCTTTCCTCAGATTAGGGGACCAAAACTGCACACAATACTCCAGGTGTGGTCTCACCAAGGCCTTGTACAACTGCAGTAGTACCTCCCTGCTCCTGTACTCGAATCCTCTCGCTATAAATGCCAGCATACCATTCGCCTTTTTCACCACCTGCTGTACCTGCATGCCCACTTTCAATGACTGGTGTATAATGACACCCAGGTCTCGTTGCACCTCCCCTTTTCCTAATCGGCCACCATTCAGATAATAATCTGTTTTCCTATTTTTGCCACCAAAGTGGATAACTTCACATTTATCCACATTAAATGCATCTGCCATGAATTTGCCCACTCACCCAACCTATCCAAGTCACTCTGCATCCTCTTAGCATCCTCCTCACAGCTAACACTGCCACCCAGCTTCGTGTCATCCGCAAACTTGGAGATGCTGCATTTAATTCCCTCATCCAAGTCATTAATATATATTGTAAACAACTGGGGTCCCAGCACTGAGCCTTGTGGTACCCCACTAGTCACCGCCTGCCATTCTGAAAAGGTCCTGTTTTTTCCCACTCTTTGCTTCCTGTCTGCTAACCAATTCTCCATCCACATCAATACCTTACCCCCAATACCGTGTGCTTTAAATTTGCACACTAATCTCCTGAGTGGGACCTTGTCAAAAGCCTTTTGAAAATCCAAATATACCACATCCACTGGTTCTCCCCTATCCACTCTACTGGTTACATCCTCAAAAAATTCTATGAGATTCGTCAGACATGATTTTCCTTTCACAAATCCATGCTGACTTTGTCCGATGATTTCACCGCTTTCCAAATGTGCTGTTATCACATCTTTGATAACTGACTCCAGCAGTTTCCCCACCACCGACGTTAGGCTAACCGGTCTATAATTCCCCGGTTTCTCTCTCCCTCCTTTTTTAAAAAGTGGGGTTACATTAGCCACCCTCCAATCCTCAGGAACTAGTCCAGAATCTAACGAGTTTTGAAAAATTATCACTAATGCATCCACTATTTCTTGGGCTACTTCCTTAAGCACTCTAGGATGCAGACCATCTGGCCCTGGGGATTTATCTGCCTTCAATCCCTTCAATTTACCTAACACCACTTCCCTACTAACATGTATTTCGCTCAGTTCCTCCATCTCACTGGACCCTCTGTCCCCTACTATTTCTGGAAGATTATTTATGTCCTCCTTAGTGAAGACAGAACCAAAGTAATTATTCAATTGGTCTGCCATGTCCTTGCTCCCCATAATCAATTCTCCTGTTTCTGTCTGTAGGGGACCTACATTTGTCTTTACCAGTCTTTTCCTTTTTACATATCTATAAAAGCTTTTACAGTCAGTTTTTATGTTCCCTGCCAGTTTTCTCTCATAATCTTTTTTCCCCTTCCTAATTAAGCCCTTTGTCCTCCTCTGCTGAACTCTGAATTTCTCCCAGTCCTCAGGTGAGCCACTTTCTCTGGCTAATTTGTATGCTTCTTCTTTGGAATTGATACTATCCCTAATTTCTCTTGTCAGCCACGGGTGCACTACCTTCCTTGATTTATTCTTTTGCCAAACTGGGATGAACAATTGTTGTAGTTCATCCATGCAACCTTCAAATGCTTGCCATTGCTTATCCACCGTCAGTCCTTTAAGTGTCATTTGCCAGTCTATCTTAGCTAATTCACGTCTCATACCTTCAAAGTTACCCCTCTTTAAGTTCAGAACCTTTGTTTCTGAATTAACTATGTCACTCTCCATCTTAATGAAGAGTTCCACCATATTATGGTCACTCTTACCCAAGGGGCCTCTCACGACAAGATTGCTAATTAACCCTTCCTCATTGCTCAAAACCCAGTCCAGAATAGCCTGCTCTCTAGTTGGTTCCTCAACATGTTGGTTCAAAAAACCATCCCGCATACATTCCAAGAAATCCTCTTCCTCAGCACCTTTACCAATTTGGTTCACCCAATCTACATGTAGATTGAAGTCACCCATTATAACTGCTGTTCCTTTATTGCACACATTTCTAATTTCCTGTTTAATACCATCTCCGACCTCACTACTACTGTTAGGTGGCCTGTACACAACTCCCACCAGCATCTTCTGCCCCTTAGTGTTACGCAGCTCTACCCATATCGATTCCACATCTTCCCGGCTTATGTCCTTCCTTTCTATTGCGTTAATCTCTTCTTTAACCAGCAACGCCACCCCACCTCCCCTTCCTTCATGTCTATCCCTCCTGAATATTGAATATCCCTGAACGTTGAGCTCCCATCCTTGGTCACCCTGGAGCCATGTCTCTGTGATCCCAACTATATCATAATCATTAATAACAATCTGCACTTTCAATTCATCCACCTTATTACGAATGCTCCTTGCATTGATACACAAAGCCTTCAGGCGCTCTTTTACAACCCTCTTAGCCCTTATACAATTATGTTGAAAAGTGGCCCTTTTTAATGCTTGCCCTGGATTTGTCGGCCTGCCACTTTTACTTTTCTCCTTAGTACTTTTTGCTTCTACCCTCACTTTACACCCCTCTGTCTCTCTGCACTGGTTCCCATCCCCCTGTTGTGAACTAACCTCCTCTCGCCTGGCCTCTTTAATTTGATTCCCACCCCCCAACCATTCTAGTTTAAAGTCACCTCAGTAGCCCTCGCTAATCTCCCTGCCAGGATATTGGTCCCCCTAGGATTCAAGTGTAACCCGTCCTTTTTGTACAGGTCACGCCTGCGCCAAAAGAGGTCCCAATGATCCAAAAACTTGAATCCCTGCCCCCTGCTCCAATCCCTCAGCCACGCATTTATCCTGCACCTCATCGCATTCCTACTCTCACTGTCGCGTGGCACAGGCAGTAATCCCGAGATTACTACCTTTGCGGTCCTTTTTCTCAACTCCCTTCCTAGCTCCCTATATTCTCCTTTCAGGACATCATCCCTTTTCCTACCTATGTCATTGGTACCTATATGTACCACGACCTCTGGCTCCTCACCCTCCCACTTCAGGATATCTTGGACACGATCAGAAATATCCCGGACCCTGGCACCAGGGAGGCAAACTACCATCTACCAACTACTATAAACAGAAAATGCTGGAAATACTCAGTGGATCAGGCTGCATCTGTGGAGAGAAGGATGGGTTAATGTCCCTGGTTAAATGTTAACTGTTTCTCCCTATGGAGATGCTCTGACTCTGTGAGATTCACTAGAAATACTCTAATTACAAATTGAACAAAGGTAACCGCTCACACCAAAGGTACTAGCAAAGCTGTGTACTGGCAAGGCTAATACTAGAAGATTGGGTACTAGCAGGTTATAATGTTATATGCAATTCAGAGCAGAGTGTACTGAGCACTAGACAGCACATTGAAAACCACAACATGGCCTGGGAATAGTTCTGCTGTCATGCCAGCAGCTCCAATAGGCTTGGAAATTATTACCCAAAAACAAACACAACTCAGAGCTCAGTATTTTCGCTTTTCCTTTTACTCAAGACTATCTAGAACATCAGAATTCTTCAAACTTCGATCCCCATAAACACATCACCATGAGCTTGGCAGTTGGGCGTTAGGAGTGGCTGCACTCGTGAACTGCTGACATGACAGGAACTTTGGCCAAGTTGGGCAGCTGGGGACAAGACAGTGCTGCCAATCGCGGCAGCTAGGACTCACCAAACATGACGATATCTTCCCCCTGATAATCTGTAAATCCACCTTCAGCGATCAGCAGGAAGTGGAAAGAGAAACGACTTACCATTTTTAGCATGGCTTTGCAGCGCTAATAGACAACCAGATGTTCATTCACCAAGAGCTCAGGACAATTATTCACCAGTCAAAGTTAGTCAAACTTTGAGGAACAGTGTCTAGCAAGTCTATTTGTTTTTACAGAGCAACCCTGCCTTTGTATACCACCTCTCAATCCACTTCTTCTCCAGAAGCAGCTAGACACCTCTTAAATTAATTTACCCTGTCCACTTAAAAGTCCTCTTCCAGCCTGACATAGTCCACGTCTGCACTACCTGCAGGTTCCCCTCCAAATTGGACACCATCCTGCCTTATTGTACTTATTGCATCCGTATTGTACTGTCTCAGTACTTTTATATTTGTGTGCTGTAGCACTTTTTTATTCGTAGTTATTTTGTAAATAACACTATTCTTTACATTTCTGGTCAGATGCTATATGCATTTCATTGGCTTTGTATCTGTACTTGGCACAATGACAATAAAATTGAATCTAATCTAATCTAATCTTAGAAATACAATATATCAGTGTTTCTTCCTCGTTGCTACATCTGAATCCACCAACCTCTGCCAACAGAACTGTGGGAGTACCTTCACAGGGCAGGTAGAGGAGATTCAAGAAGGTGACTGACCATCATCTCCTTCAGAGCAATTAAAGACAGACAGTAAACACTGGCCTTGCCAGAAACACCCACTATTCAATAAAAATAGCTAAAAGATGGTATTGTTTAAATTTGTTAGAAATGGGTGGTTGGCATCCATCTGTCTTGAAGGACAGGGTGATGATAATCATCACAAGCCTGGCCAGGAGGTATGGAAATCCTGAGATGCCCAGTCGTCAAGATCCCCCTCGTGCCCTCACCAGTGTAGTCCAAAGGAAAGCTTATGAAGCAATACGTTTGGCACCAGCTTGGCTGCAAGAGCTGCTGGAAGGATGATCAATGACATCCAGTGGCCTTAGGGGCTCCACTCCGGATTTGCTGTCTGGGTTTACTCCCGTAGTCTTCGTCTCTCCCGAGGCTGCCCACAAGGCAGTGGGGCTATTTACCCGTAGCTGGGGATCTGGTTCATGAGCACCAGGGCATGTCCACACACCGGTGGGCCCGCGTGCTACGTGTACAGGGGCCAGACCTCCTCCCCGTCCTCTGTAGTTCAGCCTGAGTCCGAAAGGAGTTCAGTTTCCGTGTGTCGCCAGCGAGGAGGCACTACACGAGGCTTGCTGCTGGAGAGGCTGTGTACCGACAGGGAGAGACTTACACATTCAGCTCTCCTTTTTGCAAGCCTGTTAGCCAGCGGTGGAAGCTGAATTAGACTCGTCAAGATAAAATAAACACTTTATAATTAACTTTTTAGAAATCTTATAGGCACAGTGGCTCAGCTCACACCGACCCAGGTTCATCCCTGATCTCTGGTGCTGTCTATGTGGAGTTTGCACGTTCAGCCCATGACCATGGGTGCCCCAGTTTTCCCCACATCCTAACTGCATATACTGATGATGGTAGAATTAATACGAATGTGGGTGAATAGGTTACAGGATATATTGGAGGGGAGCAGATTTGCCCTGAGTGCTGGCACAGATGATGGTCTGAATAACACTTTCTATGTGGAGTTAAAAGTCGAAATTAATATGCTTGCTTTCATAGGGTAATGCGTGAAGTATACGAGTTGGGAGATGTCGCTGCAGCTGTAAAAAACGTTGGTTGGGCTGTGTCTGGAGGATGGGGTGTTGCTCTCGTCACCATGCCACAGGAAGAGGGCGGTTGCAAAGACAGGGTACAGAAGAGCTTTGCTAGCCTGTTGTCTGAATGGAGCGCTTATAAGGAAGGTGGAGAAAATCTGGAACAAATTGCCAGAGGATGTGGAAGCGGCAGATACAATTACATAATTTGAAAGGCACTTGGATATGAAAGGCAGAGAGGAATGTGGACCAAATGCAGGCAAATGGCATTAAGATATACATAGGCACTTCAGTCGGCTGAAAGGCCCTGACTGTGCTGTATAATTCCATAGTAGAATATTAATAACAATGTAATATATTTATAAATCATGCTTATCAGCTTATTCTCACTTCTCTTCTAATACTGTGAACTTGTGATTCTACTGTGACACTGTAATTTCCTCTGGGATCAATAAAGTATCTATCTCTCTATCCAGTACCCGTGCATCACAGTCGTTTCTTGAAGTGCCTCGAAACCTTCTAACGCCTGGCAATGAGGAAAGTCTGCCATAATAAGGGATGGGTGAAGAGTCGTGTAGTAAGTGATTTTGTCTGGGAGCAGGGCTGTTCTTGTGGGCAGGGTAAGGCACTGCTTCATTAATCGTTTTCTAAAATGCAGTTACAGATCACAAAACTTGACTTGAGTTGGATGTAGTCTGCCCTCGTCAATCATAGTCATCTGTGCTGGCTCAGCCAATTCAAGAAAATCAGTGGATTCAAAGATTCATATGTTATCAAAGAATGTATAAATTATACAACCTTGAGATTTGTCTGCTTACAGGCAGCCACAAAGCAAGAAACCAGAAAGAACCCAATTTCAAAAAAAAAGACCAACACCCAATGTGCCCAGAATGAGGGAAAAAAAACACAAATCACGCAAACAATAAAAGTGAGCGACAGCACTCCGAACCAAACTGAGTGCCTAGACCCGAATCCCGGAGCAGCCAAGACTCCTTGCTATGGCTTTCAGTGCTTTGAGTAACCAGGGCTCGTTAGCACACTGTCAATGGAACTGTCAGAGGCTTACAGCAGCAACACTCCAAATTTAAAGTTCACCGTCAGGGAATAAACTGGACCAGAGTCAGTTATTCACTTAACAAGGCAGGTGTAGCCTGGTAGCCAAGCTGTAAGCTCAGAGAGCTCTCAATGGATAAAGCAGATAGAGTCTTTATAGACAATGGGAACCTTATTCTTAGGGTAATTCCGCTCTGTGGACGGTGTGTTTAAATTACCCTGTTTCAGTTATTATTTTCCAGATGTGTCCGTTTGTCTTGCACCCAAGATCCATATTGCCATTAATACTTAAGGATGGAGGTTGGATTTAGCTGAACCAGTTACAATGGCACCAAACCTGACCTACTCCCACATCTGGATGAAATAATGCTCGTGCATTACTTCTCCACTTGGCAGGCGCCCAGCGTCACTCTCCAGACTCCAGACACAACTTCCTTAGAGGCGCAAGTGAATGAACCTTCACCTCCTCAGCTCACTCGTGGAATCACGTAACAGCCTTCTCACTTTTCTTTCAAGAAGTCCATTAAGCCCTCACTAGAAGCCTGCAAGTAGATTCACACGTTGTGGTGGAAATCCTAAGGTATCGTGTCCACTCATTTACCAGACAGGCTCCTCCCCCATTCATTCTTAACATTAATAAAAAGTTAGAATGGAGAACTCATGTAATTGTACTGACATTCATGCTGCTTTTATAGGTTCTTAGCATCTTCTGGGACATGGAGCCAAAAGTCAGCCAGACTTCTGCCGTCTGACTGTTATCCAGTGACTCCTGACAGTAAATACCTGTGTTCAGGTGTTGCTTGAGGATAGGATTAGGTTTGGTTGTGTGCTCCTCCTACACTGTTCCTTGCTTGGCTCAGAATAAAGTCCAATTGTTTGTGGAGAGCTTCCAACAGAGGGAAGGCAGTTCCTTATACTGACTGATGTGCTTGGAACTAAACCCAAACCTAGCTCAATATCTCCGGGAAAGCAGGGGACAGAAATGAGCTGGGTTGGGTAGATGTTGACCAAAAGATTAACCTTGGCTGACAAAGGCACGTAGGAGGTTAAGGACGGTCACAGTGACATCTTTTAACTGGAAATGCTTCACATCAGCATCGACTGGCAGCCAGCAGTGTCAAATGAAGATAAATCAGATTGAAACTCAGCTGATGGGTGTTCTCTCTGTGTCTTGCTTCGTTCATAGAATAAAAGGCCATAAAGCATAGTTGGAGACTATTTGGTCCACTGCAGTTGTATTGGAAAGGAGCTATCCACACAAATCCCATTATCCAGCTCTCATTCCATAGTCCGACAGCTTTTGCATCCTGCTTTTTAAAAATGTTATAAAGGCTTCAATCACTTTTTTAGCGGCAAACTCCAGAGTCTCACCGCACCTCTCATCTCTGACCCAGTCCTTTCATCTTTCACAAACACAAAATAATCTGCAGATGCTGGGGTCAAAGCAACACTCACAACATGCTGGAGGAACTCAGCCATGATGAGGCTAAAGCCTCCTCTACTGCCACGATGAGGCTAAACTCAGGCTGGAGGAGCAACACCTCATATACCATCTAGGTAGTCTCCAGCCCCTTGGTATGAACATAGAATTCTCCAACTTGCGGTAATTCCCTCCCCCTCCCTTCCCCTATCCCTATGTCACTCTGCCTCCTCCCCCAGCTGCCTACCACCTCCCTCATGGTTCCGCCTCCTCCTTCTACTACCCATTGTGTTTTCCCCTATTCCTTCTTCACCTTTCCTGCCTATCCCCTCCCTGCTTCCCTCCCCCACCCCTTATCTTTCCCCTTACTGGTTTTTCACCTGGAACCTACCAGCCTTCTCCTTCCCACCCTCTCCCCATCTTCTTTATAGGGCCTCTACCCCTTCCCCCTACAGTCCTGACGAAGGGTTCCGGCCGAAACATTGACTGATCGTTTCCACGGATGCTGCCCGACCTGCTGAGTTCCTCCAGCGTGTTGTGAGTGTTGCTTTCATCTTTCACTTTACATCTGCACCCTATTGTTAGTGGAACAAAAATCACAACACCAGAGGAACTAACTCTGCGTCAAGCAGCACCTACAGCGGCAAAAGGTGTAAATGAACATTCTGGGTTGACTCCCCAGAACTGAAAGGATTGTTACTTGCAACAGTTACTTGTATATTGTGTTGTATAGAATTTTATAAATTATATATATTTGTTGTGTTTCTAAAAACTGTGTTCTTCATGCTTAGTGTTTTTTTATGTTGCATTGGGTCGGGAGTAACAATCATTTTGTTCTCCTTTACGCTTGTGTACAGAAGACTGACAATGGACAATGTTGAATCTTGAAGAGGAAACATCACCAGTGTGTAGCAGTAGAAGGGGGAAGGGGAAGGGGAAGGGGAAGGAGGTGCAATAGAGCTGGTGGGTGAAGGGAGGAACCGGCTAGAGATTGTGATGGGGATGGGGATGGGGATGGGAGAGGTGAACAAGGGGAGAAGAAAGCTAGTTTGAAAGGGTGAGTGTAAGTGTGTGTGTGTGTGTGTGTGTGTGTGTGTGTGTGTGGAAGGAGAGCACCAGGGACGTAGGCTACCTGGAACAGGAAAATTCGATGTTCAATGCCCTAACCTTAATGCCAAAGCTGATGGAGACTGATTTTACGCACATAATTATATGCAAAGCTCTTTCACCCAGCACTTTTTTCTGTATACATTACACTGCCTTTACAGACAATAGTTCCTGTAGTTTCAAGCAGCACACATAAAAGTTGCTGGCGAACGCAGCAGGCCAGGCAGCATCTCTAGGAAGAGGTACAGTCGATGTTTCGGGCCGAGACCCTTCGACAGGACTAACTGAAGGAAGAGTGAGTAAGAGATTTGAAAGTGGGAGGGGGAGGGGGAGATCCAAAATGATAAGAGAAGACAGGAGGGGTAGGGATAGAGCCAAGAGCTGGACAGGTGATTGGCAAAAGGGATATGAGAGGACCATGGGACAGGAGGCCTAGGGAGAAAGAAAAGGGGCAGGGGGAAGCCCAGTGGATGGGCAAGGGGTATAGTCAGAGGGACAGAGGGAGAAAAAGGAGAGTGAGAGAAAGAATGTGTGTATATAAATAAATAAATAACGGATGGGCTACAAGGGGGAGGTGGGGCATTAGCATATACACACAGACTTTGTTAGTTGTTGTAATAGGCTGCTTGCTGCAGATCATACTCCCTGCTCCTCTGTCTCATCGCTGGCCATAAGCACTTTCTATCTTTAGGTTTACTGCGGACCTGTGCTCTTGCCCAGCTGACTATACATTGGGTCCACGTAACCATAGCTCCATCCACTCAGCATCTACCGGTTGTCCCTTACCTGAAGCTGCTGGGTCTGCCTTTGGGCTTCCACGAGCTCTTGCTCTACCGTTGTGAGGGAGTGATCCAGGCGACCTTTCTCCGCAGACACGCGCAGGGTATCTTCCTCTGACCGCAATCGCTCGCGCTCCACCTGCAGTCAGCCAGAGGAAATGCTTTGACTGGCATTCAAGGCGATGAACGGTGAGATGAGATGAAACAGCACATGGCAGTAAACCATCATCAAAGACCTTTTAAAATAGAGCTATTACCTGGAAGTAAGTTCAATGGCAACCATCGAAAGAAAACTGACTCCGTACGTTTATTTGTTTGTCTGTCTGTTTGTTTGTTTGTTTATTTATTGGTCTTTCTAGCCCTTTGAGCCCCGTTGCCCAGAAATCCCCCAATTTAATCCTAGCCCAATCCTGGGAGAATTTACAATGACCAAAGAGTCTCCCAACCGGTACGTCTTTGGACTGTGGGAGGAAACTGGAGCACCCGGAGGGACGGGGAGAATGTACAACCTCATCGTGACATGGATAGACATATCAGAAGCAATGATATGTCTATCCGTGGTCTCCGCTACTGTCGCGATGAAGCCACGCTCAGGTTGTAGGAACAAAACCTTATATTCCGTCTGGCACAAACATATATTTTTCCAGCTTCCGTAATGGACCCCCCCCCCCGCCAACCTTTTCCCTCTCTCACCTCATCTCCTTGCCTGTCCATCGTCTCCCTCTGGGGCTCCTTCCCCTTTTTTCTTTCTTCCACGGCCTTCCATCCTCTCCTAATAGATTCCCCCTTCCCCAGCCCTGTATCTCTTTCACCAATCACCTTCCCAGCTCTTTACTTCATTTCCGCCCCCCTCATTTTACCTCTCACCTTGTGTTCCTCCCTCCCCTCCTCCCACCTGTTAAACTCTACTCCTCATCTTTATTTCTCCAGTCCTACTGAAGGGTTGCGGCCCGAGGCATCAGCTGTACTCTTTTCCAGTGATGCTGCCTGGCCTGCTGAGCTCCTCCAGCATTTTGTGTGTGTTGCTTCACCTGATCACTGCCTTAAATGTGAGACCTGTTATTTTTAAAAAGTAATCCCTAGTTCTAGGTTCTCCCACAAGAGGAAACATCCTCCCCATATCCACCCTGTCAAGACACAAGTTCAATGTTTCAAATACGTCCCCTCTTGCTTTTCTAAACTTCAGTACAAGCCTGGTCTGTTTAACCTTTTTTTTGAATACAACCCACCCATTCCTGTTTAATCAGAGCTGTTGCCAAGGACCCATATTCAAAGCTGAACATAGTACCCTTGAAGATATATATGCTCAGTGGCCACTTTATTAGGTACAGGAGAAAGTAACTGCTGTGTGTACCTCTGTATGTTCACAGTCTTCTGTTGCTGTAGCCCATCCACTTCGTGGTTCGACGTGCTCTGCATTCAGAGACGCTCTTCTGCACACCACTGTTACAACGTGTGGTTATGTGTGTCACTGCTGCCCTCCTGTCAGTTTGAGGCAGTCTGCCCATTTTCCTCTGACCTCTCTCATTAACAAGACGTTTTCACCCAGGGAACTGGAAGCCTTTTTTCTTTGTTTCTCGCACCATTCTCTGTAAACTCTAGAGACTGTTGTGCGTGAAAATCCCAGGAGATCAGCGGCTCCTGAGATACTCAAACCACCCCATCTGGCACCAATGGTCAAAGTCACTTAGATCACACTTCTTTCCCATTCTGATGCTTGGTCTCAACAACAACTGAACCTCTTGACCATGTCTGCATGCTCTTATGCATTGAGTTGCTGCCACGTGATTGGCTGATTGGATATTTGCATTAAGGAGCAGGTGTACCTAACAAAGTAGCCTAGCCACTGAGTGTTCATAGCTTATTTTTTTATTGATTAAGAGATACAGAACAGTAATAGGCCCTTCTAGCACAATGAGCCCATGTCACCCAAACCATGTTACTAATTAACCTAATAACCCATACGTCTTTGGAACGTGGGAGGAAACCAGAGCACTTGGAGGAAGACTGCGCATAATGGGGAGAAGGTGCAAACTCCCATCAAACAGTGGCAGAATTAAGATCGGGTCACCGGTGCTGTAATAGCTTTACACTAACCACTGTGTTGCCCTGCCATCCATATACTGCAAAAGATTTTAAGCTAAAAAATAAACACTTACTTATGCAATCGCAAACAAGAGAAAATCTGCCGATGCTGGAAGTCCAGGCAACACACACAAAACACTGGAGGAACTCAGCGGGCCAGGCAGAATACGTGCTGCCTCACCTGCTGAGTTCCTCTAGCATTGTGTGTGTGCTACTTATGCAACAGATTTTCACGTTGCGGTACCACCTTAACAGAGGGCCCGCAATGAAATTAGAGCAAACTCTAACTGTAAAGTGAGAGGAGAAAGAGAAAGAAAATGTATTTAGTGCCTTCCACACACTCAGACTGGTGCAGAGCAGTTTTAAGCCAAATAAGCACTTGTGAAGTGCAGATGGTGTTGTAATCCTGAAATCACAATCTGCGCAAAGCAAGATCCTGCGAACAATGTTGACGAGATAGGTCGGTTCTAGGATTTCTTTCTGTGGGGGAGAATTTTGAAACCGTACTCTGGATTTTCTTAGTCCACCATGTGGGTAGACAGACAAAAACTTGGTGAAGGACCACAATTGGAATCCATCAGCCCTGACAGCCAAGTGTTCATTCAGAACTGCACAGGGCTGCCAGCCAAGAGTTTTTGGAGTGAATCATGAAGTACGACTCTCTGGCTCGGGAGCTGGCAACTGGGCCACCGCCAACAACTGACAGACACTTAGTGCCAGCAACGATCACACTGGCCGGATTACCTCATGAAGTTCACTGATGGAAATATGTTTTCACCAGGGCACCAAGAGGGTCCCGTTTTCCCGCTAACTGCAGTAACATGCCGGTTGAAGGAGAATGTTCTCCAGCAGAAAAAGGGATGGGGTAAGTCGAGAGAGGTGCTGCTGATAATGTACCTCTCTTCCTCTGTATGGTAATGGGAAACAAACCACGGCCTGGCAAATCCATGGCCTCATCTCCAAGCAAGAAAAGCCAATGACGACCAAAAAATACCTCAAACGATGGATCTCAACAGTCTCAGTCAGCCCTCCCTCCAACAACCGTCAGGCTTTTATAACCAGCAAAAGCATTGCTTTGTTTTTCTTGAACAAATCACTTCAGGACATTTACTTTGGGCGACATCTAATATTTAAATGGATTAAAGTTTGCCCCCCCCCACCCCCAGCGATGGCATTGTGTTCAGGATACGTTTGACAGGATTGACCACGTACCTGCAAATCAGCTCAGATCATTTACACTGAGAGAAAGGTCATATTTAAATGGAAGTTATTGTTGAAGCATTTCACTACTCTCTGGAAGTTTACAGCACAGGAAGACGTTCAGCTCTTCAGATCCGTGATGGTTTTCTGAGCCTGCCCGTCAGTCCCACTCCCCCAATTATTTCCCTGTCACCCACTCCCTCTCACATCAGACCATATAGGACCAGTTTCGCACCATTCGGCTCATCAAGTCATGGCTGATTTACTATCTTTCTCAACCCCAAGTTTCTGCCTTCTCCCTGCCATCTTTGACGCCCCGACTAATCAAGAACCTATCCACCTCTGCTTTAAATATACCCAATGACTGGTCTCCATGGCAGTCTGTGCAATAAATTTCTCAGATTCATCACCCTCTGGGTAAAGAAATTCCTCCTCAACTTTGTTTTAAAGGGACGTCCCTCTATTCTGAGGCTCTGCCCTCTGCTCCTTGACTTCCCCCGCTATAGGAAACATCCTTTTCATGTCCATGTAATTGTACTCCCCTCAATCGCAGGACTCTGCAGAGAGTGGTGCGGACAGCCCAGCGCATCTGTAGATGTGAACTTCCCAATATCCAGGACGTTTACAGAGACAGGTGTGTAAAAAGGGCCCGAAGGATCATTGGGGACCCGAGTCACCCCAACCACAAACTGTTCCAGCTGCTACCATCCGGGAAACGGTACCGCAGCATAAAAGCCAGGACCAACAGGCTCCGGGACAGCTTCTTCCACCAGGCCATCAGACTGATTAACTCACACTGATACAATTGTATTTCTGTGTTATATTGATTGTCCTGTTGTACATACTATTTATTACAAATTGCTATAAATTGCACATTTAGACAGAGACGTAACATAAAGATTTTTACTCCTCACGTTCATGAAGAATGTAAGTAATAAGGTCAATTCAATTCAAACTCTATACAAGCCTTTCAATATTCAATAGGTTTCAGTGAGATCCCTCTCCCATTCTTCTAAACTGCAGTGAGTACAGACCCAGAGCCATCAAATGCTCCTCATTCGCCAGCCCTCACATTCACCATAACCACCCCCCGATCTTCCTGCAGCCACCTATACGAGGAGTGAGGAACTGCATTCTATTGCAGCAACCAGCATAACTTTGGGATGAGGGAGGAACCCAGGAGGCTCTTAGGGAGAACTCTATTCAGCCAGCCCCCAGAGTTGGCATCGGAACCCGGGTCAGACAGTTACACTACCCGCTGGACCACAGTGCGAGACAATACCGTGCACTGTGTGTCCGGCCTCTTATGTGGCTTCTCAATTAAGAGAAGCCAACCAGCGTACCCGAGGCATCATCCCTGCTGGCTGCCGCCTGGGTTTACTCTCAAACTGAGGGAGGTCGGACCCACCTTGTCCAGTGTCTTCTTCAGGGCCGCTTTATCCTTCTCCAGCCGGACTGATGACCGCTCCAGCTCCCGCTTCTCATTCTCCAGCTGGGCAACAGCCCGCTGCAGGACGCCCAGGCGCTCCTGGTAAAGGTGCTTCTCCTCCTGAAGCTTCCGCACGGTCTGCAGCGCCATCTCGTCACTTTCCTGGTGCTGGTGCAGAACCTGGTGGCAAAACAGGGAATGATGGGCACAGAAACAAGTCCTGTCCTCTGGGCTGCTCGTCACAAATAGTGAGTGAGGTACTGTGGGTGGATGCAATGTTAACCAAACCCTCCTTCTAAGAACCACACCAATCACTGCAGTGCTGGGCTTACTTCTGACATTGGTATTGGTAAATGTACTGGGATACACTGAGAAGCCTGCTCATACAGATCAATTCATTACTCCATGCATGAAGTTAAAGGTAAAACAATAACAATGCTGGATGAGGAGCAACAGGTACAGAGAACGTGCAGTGCAGGTACATCATAAGGTGTGTGATAATAATCAGGAAGATTATGCCTCTTTGTATCATCATTATGTTAACTGAATATGCCTGGACTCTTTCGATGGTCTTTGTGATTTGGAGTTTTGCATTCTGTGTTCTTCGCTTTTTCCTTGCAGTTTGCACAATTTGTTCTTTTTTATGTGAATTGGGGGGGTTTGATGTTTTTCTTGTTGCCTATTGTGGCCAAGTGGTTAGGGCGTATGTCTAGTTATCTCAAGGTTGCTAGTTCAAGCCTCAGCCGTGGCAGCGTGTTTGTGTCCTTGAGCGAGGCACTTAATCACACATTGCTCTAGTCTGTACGAGGAGTGGCGCCCCACACAGACTTCCAATCTGTGCCTTGTAAGGCATGAAATTGCCCAACGCAGGCCTCTCATGGTCTGAGTCGACGTTCCCTCCCTTTACACAGGTTTCATGATTTCTTTGTTTCGTGGCCATCTGTGGGAAGACAAATCTCAGGGTTGTATACTGCATATGTACTTCAATAGTAAATGTACTTTGACCTTGTGAAGTTGAGAGTCCATCTTATCGTACTAGGGAAGCATTCAACAGTCTTATTACAGTGGGGTAGAAGTCATCCTTGAGCCTGGTGGGATATGCTTTAGGACTTTTGTTTCTTCTGCCCAATGGAAGGGGGGAGAAGAGATAATATCTGGGAAGGGTGGTGTCGTTGATTCTGCTGGCTGCTTTCCTGAAGCAGCAAAAAGTACAGGTAGAGTTTATGGAGGAGAGGCTGGCTTCTGCGATGTGCTGAGCTGTGTCCAGAGCTGCGGTCTCTTGTGGTCATGGGCGGACCAGTTGCCATACCAAGCCGTGATGCACCCGGATAGGGTGCTCTCAATAGGCATCAAGACAAATTGGTGAGGGTTGAGGGGGTTTGCATCCTGGCTCACTTGGCTCCCCAGTGAAATGAACTTTGCACCTTCCCTTGCTATGTGTGACCCAGAGGGGCCACTGCTCGGGGTCGGGGAAAGCTATGGAAAGGTACAAACTCAGCCAGTTCTATCATGGGCACGAACCTCCCGAGCATCCAGGACATCTTCAAGTGTTGATTCCTCAGAAAGGTGGCATCCATTGTTAAGGACCCCATCACCCAGGGCATGCCCTCTTCTCACTGCTACCATCAACGGGCAGGTACAGGAGCCTGAAGACACACACTCACTATTTTAGGAACGCTTTCTGCTTCTCCACCATCAGATTTCTGAATGGACAATGAACCAATGAACACTACCTCCCTATTTTCTTCTTTCTTTTTGCACTACTTATTAAATATATATATTTCTTATTGTAATTTATAGGTTTTTTATGTATTGCACTGTACTGCTGCTGCAGATCACCAAATTTCATGACATTTGCAGTGATATTAAAGCTGATTCTGATTCTAATGGGCCAGCACTGGAGAAAACATGTGACCTCTACCCCTTGTTGCACTTTTACTGGGAGCAGCAATGGGACCAGTCTAAAGTAGACGCATTTAGCATTTAATTAAGTTGTACCTGCAGGTGTAAAAAGAACTTTATTTTACATCTAACCTGTATTTAATACTGGATGTGGCAGTATAAAGGAAGCTTTATCGTTGTCATGAAAACTAGACGTACCTTCCGATACAGAACTGAACAATGTAATGGGGAAAACGTCCACCTACCAAAGACGGAGGAGGAAAACAGGGGCTGAAGTTCTCACCTCCTGTTGCTTGTGTAGCTGTCTTTCGAGCTCCGCGCGCTGCAGCTCCATGTCCTGCTGCTCGTTCTGCAGGCCCTGCACTCTGTCAGACAGCGACGAGTTCTGCTTCTTTGTCTCGACGACCGCCTGTCGCGCCGCCTCCAGACGCTCCTGGAACACCGGACAGAAAGCCGACTTCAACTCTGCTTCTGTCGAACCCAAGCCAGCTGGAAATAAACGAGCCATTTGCACCCCACATACCCTTCCTGAACCCCTTACGCTTTGCAGGAAACCTCTGACATATTTCAGCTCTTTTGATTGGTGGCAAGAAGACTTCATATACAAGTTCCCCACACCAGAAAGAATCATCCTGGGTGAAGGCATCAGCATATTACCAGGCTCCTGAAAGATGATCAGGAGGTCTAGTAGAGTTTGCTTCTCCTACCAACAGCTCCAGCAGAAGGGCACCTCAGTGCTCGAACAAACTACCCGTACATTTCTAAAGAACTGAGGGAAATCAGGAGATAAGAGCAAAGTACTACAGGTCCAAGAATCCTGAAGCTGTGGTGTTTAAGAGGCTTTTTTGATAGGAACATTAATATCTGAGGGATGGAGGGATATAGATCATGTACTTCATGTTTGGCACAGATATTATTGGCCTGATCCTGTATTGTACTGTTCTTTGTTAAGAATGGAAAACTCTGGCAATTCTCAACATGTCAGGCATATCTGTGGAAAAAGACTTCAGTTTCCAAGTCAATAAATGGAAGGTCCCTGACCTGAAACAATAGTACTGTTGGTCTCTCTAATTAAGCCTGAGGAAACTCGGAACACTGGTTTCAATATTTAATTCCAATTCTTATAAAAACCTTCCTTTCCCCATTCACAGTTCTCTCTCCAATCTATTAAAAGGGTCTGAGCTATTCCCCTCTCTGAGTGTAGAGAGAGCGTGTGTTTCAGCCCCACCAATGTCAGAAATGTGAAGTTAGTTGTTACGATCTCCAGCGTCCTTTCGCAGGAAAGGAACTCAAGTGCAGTAACCTCTTTCATGCCCTAAACTTCCCCCTTTGACCTTGGATGTTCCGGTATTGACTTTAATCCTGATTTCCCTTGAGTAACAAGGGATGCCCATGGTCACTTTGGAGCGTGCAGTGACATCCAGCAAACAGCAAGTGTGGGAGCACATTGAAAACTAGAGCCACAGTTACCGTCTTCACTCGTAGTTAATGAGTGAGCTTTGACCCCTGAGGCCACCACAGATGATAGAACTTCCAAAGGGCAAGAGGCACGATGAATTAATGGTAGGAGACATTTTTGAAAATGGAAAAATAGAAATATGATTATCCAGCTGGGGTTAGATATATCAAGCTTAGTTAAATTTAAACAACTTTAAATGTAAACAATTCTATAGACGGGTCACACATCAACCTGAGGCGGCACAGAGTTTGCACAAATAATGTTTAAATTTGAGAAAATGACTGAGTGAGAATGATTGTTTGAAACTATTTTGAAGCAATATAAACTTAAAATGACATTCTCAAAAGTTCACTTTCGACACTGAAGGGCTGAAACGCAGATCCTCAACTGCACGCAGAGAGGGCACTAACTCAGAATTTTCTTAACAGGGTGAGGAGAGAACTGCGAATGGGGAGAGGAAGATGGCATAGAATTCTAGAGCTGGCGTTGAGGAGGATTTGAACTGAGTCGGCTGCTCTGGAACAACAGGAGTTTCGAAGCCATAGCACCCCGTGCCCCGTGTGGTGCTCTTTGTCAGACTGAGGACTCAGAATCCAGCACACCCCTTGGAGGCAGATTCTGTCTTGTTTACATTAAGTTTTGCCATCATTTTAGGGATAACCTTTACTGTCTACAGTGTGCACAAAGATGGAGCTTCAGGGAGAGAGGTCAGGAAGGTGTGGTAATCCTCCCGGGGCGGGGGGGGGTGAAGATGGCGGCGCGACGACAGCGCGGGCGGCCACTTCGGTGATGAATATCTGTTATCTGTCAAGTAGGGGACCGTGCACCATCCTGATTTGATGGAGACAGATGTGAGAGTACGGAGGAACATCTGGGGAAACTTCTGAAATGCCCGCTTCGCTGCTGCTGCTACTGTGTGGTAACCGGAATCTCCGGAGCTGAAGGCCCCGAAATCCTCGGCTTTGCGTGTTTCAGCAGCCGGGGAGAGGTCGAAGGCGCTCGGCAGAGGATGGCGCTCGGGAGGCTGTATTGGAGAGGCTGGTCGGAAGCTCGGAGTTTTCGGACGGATGGACTCAGTGTCGGCTGTGGTCGGCTGCTTCCAAGGCATCAGCAAGTTGACAGTGCCTGGAGGTTTATGGCAGGGAGTTTCTCCCTTTTGCCACCTGCTATCAGGGACTCGGGAGTCGATCGACTCAGGGACTTTGGGACTTGTTTTTACTGTGCCTGTGGTCTGTTCTTTATCAAATTATGGTATTGCTTTGCACTGCTGTAACTATATATTATAATTATGGTTCAGTCAGTGTTAGTCTTTGATCTGTCTTGTTTTCTGTGATATCACGCTGGAGAAACATTGTATCATTTCTCAATGCATGTATGCATTTCTAAATGACAATAAAAGAGGACTGAGTGTTCTCATAATCTAATAGGGAGAGAGCTAAGGTGTGGACAGAGAAATTTAGGAAGGGAGAGCTCGGGCAGTGTGAGTTCAGGACAGACCCCTGAGAGGGGCAACACAGTAAGTAGAATCGAGGTTCTACCAGTGGCCTGAGAACTATAATCTCAAGCGGTTAACAGACGCGTGAAACAATTACTGACGTCTCCAAGGCTGGCTCTGGCACTGTAGCCTTTGCCGTCCATGCAGTGACTCTGATCGCCCGGGACGCTTTTTTGGCAGGGCAGTTACAACTTTGTACGGCTGCCCCCAGGAGGTGGGTGATCCAGGTACTGGAGGAGTGTTTACACTGTGTCAGGAAATGCTGTCAGCATGCCAGACAGACGACACTGGGCGAAGAGCCAAGCGCTGGGGCCAGGTTTGGAAAGAGTCGTGGCTGTACAGTGAGCTCACTTGACACATGTTAGGCTCATTATCATTAGAGTCTGACTGAACAGCACAGAACAGCAACACAGTCGAGAGAAGTAGACTAAATAATGTATTCAGTTTCGTCAGAACTTCAGTCTCAAGAGCTGAAGTGGAAAAAGCTTGTCAGCTATCTCAGTGAAGAGAATGTGATTCTTCCCTTTGACAGGTTGGCTAGTTCTGTCCAGTAAGTGTTGCTGGACAAAATGTTGGAAAGGATCCCACTGCCAGTCAGTCCCCAGTACCCTGGGGAGGTCCAGTGGGATGCTTTCCCCAGCCAAACAGTCCGGAATTATATGTTAAAGCTGTTGTAGCGACGTGCTACACACAGAGCTAGAAATAACGACACGCAGTCTGTAAGTTGCACTCGAGACTAGTTTATTCAAACTTTGCGGCACTGGCTTTTACGCAGTTCCGTTCCCACCCTCTCCGGGCGGAAATGACGTCAGAGGTGCATTACAAAAGTCTCTTCCCGCGCGTGGGCTTTTTCCCCTTGCTGGTGAAGAAGGCGGCCCAGCGCCATTTTGGGGCTGGCCTCTCTGCCGACGCGCGCACTATTTTGTGAGCCAGTTCGCCTGCGTAGAAAGTGGGTCGCCACATAACCGCGCCCCCCCCCCCCCATGTCCACAGTCTGGATCAGTCTCTGTCTGGGCAGTCTGCCTCTGCGCCGCAGTGCCTGAACCTCGACCGGCTGCGCCAAGTCCACATGGGCCAGTTTGAGTCGGTCCATCGTGAAAAACTCCTCTGCACTTTCAATTCATCCACCTTATTACGAATGCTCCTTGCATTGACACATAAAGCCTTCAGGCGCTCTTTTACAACTCTCTTAGCCCTTTTTAATGCTTGCCCTGGATTTGTCGGCCTGCCACTTTTACTTTTCCCCTTTGTACTTTTTGGTCCCCTAATCTGAGGAAAGACATCTTTGCCATAGAGGGAGTACAAAGAAGGTTCACCAGATTGATTCCTGGGATGGCAGGTCTTTCATATGAAGAAAGACTGGATGAACTGGGCTTGTACTCGTTGGAATTTAGAAGATTGAGGGGGGATCTGATTGAAACGTATAAGATCCTAAAGGGATTGGACAGGCTAGATGCGGGAAGATTGTTCCCGATGTTGGGGAAGTCCAGAACGAGGGGTCACAGTTTGAGGATAGAGGGGAAGCCTTTTAGGACCGAGGTTAGGAAAAACTTCTTCACACAGAGAGTGGTGAATCTGTGGAATTCTCTGCCACAGCAAACTGTTGAGGCCAGTTCATTAGCTATGTTTAAAAGGAAGTTAGATATGGCCCTTGTGGCTACAGGGGTCAGGGGGTATGGAGGGAAGGCTGGGTTCTGAGTTGGATGATCAGCCATGATCATAATAAATGGCGGTGCAGGCTCGAAGGGCCGAATGGCCTACTCCTGCACCTATTTTCTATGTTTCTATATTTCCCCCCCAATGTCCAGAATGTACGTGGACCCGTTGTTCCTGATCACCTTGAACGGCCCTCGTACGGCCACTGTAGCGGTGCCCGGTGTTCGCCCCTTCGTACGAATATAAACTCACAGTTCTGCAGGTCTTTGGGTACGCAGGTCGGGCTCTGTCCGTGCTGTGAAGTCGGTATGGGGGCCAGGCTGCTGAGCCTTTCGCGTAGTCTGTCCAGGACTGCTGCGGGTTCCTCCTCTTGCCCCCTTGGGGCTGGTATGAACTCTCCTGTGACGACCAGGGGTGCGCCGTACACCAACTCGGCCGACGAGGTGTGCAGATCCTCTTTGGGCGCCGTGTGGATTCCGAGCAGGACCCAGGGAAGCTCGTCCACCCAGTTAGGCCCCTCCAGGCGGGCCATGAGAGCCGATTTCAGGTGACGGTGGAAGCGTTCCACTAGTCCATTCGACTGTGGGTGGTAGGCAGTTGTGTGGCGTAGCTGTGTTCCTAAAAGTCTGGCCATAGCCGACCACAGGTTGGAGGTGAATTGGGCGCCTCTGTCGGAGGTAATGTGGGCCGGTACCCCGAAGCGTGCTACCCAGGTTGCGATCAGCGCTCGGGCGCAGGATTCGGAGGTGGTGTCGGTGAGCAGGAGCGCCTCTGGCCATCTGGTGAAGCGGTCTACCATAGTTAGGAGGTACCGTGCTCCTCGCGACACTACGATATCCACATGAATGTGGTCGAACCTCCGGTGGGTGGGTTCAAACCGCTGCGGTGGAGCCTTGGTGTGCCGCTGCACCTTGGCCGTTTGGCACTGCATGCACGTTTTGGCCCATTCACTAACCTGTTTGCGAAGGCCGTGCCACATGAACTTGCTGGAGACCATCCCGACGGTCCTGATAGATGGGTGCGCCAAGCTGTGTATGGAGTTGAAAACTCGCCGCCGCCAGGTTGCCGGGACGATGGGGGCGAGGTTGGCCGGTAGCCATGTCACACAGGAGGGTCTTCTCACCTGGGCCTACGAGGAAGTACTGCAGCTGCAAACCCGAGACTGCAGTCCTGTAGCTGGGCATCTCGTCGTCTGCCTTCTGCGCCTCCGCCAGTGCTGCATAGTCCACCCCCTGGGACAGGGCCTGGATAGCTGGTCTGGGGAGTGCATCCGCCACGACGTTATCCTTTCCCGAGACATGCTGGATGTCCGTCGTGTACTCGGAGATGTAGGACAGATGTCGTTGCTGGTGGGTCGACCAGGGATCAGACACCTTCGTGAACGCGAAGGTCAAAGGTTTGTGGTCCGTGAACGCAGGGAACGGCCTGCCTTCTAACAAGTACCTGAAATGCCGGATTGCCAGATATAGTGCCAACAGCTCCCGGTCGAAGGCACTGTACTTGAGTTCAGGTGGCCGTAGGTGTTTGCTGAAGAACACCAGGGGTTGCCAGCGACCCTCGATGAGTTGTTCCAGCACCGCACCGACCGCTGTGTTGGATGCGTCCACCGTGAGGGCAGTAGGAACGTCCGTTCTGGGGTGCACTAGTATCGCGGCGTCTGCCAAGGCTTCCTTGGCTTTAACGAAAGCGGCTGCGGCCTCTTCGTCCCAAGTAATGTCCTTGCCCTTATCCGACATCAGGGTGAACAAAGGGCGCATGATACGGGCTGCTGAGGGGAGGAAGCGGTGGTAGAAGTTCACCATACCAACGAACTCCTGCAGGCCTTTGACTGTGTTGGGCCGGGCAAAGTGGCGGATCGCGTCTACCTTGGCGGGCAGAGGTGTTGCTCCATCTTTGGTAATCCTGTGGCCCAGGAAGTCGATGGTGTCGAGTCTGAACTGGCATTTGGCCGGGTTGATCGTGAGGCCAAAATCACTCAGGCGGGAGTAGAGCTGGCGGAGGTGGGACAGGTGCTCCTCTCCTGCCGACTACTGCTGGCTATGAGGATGTCGTCCAGATAGATGAACGCAAAGTCCAGGTTGCGTCCCACCGTATCCATTAGTCACTGGAATGTCTGTGTGGCATTCTTCAGGCCGAACGGCATTTGGAGGAATTTGAACAGGCTGAACGGGGTGATGAGTGCTGTTTTGGGGATGTCTTCAGGGTGTACTAGGATTTGATGGTATCCCCGGACGAGGTCTCCTTTGGAAAAGATGCTTGCCCCGCGCAGGTTTGCTGCAAAGTCCTGTGTGTGTGGCACAGGGTAGCGGTCTGGAGTTGTAGCTACGTTCAGTCCGCGGTAGTCACCGCATGGTCTCCAGCCCCCAGATGCTTTGGGCACCATGTGCGGGGGTGGAGGCCCATGGGCTGTTGGACCACCGTACGATCCCCAATTACTCCATCCTCTTCAACTCCTCCTTCGCCAGGCGGAGCTTGTCCGGGGGAAGCCTTCGAGCACGGGCGTGGAGGGGTGGTCCCTGGGTCGGAATGTGGTGCTGTACTCCGTGTCTGGGCATGGCTGCCGTGAACTGCGGTGTCAGAACCGATGGAAAGTCCACCAGGATTCTGGTGAATTCGTTGTCAGACAGCGTGATGGAGTCCAGGTGTGGGGCCGGCAACTTGGCTTCACCCAGGGAGAACGTCTGGAAAGTCTTGGCATGGACCAGTCTTTTCCCTTGCAAGTCAACCAGCAGGCTGTGAGCTCGCAAGAAGTCCGCCCTCAGGAGTGGTTGGGCCACGGCGGCCAGTCCCACGTGAACTGGCTGGCGCCGAACTGTAGCGGCACCATGCGGGTGCCATAGGTCCATATCGTGCTGCCATTTGCGGCCCTCAGGGTGGGTCCCGGCTCCCTGTTGCGGATGTCGTACCCCGTCGGAGGTAAGATGCTGATCTCCACTCTGGTGTCGGCCAAGAAGTGGCGTCCTGACTGTTTGTTCCAGACATACAGGAGGCTGTCCTGGTGGCCAGCCACCACAGCCATTAGCGCCGACTGGCCCTGGCGTTTCCTGGGAACTTGCACGGTGGGCGACAACGGCGGGCTTCTCTGCCCCACCGCTGGTGGTGGGAACACCACTGTTCATTGGCCTCCTCGCTCCTGCCTCTGGGTTGTATATGCTCCGTTGCCGGCCCTGGTCTGGCCTGCTGTTGGGCGCGTGGCTTGGTAATCTGTCCGACGGACGCCCCGCTCTCCCTCTTGGCTTTCCACAGCACGTCTGTCCGGGCCGCCACCTTCCGGGGGTTACTGAAATCTGCGTCGGCCAGCAGCAGATGTATGTCCTCGGGCAGTCGTTCTAGGAACGCCTGCTCAAACATCAGGCAGGGCTTGTGTCCTTCAGCCAGGGCCAGCATCTCGTTCATTAATGCTGACGGCGGCCTGTCTCCCAAATCATCCAGGTGCAGAAAGCGGGCAGCTGGCTCGCGCCGTGAGAGGCCAAAGGTCTCTATGAGCAGGGCTTCGAATGCTGCATATTTGCCTTCTTCCAGGGGTGACTCTATGAAATCCCCAACCCGTGCGGCTGTCTCCTGGTCAAGGGAGCTCACCACATAATAGTAACGTGTGGAATCAGAAGATATCTGCCGAATCTGGAACTGGGCTTCTGCTTGGTCAAACCACAGGCGTGGCCGCAGCGTCCAGAAAGTTGGCAGTCTTAGCGAAACTGCGTGAACAGATGAAGAGTCGATCATCTTTGGTCCAAATCCCGTTTGGACCGTCAGGGTTACCAATGTAGCGATGTGCTACACACAGAGCTAGAAATAATGACACGCAGTCTGTAAGTTGCACTCGAGACTAGTTTATTCAAACTTCGTGGCACTGGCTTTTACGCAGTTCCGTTCCCGCCCTCTCCAGGTGGAAATGATGTCAGAGGTGCATTACAAAAGTCTCTTCCCATGCACGGGCTTTCTCCCCTTGCTGGTGAAGAAGAAGGCCCAACACCATTTTGGGGCTGGCCTCTCTGCTGATGCACGCACTATTTTGTGAGCCGGTTCAGATCACCTCTGATCTGGGCCAACATTTAAGTGCCGGGCAGCATCTAATTAATTAGCTTGTTTATTTCGGCTTTTTTCTTAAAGATGTGCTGGGTGTGTCCCGGCTACCGCTTCATTCTCCGCGAATCGGTATCTGTCCGCGACCCGGGGGTTGGGGTGTCATCTGTTTCCATCAGGGCAGGCAGGTCATCTTCTTCTATGTCTGCCTGCCTCGAGGTCGAAGGTCAAGGTTTGTCATCTGCTGTGGCTGATGTGGAAGACTTGCTTGACTGCTGAGCCTCACGCATTTTTCTATCATACAGTTCTTTGTAAGGACTCAAACCATCCTGCAAATATGCCCTAAACCGATGTACACTTTCAAAATTAAAGTCGAGCTTTTCTGCAATCATTGCAGCGAAAATCTCACGCAGTTGCTTCATATTCAGTTCCTGGACAACTTCACTTTTGGTCCGTTTGCTACTGCATTCGGTTTTGATTGTTATCCTTTCCTCTTTCAATTGCATCAGCTCTTCATCTATCAGTTCTTGGTCATGAGATGCCAAAACCTCTTCAACATCATCTTCGTCAACTTCCACAAGCCAAACTCAGTTTGTCCTTACTTCATTCACCACGATCAAAACGCTCAATTATGCCTAGTTTTACACTAAGTGTAACACCTTTTCAGGCTTTTCCGCTACCTTAGGACTCATCTTGCTAACGGCTACTCACAGGCACGTGTTTAAGCAATGCCGGCGAGAATGCAGTTCCCGGGGAGAGCGGCTGCTCGGGGCGCGCGCTGCCTTTTATCGTGCGCTAGTTTTTTTTTCGCGTGCTGCCTTTTTTCGTAACAGTGAAAACACCTTCTGTTAGTGAAAACAGGGAACTAATGTAGGTCTTTCATAATAGTGAGGTTTCATAAAGCGAACGTTCGAAAAGCGGGGGACACCTGTAGTTACACCACCATGAGAGTCCGAGGCCAAGGACCGGAGGTGGCCTGTTCCTGGGGTTGGAAGCCTGTGTGTTTGAGGGAGTGGGAGGGTGGCAAAGGGGCTTGTTTCACTGGTCCTGCCTTGTTTTGCCCTGTTGTTGCTGCTGCTCGTGTTCTTGTGATGCAGGCGCCAACAATGTGGGCATGGCATGTTGGTGCCAGACATTGCGGGCACGATGTGTTGGCACCAGAATGTGTGGCCACACTCACAGGCTGCCTCCAGCACATCCTTGGATGTATTGGTTATGAATACAAATGACATATTTTACTGCATGTTACACGCAATAAATAAATCTGAATTGAATCTCAAGTCTGAACTTGCCACTATTCAGTGTCTCATTGTGACTTATCAGTGGAGGTACGAGGAAATGGTGGAAAAATGCTGGTGTAGCACCCTGGTTAAGATTTTATTGCTGAAAGCAGTGTGTTCTGCTGGTAGTGTTCGGGTTACTGTTAAAGATAAGGGGATGTGACGTTCATGCTTAGGGATGTCGTGTTATCCAATCAGGATGGTGGAACTGGGGGAAGGTTCTACAGGGCGCTGGACGGAGAGGTTTTGTGATGGACACCAAGGTGTGTCAAGGTCTTTTCGGCGGGAAATGGAGAGAGAAGAAGATTGAGAGAACTGATTGAAGGATTTGATCCAATGGGAATGCACAATTCGATGGAGTCCTAGAGGGGAAATCCTATCAGTGATCGGTGAATCAGAGCTGGTACCGTGAGTACACCGGACACATCAGCTTTTGCGAGATTTGAGCTCAACCTGTGCACATTTGACTGTTTTAATTATGATAAGTCCTTTTGCTTTTTTTCCTTTTTTTTCTTTAATAATAGTTTGGTTAAGATAACATTCATCAATATACTTTCTTTATAATTGTATGCAATGTACAGTCTGTTGTTTCTTGCCAATGGGAGATTGCATGGGGGGGCAGTAATTACACAGCGATCACACAGATCGGGGCTCCGGTGGGTGAGCAGCCTCCTGGGTTTGGCGGGACTCAAGTCATATCGACCCTCGGCGTACGGACTCTGAGAGGGGTGGTTTTCTCACCCCTGAGCCGGGTGGCTGTTAGCAAAGGGCTAACGAGCCGCATCTCCAGAGATGCCTGGTAAAAAAGGGGTTTAACTGGGAAACAGGGAAGTTTCAAAGATCTGGCAGCAGTTGTTTTTACCTCCTTGCTCAGTCACCTCACGCAGGTCTAACTTTCCATACTTCCTTACAAATAAGAAATGCCATTTGGCCTGTAAAGCTCTACACCATCTCACTAAGGAATCCTATCCCTATCCCTAATACACTTGTAACTTATTTTCCTACAGATTCCCATTACTTGCCCCACCTGTACACTAGGGGTAATATATAGTGACCAATTAACCAACCAACCCACATGTCTTTGGAATGCAGGAGAGAAGGAGGGCACCTGACATAGGGAAAACAAGCACACTCTACACAGAGACCCCTGCTGGTCAGGACTCGAAGTGCAGGAGCGGTAAGGCCCAATGTACTGACCCTTAACCATATATAACCATATAATAATTACAGCACGGAAACAGGCCATCTCGGCCCTTCTAGTCCGTGCCGAACGCTTATTCTCACCTAGTCCCACCAACCTGCACTCAGCCCATAACCCTCCATTCCTTTCCTGTCCATATATCTATCCAATTTTACTTTAAATGACAATATCGAACCTGCCTCTACCACTTCTGCTGGAAGCTACCACTCTCTGAGTAAAGAAGTTCCCCCTCATGTTACCCCTAAACTTTTGCCCCCAGCTCTCAACTCATCTCCTCTTGTTTGAATCTCCCCTACTCTCAATGCAAAAAGCCTATCCACGTCAACTCCATCTATCCCCCTCATAATTTTAAATATCTCTATATCTATCAAATCCCCCCTCAACCTTCTACGCACCAAAGAATAAAGACCCAACTTGTTCAACCTTTCTCTGTAACTTAGGTGATGAAACCCAGGTAACATTCTAGTAAATCTTCTCTGTACTCTCTCTATTTTGTTGACATCTTTCCTATAATTCGGTGACCAGAACTGTACACAATACTCCAAATTTGGCCTCACCAATGCCTTGTACAATTTCAACATTACATCCCAACTCCTATACTCAAAGCTCTGATTTATAAAGGCCAGCATACCAAAAGCTTTCTTCACCACCCTATCTACATGAGATTCCACCTTCAGGGAACTATAAGTCAGTTAAAAAGACTGTAGTACTGATATTCTGCGGGGTTTTCACCAGTCTTCCACGAAACTTAACGTGAAGTCAGCAGAATCGGCGGGAAAATGTTGCACGGTTGCTCCTATCGCTTTCTAGGTCACTGGGTAAGGGAGGGGTGGAACTGAGCTGGGGCTCAGCCAGTGATCGGGTCATTGCAGACCTCAACAAGCACCCAAAAATAGAAATGTGAAAACTACTTCACCAAATTCCATCTCCGCTCAAGGGATAAAGGAGGAGAGGCTGGTGATGGGAGATGAGAGTCACAGCACAGAAATGGGCCTATTGGTTCAGCACGTTCACATTGACCTTCTTCCCCCCCTCCACTAATCCCATTTAACCACATTGGGTCCATAACCTTCTATGCTTTGCCATTTTAAATGTCTCTTACACGCAACAAATGCATCTGATCCCATCACTTCCTCTGGCAGCAAGTTCCAGATTTCAACTGCTTCCTGTCTAAAAAAAAGTTCCCCTCCGATCCCTTTAAAATCTCTTCCTCTCATACTAAACAAATGCCTATTTTTGATACCTCTACCACGGGAAAAAAATTCTGACCACCTATCCTACTTATGCCACTTGGAATTTTATACACCTCTCTCAGGTCATTCCTCAGCATCCTTTGCTCCCTGAGTGTCCAACCTCTCCCTACAACTAACATCCTCCGATCCAAGCAACGTCCGGTAATTCAGCTCTGCTCTCTCTCCAGTACAATCGTATCTTTCCTGCAACACGATAACCAGAAGTGCCATTAATACTTCAAGTGCAGCCTAGCCAGTGTTTTGTAAAGTTGTAACACAACTTTGCAACTTTCGCATTCTGTTCCCTGACCCAGAAGTAAGCATGCCAGATGCTTTTGACACCACCTTTATCTATCTGTGTTGCCAATTTAAGGCATTTGTGGATTGAACAGCAAGGTCCCTTTGAGCATCAACAGTACTTAAGTGCCCCTTATCTAGACATATATCTGACCACTATTTGGTTTCCCAAAATGCATCAGGCCATGCTTATCAGGATTAAATTCTTTCTGCCAACATTCCACTTGGGTCTTTATCTGCTCTACATTCTGCTGTAGCGTCAGTCAACCTCCCTGTCTAACCCTACTCGACAGTGCATCAAAGCAAGAGCTTCGGTGGGGATGAAGGCAAGGCACCAGCAGGGAGTGCAACAGATGTATCTTACACTGCTGCAAGAGCCTGTGACGAAACTCCAGGTAAGAACATCAAGCCACCCCAAGGGTTGGGTTGTGCAGATGGGGATAACAATGGGATTAAAGTAATTTTGAAATCCCTTTGTATCGGACAGTTTGAACCAATCCGAGATTCCTTCCTGGATTTGAAACACTATTGGTACTGAAATCCCCCTTTACTTGAATGAACTGTGGACAACCTCGAAGGTGCTGGATGTATTCGATCAACCAACTGCTCTTTCTACCAAGAGAAGAGTTTCTACGTATGTGCATATGGACACATATGATCATTTGACCTGGGGTATGGCATGGTAACATAGTGGTTAGCATAAGGCTTTACAGTGCCAGTGACCCAGGTTCAATTCCCACCACTGGTTATAAGGGGTGTGTACGTTCTCCCTGAGACCTTGTCAGTTGCCATTGGGCAGCCCAGTTTAGGGTCAGTCCAGTTTAGGGTCATTTGTCCTGCTGCAGAATGAAGCTGGGGCCGATCAGACACCTCCGTGATGGCTGACAATCGGCTTGTACTTCTCAGCCTTGAGGATTCCATTAATTCTGACCAGATCACCAACTCCATCTGCAGAAGCGCAGCTCCACACCTGCAGGGAACCTCTGTCGTGCTTCACTGTTGGCTACAGACACTCATCTACATAGCAACTCTCCAGCTTCCCTACGGACAAATTTTAACTCTGTCAGTCTGGAGCACTTGCTGCCACTGTTCACCACTCCAGTCCGTGTGTATTTCTGTGCGTAGGTGAACCTCTTGGCTTTGCTTCCACTTTGGAGGAATGGTTTTTTGGCTGCAACTCTTCCACAAAGACCACTTCTGACCAGACTTCTCTGGACTGTGGAGGGGTGTAATTGGGTACCAGAGGTTTCTGTGAGTTGAGGGCTGATAGCACTGCTGGGCTTCTTCCAATTTAGAAGGGACGTCAGTTTGACGTGTCACTCGTCTGCTCCCCTCGGTTTCTGCGGCTGACCACTGCATTTCTGGTCCTTAATCTTGCCTGTTTGGTTGTACTGCTTCAGAAGAGCTTGGACAAAACATCTTGAAACTCTTGTCTACTAGGGAGAGATCTTGCCGATGCAGGTCGACCACCTTGTGTCTTGTTGCTGTGCTCACTCTTGCCATGGTGTAAGAATTGATGATTTGAAGGTTAATTGATGATTTGAAGACGCATCTGTCACACCCTCACCTTTTAGATTGCTCTCCTTCACCCAGTTTGATTCCTTCTACACCCAAATCTGTTTCAGTTAGTCAGTTTAGTTCATTCAACTCATTATGCCATTGATAGAAACCATAGAAACCATTGAAAAACTACAGCACAGAAAAAGGCCTTTTGGCCCTTCTTGGCTGTGCCGAACCATTTTCGGCCTAGTCCCACGGACCTGCACACGGACCATATCCCTCCATACACCTCCCATCCATGTACCTGTCCAATTTATTCTTAAATGTTAAAAAAGAACCCGCATTTACCACCTCGTCTGGCAGCTCATTCCATACTCCCACCACTCTCTGTGTGAAGAAGCTCCCCCAATGTTCCCTTTAAACTTTTCCCCCCTCACCCTTAACCCACGTCCTCTGGTTTTTTTCTCCCCTTGCCTCAGTGGAAAAAGCCTGCTTGCATTCACTCTATCTATACCCATCATAATTTTATATACCTCTATCAAATCTCCCCTCATTCTTCTACGCTCCAGGGAATAAAGTCCTAACCTATTCAACCTTGCTCTGTAACTGAGTTTCTCAAGTCCCGGCAACATCCTTGTAAACCTTCTCTGCACTCTTTCAACCTTATTTATATCCTTCCTGTAATTTGGTAACCAAAACTGAACACGATACTCCAGATACGGCCTCACCAATGCCTTATACAACCTCATCATAACATTCCAGCTCTTATACTCAATACTTCGATTAATAAAGGCCAATGTACCAAAAGCTCTCTTTATGACCCTATATACCTGTGACGCCACTTTTAGGGAATTTTGTATCTGTATTCCCAGATCCCTCTGTTCTACTGCACTCCTCAGTGCCTTACCATTAACCCTGTATGTTCTACCTTGGTTTGTCCTTCCAACATGTAATACCTCACACATACATTAAGCCACCCGAAGATTGGGATCATTAGCACCTGATTGTTATCTTTGTTTAATCATGCTCTGGGCTGTATACCTACAAAGTTATCAAGTTTTATTTGAAAAGTGGTCTACTATGTAATATATTACTTTCTTTAATGAAATATAAACATTTCTCTGTAACATATAACACATTTTTTGGAAACCAAAATAGTTGGAAATCTAAAATTTGCTCTTTTCTAATGCAGAAGACAAAAAATAAACATTTAAAACAAAACTTATATAAAAAGATTTAGGACACCTAAGACTTTTGCACAGTACTGTAAAGCTAATCCAATCTAGTGTGGGCATGTGGCCAAGTGGTTAAGGCATTGGACTAGCGACCTGAAGGTCGTGAGTTCGAGCCCCAGCCAAGGGAACGTGTTGTGTCCTTGAGCAAGGCACTTAATCACACATTGCTCTGCGACGACACTGGTGCCAAGCTGTATGGGTCCTAATGCCCTTCCCTTGGACAACATCGGTGTCGTGGAGAGGGGAGACTTGCAGCATGGGCAACTGCCGGTCTTCCATACAACCTTGCCCAGGCCTGCGCCCTGGAGAGTGAAGACTTTCCAGGCACAGATCCACGGTCTCGCAAGACTAACGGATGCCTTTAAATTTAATTTAATCCACTCTAGTTAAGAGAGTGACTCAAAGCTGACCCCTGACTGAGTGTTAGATTATGAAAGGTTCTATTTTTTAACTTAAAGCAAAAACATAACTTCATCTGCTCTTCAAGTGGAAGATGTACAAGATGACAGCATGTTATTTGAAGAGAGTTGTTCTCCCCTGAGGCCTGGTCGGTAACTATTTCTCAGCCAACAACTACCCTTTGTGCAGATTTAACTTTCCATTATTTCCATATGATACAGATAGTGGTCATTTGTCCCATTCCTTTGCTAATTTTCCCTCAATTTCCCTGCACGTGTGTACACATCTCCCTTCTGCGTTTCGCCTACGTGTTCGCGATTTCAAAAAAAAATTAGACTCTCGACTGCTAAGAAGCTCTTAGCAACACCCAACAAGCAAGCGAAAGGCAGCTCAGTGTTCAGGAAGTCTGCACCACGTCTCTAATCAAATTTTATTAAAGTGATGACGGTGAATTTAGTGCAACAGCGGAAGATTGATTGCCTCTCTCAATCTATCCCCTCTCTCTCATATGCTCCCTTACTTCCCTATTCTATTAAACAGGGCCCCAGGAGCACAGCATTACCGCACATACCTCTCAGCTGCTAAGGGGCACCTTCAGGACGGTGAGTTTGGTTACCCCCCCCCCCCACAAAATGCTCCTGGGCTCACAGCCAGGAATTGTGCTGCTATGTCTTGCTCGTCCATCACCAGCCACCTTGCTCGGGTGAGAGGAAACAGGTGTGTGACTCGCTCACATTTACCTTCAGTCAGTGTAAACTATTCCCAAGATGAGAATGAGCAAATTAAAATGGAATTTGCAGCAAGGGAGCAGGCCAACGAGTGCCAGTAATTATGCTCCAGGCACCTTCATTTCATTCATCTGCACGTCCCTCTAGATACATCTATATTCCACTTTACTAGCAAGGCAGCTTGGGGGTGATGGGCCAAATAGCCTCCACCCGTTTAATAAGTTTCTACCCTTCTATTCTGGGCAATGAGTGAGGGCATTTTAAAATAGAGACACTACTGTTGCCTAAAACAAATAGTGGGAAGTAATTTGCACAAATGGAACCTATGGATAATATTTATGATGAATAACTAGACCCGGTTAATGGGGTCCCGACACCCCTCAGTCTCCTAAACACAAGGAAGGGTACGTTTTTCAACCTGAAGATGGCTGCAATCTCATTCCTCTGCAGAGAAAGTGCTGATTTTCAGGCAGATAGCACTGAAAAAGAACCTGTGGGTGAATCTCTAGGCTAAAACGTTTGTAGAGGAGTGCGGCTGTGTCTCAGGGCCTGGTCTTTTTTTCGGGTAACAGTAGCCTAATTCTGGGAAGTGGAACTTTGGTCTCGTTCACTGAGAGCCTCGCTAAGACTCACCTGGAGGACGCGACGGTCGTGCTCGCTGCTGCTCAAGGCTTTCTGCAGCTGCTGGACCTTCTCCTGGAGCGCCGAGGTACTGGCCATCTTGTCGGACAGCGTCAGGGACAGGCTCTGCACCTTGTCTTTGAGCTGGCTCTCCCCCTCCTCCGACTTGGCCAGCGAGGCGTTCAGCCGGTCCACTGTCAGCTGCAGGCTGCTGCTCTTGGAGTGGCTGTCGGCCACCTGCCGCTGCAGGCTCTCGACGCGCTCCTGCAGCAGCTGGATCTCGGCCTCGCGGTCGCTCGCCGCCAGCCTCGTCCGCTGCAGCTCCCCTTCCAGCGAGCGGCGAGACAGCTCCAGTTTCGTGGTGCGGCTCTCGCAGGCGTCCAGGACCTCCTTCAGCTTACGCTTGTCGTTCTCCAGCTTGGCCTCGTTCGCTTTCATTTTGCTTATCTTGTCCTGGGATTAAAACACAAAGCACAGAGACACACTTTGCATCTGCTAGGTTAGCCGGGGGCTCTGGTGCAGTCGATCAGCATGGAAACAGGCCTCTGCAACAAGCCGGCCCCTTCTGTTCTAATCCCATCTTCCTGCATTTGGTCTGTAGCCTTCTATCCCTGGGTGTTTAAGTGCTTATCTAGACATATTTTAAATGCCATCAACAATTCTGCTTCCATCATTCGCTGGCAGCGCATTCCAGGTAATCACCAGTCACTGGCTGAGAAAAGGGTCCCCTCAGATCCCTTCTAAATCTTTTCCTCTTTATCCTAAACCTATGTCATGCCCTTACACTTCCTCCCTCACCACCATTCAGGGCCCCAGACAGTCCTTCCAGGTGAGGCAACACTTCACCTGTGAGTCGACTGGGGTGATATACTGCGTCCGGTGCTCCCGATGCGGCCTTCTATATATTGGCGAGACCCGACGCAGAATGGGAGACCGTTTCGCTGAACACCTACGCTCTGTCCACCAGAGAAAGCAGGATCTCCCAGTGGCCACACATTTTAATTCCACATCCCATTCCCATTCTGACATGTCTATCCACGGTCTCCTCTACTGTAAAGATGAAGCCACACTCAGGCTGGAGGAACAACACCTTATATTCCGTCTGGGTAGCCTCCAACCTGATGGCATGAACATCGACTTCTCTAACTTCCGCTAATGCCCCACCTCCCCCTCGTACCCCATCCGTTATTTATCTGTTTATTATTTTATATGTATATATTTTTTTCCTCTCTTTCCTTTTTCTCCCTCTGTCCCCCTCACTATACCCCTTGCCCATCCTCTGGGTTTCTCTCCCTCCCCCCTTCTTTCTCCCTGGGCCTCCTGTCCCATGATCCTCTCGTATCCCCTTTTGCCAATCACCTGTCCAGCTCTTGGCTCCATCCCGCCCCCTCCTGTCTTCTCCTATCATTTTGGATCTCCCCCTCCCCCTCCCACTCCCACTTTCAAATCTCTTACTAGCTCTTCTTTCAGTTAGTCCTGACGAAGGGTTTCGGCCCGAAACGTCGACTGTACCTCTTCCTATAGATGCTGCCTGACCTGCTGCGTTCACCAGCAACTTTTATGTGTCCTCTTGATTGAATTGAATTGAATGATCTTTATTGTCATTAGACATAGGTACAATGAAACTCTGTTTGGCTTCCTCTCAGGCAATTAAATAAAGTGGTAGATAAAAACAAGACAGTAATAGAAAAACAGTATTAAATAGATAAGTAGCAGAAAATAATTTGCAGCAGTACCAGAATATCACAGTAATGCACAAAGTGCTGTTAGTGCAAGTATTTGAGTGCTTCTGTATGTATGTGTGTGCTCACATGCAGAGAAGTTTCCTGCGGTCTACACCACCTATACAATTCGTAATTCTGTATCGCTCAGTTACGTCTCCTCCTAGCCAGTTATGTACCAGGGAAAAGAGAGGTAGCCTTTCCATTATGTCAGAAGATTGTGGGCTCAGGTTCCTCGTCAAAGATGACCATTTTAATCAGGGTGTGGGCTCCATTCCTGAGCCAGGGCTATGCTAAGTTACAGGACTTTGGGATGTGAGAGCACCTGGGGAGAAACCCTCACAGTCACGGGGAGAACGTGCCAATGCCACACAGAAACACCAGAGGACAGGACTGAATCGGGGACACGTGGGCCAACAGCTCTTTCATCTGTGCCTGCGTGAGACCAAACCACTTAACGAAACGCCAGGGCATCTTGAACAGAGGAGAGTGAGGTGCAGAGATCTGGGGAGGGGATTCCAGAGCTCGGCAGCTGAACGTACAGCTGGCAAAGGTGTCACGTTAAAAGGTGGGGCCATGCTTGAGCCCCAGATCTGGGAAGCAGAAAGCTTGAAGAGCTGGAGAGAAAGGGGACAACTGAGAAGGTATGGAGGGATTTTAAAATAAAGTTTTTCTTAAAGATCAGGAGTCTGGTGTAAGAAGTTACTTAAAATCTCTCTCTCTCTTTGACCAAACTTTCAGTCATTTGCCTGGCACCTTTGTGACTCAGAGAGAACTTTTCTCCCAATGGATTCCTGTGAAACACCTCAAGCATTTTTTGATTATGATCAGAGATTAAGGGAGCTAGGGCTTTACTCTTTGGAGAGAAGGAGGTTGAGAGGAGACATGATAGTGGTGTACAAGATAATAAGAGGAATAGATAGAGTGGATAGCCAGTGCCTCTTCCCCAGGGCACCACTGCTCAATACAAGAGGACATGGCTTTAAGGTAAGGGGTGGGAAGTTCAAGGGGGATATTAGAGGAAGGTTTTTTTACTCAGAGAGTGGTTGGTGCGTGGAATGCACTGCCTGAGTCAGTGGGGGAGGCAGATACACTCGTGAAGTTTAACAGACTACTAGACAGGTATATGGAGGAATTTAAGGTGGGGGGTTATATGGGAGGCAGGGTTTAAGGGTCGGCACAACATTGTGGGCCGAAGGGCCTCTACTGTGCTGTACTATTCTACGTTCTATGAAATTATTGCTGTTGCCGGAGTGGATTGAGATGCCAATTCACAGAGACCTGGAGTTTACTGAAGATTAGTAACCTAGAAGGCCTTCACTTATCCGCTGGAGACCGTCTGAAAGCTCATGTTATCCCTACACTACTTTTAGCCCTCACCACCCCCACACTCCAGACTACATCTACAATCCAGCTCCCGGAGTAACCAGCAAAGTGCTCAGCACCGGGTTTTTACAATAGCAACAGTGTCAGAATGCTCTGGGTCTTCAATATAGATGGACTTGACTACACCCATAGGGCTGGTCTCTAGCCAAATATTTTCCACAAATGTGCTTCCGTTCCACATCTCCAGTCCATAAGGCTACCCGCTGTCAGTGTGTATGTTTTCTCTCGGCCAGACCTCTTCCCAGCACTTAGTGCCAAGAAAAATACAAAATGTCTGCCTGCACCACAGCTAGTGCACACAACAAGTTCAGTCCTGGCACTCACCAATTAATTTGGGAATCTCCACTGCTGCCGAATGAAGCCTGTGGGGCTTCCTTGGATTCCTTAATTATCTCCATCAGTCTCATCTAATCATGTTAATTAGACATGCAACCAAGATTTCCTTTAATTCTTCACTCTCACTTTCCTCAAATAATGCTGTAGCCCAGCACATAGGGATAAGCTTCCAGCTTACTGGACAAAGTGCGGACATTCCAGCTCTGCTTTGCGAGGTATCCTATCAGATCAAGGGACAATTTATGACTTCTGAAGGCTGCTTGGTCCAAACTGACTGATGCCTGAAATGATCCCATCGAGCGAAATGCAGTTGGGAGTGAGGATTGACAGCCGGATTTCAGTGTGGCTTTTCTTCAGGACTGGATGTCTGAGCTGAAGAATACGCACAGCTGAGTGAGGCAGGGACTTAAAACGCTAAGGCCAATAAACGTTGGTCAGGAGAGGTTACATCGATCAGGCAGGAATGTGGACGAGACAGGGGATCAGCCAGAATCCTACTGGATGATGCAGCAGCCTCAAGAATCAAGAAGATTTCTCCTGCTCCTATTTTTTCCCCTAACTTTTGTCGGGCAGGGATATTTCCCGACTTTTGTGTTTCATAATTCCCCATAAGCATCACCCCAAGACCATTCTTTGATCAGGAGGAGACAAAGATTTCTTTCTCCCCTCCACCATTGCCATTTTGCTGGAGTGACACTCGCTCTGTGCAGTCGGCTTGAATGAAGCACCAGCAGATCCGCTCTACACTTAGTGTCTCATTCAAGTGACCTGGAAAGCAGGAGTTAGCGGGATGGGTATTTAAGCAACACACATCAAAGTTGCTGGTGAACGCAGCAGGCCAGACAGCATCTCTAGGAAGAGGTACAGTCGACATTTCAGGCTGAGACCCTTCGTCAGGACTGTAGTGCAGCCAGTCGGCACATTTTCCACCACACACCTATAGAAATTTGTCAAGGTTTTGATGGCATGCCAAATCTCCGCAGACTCCTGAGGAAGTAGAGGTGCTGTTGTGCTTTCTTTGCAAATACATTTATATGACGGGTCCAGGACAGGTCCTCTGAGATAGTGACACTCAGGAATTTAAACTTATTGACCCTCTCCACCTCTGATGATTACTGGCTCATGGACCATTGGTTTTCCTCTCCTGAAGTCTACAATCAGTTCCCTGGTCTTGCTGACAATGAGAAAGAAGTTGTTATGACACCACTCAGCCAAATTTTCAATCTCCCTCCTGTATGTCGATTCATCTCTGCCTTTGATCCGGCCCACAACAACGGTGTCAACGGCAAACTTGTATATGGCGTTGGAGCTGTGCTTAGCCACACAGTCATAGGTGTAAAGTCAGTAGAGCAGGGGGCTAAACTCACGGCCCTGTAGTGCCCCTATGCTGATGGAGATTGAGGAGAAGATATTTTTGCCTATCTGAACTGACTGGGGTTTACAAGTGAGGAAATCCAGGATCCAATTGCACAAGGGGGTAGTGAGTAATACTGAACGAGTAGTAGAATCAGTTTGGAGTTATGGGTAGGTGGGTGAAAATACAGGAGTTATAGGGAATTGAGTGGAAGAATAGGATTGATCGGGTTGCTGAGAGATGGCATCAACTCAATGAGCTGAATCCTATTAAACTGGAATATAAGGCTCACAAAAAATCAACGTACATTAAAGAAGAGTGGTGTCTTGCAGGAGGTAGGTGGCCAGAGATTTATTCTTAATCAGTGCCATTAATATATAAGTATTCTAACTATACCAACGCTCCATCTAACATTTTTATTAACAGCTGTGCGCATGAACTATTGCTCGGAGCAGGAAATATTTTGATATGGCCTGATAACCGTGCGGCACTTAAAACGTTTTTTTCTATATGTACATACGTTGAATATTAAAATGAAAATTGAGAGAAAAGCATACTTTCGATTTTATTTACTAATTGAAAGATAAAATGAAATACAGTACTAAGAAAACTTTTCACGTCTCATGAACTTTTTCTGGCCTGTCTTTATTACAAATCCATTGTCTATAAACACTGTCCAGCTTAACTTTGCATCCAGATGAAAGGTACATCTTAATCTTCATTAGATCATCCAAATGTTCCACTTCTAGGCTGCTTCTGGATTTTAATTTGATTGAATTCATAAGCCTGAATCCACATTCACAGTTAGCACTAGAGGCTTCAAGTGTTCCGACGAAGTCCACAAGAATTGACAGCTCTTCAAACCCTTCCTTTCTGAGCACGTAGGTCAACATAATCAGTGAACGTTTTTTTTAGACTCTCTCCGAAACGACAACTTTGAAACCACAGTTTTGCTGCGATATTTTTGAGGCAATGCGTTTGTCGTATATAAAAGAAAACTCCATCTGTGCAGCAACAAAGGCTACGTGTGCAGGAGCATTTCAGTTACTGCACAGTTTAGAGAGGACAGTAAACACGACCATCACAGGCTCCACACACCCTGGTTTCTCTTTTAGTTCTACACTCAATAACTAAAAGAGAAACCATACGAACCATACAGCCTGGAGCCTAACACACACAGAGTTTATTTAACAAATGATCTAACCACTCAGGAGATTATGTTAACAACTAAAAATTGGTTGTTTTTACAGTATATCACTAAATTCTCGTTTGTGTGTTCAGGATTAGATTTTTTTTCATGTAACCACTTGAGATCTTGAATGATTACGAGACTTGTGTAAAAGACATGTGATCTCTGTTGTAAGTGCTGGGTCGAGCTCCGTCTTTGCACACAAAGCAGGGGCACTTCCCAATAAGCTAATGACAGCCTCCCAGGTCTGCAGTAATAGCAGCCAACCTACAATTAGTGTCAAAGCTGGGCTTAATGACGGAGAAAACGTTTCAACTCACAGGAAGCATTGAGTGAGCATCTGGGTCATTATTGGTTTTCAAATGAAAATAACAGCCATTTATCCCTGGATGGGCTGAGAAATGGCAAATAGAGTTTAATTGGGATAAGTGCAAGGGTTTGCATTTTGGGAAGACAGTCCTACCCTCACAGGGGCCTGGGGAGTGTTATAGATCAGAGGGTCCTAGGAGTACGTGTCCCTGGTGCTCCAAAAGTGGTATTCCAGGCGAAGCGGGCCTTTGGCATGCTAACCTCTGTCAGTCAAGGCCCTGAGTATAGAGCTGGGGCATTTTGTTACAGTTGTACAAGATGTTAGTGAGGCCACATTGGAATATTGTGTTCAGTTTTGGTCACCTTGCTATAACAAAGATGACATTAAGCTACAGAGAGTGCAGACAAGATTTAGAAGGACGTTGTCAGGACTCTAAGTACTGAGTTATGGAGTGAGAACATAAGATATAGGAGCAGAATTAGGCCATTTGGCCCATCGAGTCTGTTCCGCTATTTCACCATGGCTGATCCATTTCCCTCGGTCCCAATCTCCTGCCTTCTCCCTGTATCCCTTCACGCCCTGACTAATCTATCAACCTCCGCCTTAAGTATACCCAGTGACTTGGCCTCCACGGCCCCCTTCCACAGATTCACCACTCTCCGTCTAAAGAAATTCCTCCACACCTCTGTTCTAAATGGATGTCCCTCTACCCTGAGGCTGTCCCCTCTGGTCTTAGACTCCCTCGCCATAGGAAACATCCTCTCCACATCCCCTCTACCAAGGCCTTTCAATGTTCAATAGGTCTCAATGAGAATCCCCCCTCATTTTTCAGAATTCCAGTGAGTACAGGCCCAGAGCCATCAAACACTCCTCATGTGATAAGCCCAGAATCGTTTTCGAGAGGTTGAGGTGGTTGGGACTCTTTCCTTGCAGCGAAGGAGAGTGAGAGGTAGTGTTACAGAGGCGTAGGATAGCAGCAGGGGCAGAGAGGGAGTGAATGCACACAGTCTTTCCCCCAGGGTTGGGGGATCAAAAACTAGAAAGCATAAGTTTGAAGTGAGAAAGGAGAGATTTTATTTATTTATTTATTTATTAAGATACCGTGCCGAATAGGCTCTTCCAGCCCTTTGACCTGCACCACCCAACAACCCCCGATTTAATCCTAGCTGAACCGTGGGACAAGTTACAATGACCAATTAACCTGCTAACCAGTTCATCTATGGACTGTGGGAGGGAACCAGAGATCCTAGAGGAAACCCATACAGGAGCGGGGGGTGACGTACACACTCCTTACAGGCAGTGGCAGGATTTGAACCCTGGTCGCCTGGACCGAAAAGTGCTGTGTTAACCACCAGGCTACCTTGCCGCCTTAGTAGGAGACCGAGGGGGTAACATTTTCACCCAGAGGGTGGTCAGTGTATGGAATGAGCTGCCAGAGGAAGTGGTTGAGGTATGTACATTGACAATATTTAAAGGTACTTGGGCAGGTACGTGGATGGGAAAGGTTCAGAGAGATCTGGGCCGAATGCAGACAAGTGGGACTAGCTCAGACGGCAATCCTGGTTGGCAAAGGGCCCATTTTCACACTATGTGACTCTATAATGGTGTGGGGCTAGGGGTATTTCAGGCAGCATCTGTCGAGGGAAATGGGCAATTGAGGCTTCCGTCTCAACCTGAAACGTTAATTGCCCACTTTCCTTGGCAGATGCTGCCTGACCCGCTGAGTTCCTCCTGCAATTTGTTCCTTGTTCCAGGTTCCAGCATCTGCAGTCTTTGGTGTCCCCTGCCAACAACCTGTGCTTCGCGGGCTGCTGAGCACCTTGGAGGGTAATGGAACGTAGGCGATGCTCATCTCCCTGCCACGTGTCAACGTCGTCAGAAAAGGAGCAAAGAGGGAATTGGTGGCTGGCACACCATAACATTCTGTGGAAGAAAGAGGCGCTGGGTGACTAAATTAACCCTACCTGTGTGGTTCTCCTGTCGGCGTCTGCTGTCTGGACTGTTCTCTCCAGTGTAGCAATCTTATCAAGCAGGACTTTGTGCTCTCGTTCGCTGCGACGGATCGTCTCTTCCTGCAGCATCAGCGCGGTCTGCGCACTGCTCAGCCGGCCGTCAACGCCCTTCTTACCTAGAAACACAGGGGTTGTCACCTGGGGGCGCCAGCACCAATCCCACCGAACCCACAACTCGAGAGACGGGCTGCGTGACTGACCTTCCTCGCACTCAGCCAATGACCTCTGCAGCTGTTGCAGACGACTGCTGCTGTTGTCCCGATCTGACTCCAGCTCCTTCAGCTGTCGGCTCAGGTTAGAGAGAAGAATACGAGCTTCATCCTGAGGGGCAGAGTGGCAGAATTATCAGAGTATCTGGGCTGTCCCTCAGGGAAAATTAAGTACAATACATAAAGACATTTGAGCTTTCTGCCTGCAAATCAGTAAATACCTGGATGCACTTCAACTCAATCAGCTTCTGAAATATGAGTGACCATCACAGCTAAAGCTACTTTGATGAGGTGATGATGAAAATCACATCCATTTGATGGGCCCGCTGTGTTCTTGTAGGGGTCGTGGATCTACATGTCTGCATGGTATCACCGGGACAGCTGTAAATCCTCCATCTGACTACAGCTCCTGTTCAGCAAAGCTGAATGTACTATTTTGCAAGGTTATTTTTTTTCAATTTTGCCAAGTAGTTGAGGCCATAAAGAGGTTTGTCATTCTAACTGAGCTATGCTCAGTTTATCTGTCAGGGAGCAGACTCCTGCACTCAGAAACTTAAGTAAAGTTGGATTCTTTGATATCACTTCCCTTGATATTATTTATAAACCTGTGAGTTACCCCGATGGAATGACCTCTGATTGACTTTGGACTTCTATTATAAATAAAAATGCCTTCCTGTTACAGGAGAGTCTAACCTCCTTTCCCTTGAGCCATTTCTGTTTGTTATTGCTGTGTTCTAAACTACCGCCACCAACTTTCATTTTTATTAACTTCTATGTTCCCAGGAAGTCACCGTGACTTTCATTTTCTGTGTTTATTGCAGTAATTACTAGCTCTCCATCCCACTTAATTTCTTCCAGGTGCTGCAATATTGATTCAAGATACATAGCTATGTGCACGGTGTTTTACAATGGGCAGGTTTTGTGCAGTAAGGTGCATTTGCAAACTCTTGATACCTTAACAACTAATTCAGTCCTGAACACTGGCTGAGGTGTTATTTCTTCCGGTGCCTGCCCATTTAAGAATTCAGATACATTACTTCAAATACTTTCCCTGGAGAGAGGGCAATTGGCCTTTGCTGGAGTTCAACTTTTAATAGAGATCGTTCTCACTCTCCTTCAGCTAACCTCTGGGTCATTTCAAGTTGTCCATGTTCTTTGTGTCACCAACTTCACTGGAAGAAAGTCCATGGTCAAACCAACCCTCTGGATTGGAAAATTTCTCCCAAATTCCTCACTGGATTTATGGATGACTATCTCTCCATTTACATCCTCTGGTTTTGAGCTTCCTCATAATGTAAACATCTTCCACTTTATCAACTGTTAAAAGCCCAGTTGACTCAGCTTTCCAAAGCCCCAGTGTCATTAATCTTTCCAAATTGTTATAATCTAACAGTCCCAGTACCTTGAAAACTTTTACTGTGCCTCTGTAACATGTCCGAGCTATCACTAACTCAACCCCCTTGCCATCCCTGCCTCCCACCCAGTGCCAGCATTTGTACTTAAAGTGCTTCCACGTCAGTCCTTACCCGGTCCCTCTGCGCGTCCCTCAGCTCCTGAAGGAAATCTCGCAGCCCCGCTCGAACCACTTCAGGGTCAATGTCCGCCCCGTACTGCTCACCGCGGGAGGGGGACTGCGAGCGACTGGGCGACGCGGGGCGGGACGTGGTGCTACGCTCGGGCGTCCCGGTCCGAGGGATTGGGCTGCCCTGGCCGTCTGTCGTGGTGGTGAAGGTGTTGTCAAAGCCTGGAAACACACAAGAACATGTACAATGCCTCTGCACTGACAGTAGTCTCAGCCCTGAGGCAGGAGACCCCGAAGTCTTGCTCTAGTGTCTCCATCACATGATCTAGTTGATGGTGCAGGTTATGGCTCAGGGAGTGTTGCCCTGTCACACCGGTATTGAAACAAGCTCGAGAGACACTGGCTCCCTACCCCCTTCCTTTTATGTTATGCCCCATCGTCCTCCCCAATCAGACTTTTGCCACTTTATCTCCTAACTTTGGACTTTCCTCCCCCCGCATCTGCCCATCCAGCCCCCTCACCTGGATTCACTTATCACCTGCAGGGCCGTTTCATCCCCCCCCTCCTTACACTGGCAGATCCCCTCTTTCTTTTCAGGCAGATGGGCAGTCTTGACCTGAAACATCACCTGTCCATTTCCCTCCACAGATGCTGCCTGACCCATCGAGTTCCTCCTGCACTTAGACTTTGCCCCAGACTTTCAGCACCTGCAGTCTCTCACGTCTCCACGCCGGAGGAAAGAAAGGAGCTGTTGATGCTTAAGGTTGAAACCGCATTCCAGGACTGTGAGCTTTGCCTTCTCGGGGAGGGAATGCAGAAAGAGCAACTTGCAATATTTCTGAAAAAGGGCTGGAGAAGTATCATGTGGCCTCGGGGAATACTTAACCTGAGTCATCTTCACTTAAAGTTGATTGTCAGGTTCCTGTTTATGGAATCTTACTATGTCTAAGTTACCTCCCCCAGTTCCACATCACAACATCACCAAGGTATGGTATCACTGTCTGGTGGAGGGGTTGCTACTGCACAAGATCGAAGTAAGACGCAGGAACTTGTAAAGTTAGTCCACTCCATCACGGGTACTAGCTTCTGTAGCATCCAAGACACTTTCAAGACCTCTGCACAATCACACCACAGTAACAGTTGCCTTATTAAATTAATGAATACAAAATAAAGACCTGGTTGTTACTCACCAAAATGACAATTCAGCAGCAGGAAAGTGTAATCTGGATGAGCCTATGTTACTTGCAATGTGGAGACATTGGGTATTGAAACAAGAGACCGGCAGTCGATCTAGAATGGCAGCAACTGCTCCAGTAATGTACACCTGGTAAATAGCCAGCCACTTGGTAGTTTTATTACTTTAGGAAGGGAGTGTCCATCACTAAGGACCCCCACCACCCAGGACATACCCTCTTCTCACTGTAACCATCAGGAAGGAGGTACAGAAGCCTGAAGGCACACACTCAGCGATTCAGGGACAGCTCCTTCCCCTCAGCCATCCGATTCCTAAATGAACATTGAACCCATGAACACTACCTCACTACTTCATATTTAATTTCTTTTTTTTTGCACTACTTATTTTTAATAATTTTCTATATATATACCTAATGCGATTCAGTGTTTCTTTCTCTCTATATTTATTTATCACGCGTTTCATTGTACTGCTACCGTAAAGTTAACGAATTTCACGACATATGCCGGTGATGTTAAACCTGATTCTAATTCTGGTTCTAGTAATGCAAAGAGTTTTGAACTTGCAGCTCTGTGTAACATTTTTATACAACTGTTTTAATCAGAGAGAGTGAACCCCATCTGCTGGTCACCTTCATTCTCCATCCCCAAGACGGCCTGTTGAACCATGGGGAGGGCCACGTCATGGCTTATCCAGTCTTTGACTATTACCTACATACTTTCTCAATGGGAGATGACAAAGCATATAGTTAGAGAGGTAGTGATGAGCAAACTAGGGAGCCTCAAGGCAGACAAGTTCCCTGGTCCCGATGAGATGCCGTCCAGGATACTGAAAGAATTGGTAGAAGTTAGAGTAGATGTGCTTGTGATAACTTACTAAAATTCTCTGGACTCGGGGCATTTCCTGGTGCATTGGAACACAGTAAAAGTCATGCCCATTTGTAAAAGGATGTAAACAAGAGGTAGGTAACTATAGACTAGCCTGTAGTCAGAAAAATGTTTGAAGCTATTATTAAAGAAGAAGCAGAGAGATGTCTGGATAGAAGTGATTCCATCAGGCTGACACAGCATGGATTCATGAAAGACATGTCCACTTTGACAAACTTTCTGGAGTTCTTTGAGGACAAAATGATCGCAGTGGATTGAGGGGAACAGGTGGACGTTGTACACTCGGATTTCCAGATGGTTCTCGATAAGATGCCACATAAAGCTTAGGGATACCTAAGGAAGGGATGCGGGGAATTGGTTAACATGTTAGCAGATTGGTTAATCAACAGAAGGCAGAGAGTGGGGTAAATGGATGTTTCTCTTGTTGGTGGTCAGTGCTGAGCAGAATTCTGCTGCGGTCAATGCTCGGCCCGCAACTGTTCATGGTATACATTAACGAGTTGGAAGAGCGTTGCATATCTAAGTTTTCTGATTACACTAGTTTGAGTGGGAAAGCAAACTGTGCAGGGGACGCGGAGAGTCTGCAGAGAGCTATAGATAGGGTAAGTGAGTGGGCAAGGGTCTGGCAGATGGAGTATAACATGGTAAATGCGAGGTCATCCAGTTTGACAGGAGAAAAGGAAGAACAGACTATTATTTAATGGTGAATGACTGAAGCCCGTTGTAGTGCAGAGGAACTTGGCAGTGGTTATACACAAATCACAGAAACTTGGTTTGCGCATGCAACAGGTTATCAAGGGGGAGAGAGCAATGGGGGAGGGGAGAGGGGGGGAGACAGGGGGAGGGGGAGAGAGGGGGAGAGATGGTGAGAGGGGGTGAGAGAGGGGGAAGGGGGAGGGGGAGGGGGTTAGTGAGGGGTGGGGGAGGGGTATCGGGGTAGGGAGAGGGAGATGTACATACACACACAGGGAGGGGGAGTGAGGCAGAGGTAGGGAGAGCAAGACAAGAAAGAGCAAAAGGGCAATGAACTAAGAAGCCAGAGAGTCCGGGACTGGGAGGTGGAGATTGAGAATGCTGAACAGTTCAGAAGGAACAGAGGGATTACGAGAAAGTGAGAGGTACAGTAATTGCAGCCAGGTGGAGAGTGACTGTGAATGTTTTATTTATTTATTCATTCTGAGTAGGATTTGGGGGCAAGGCCTATATTGATTGCCAACCCCTACGCGCCCTACAGAAGCCACTTTAATGACAACCAGATTACTTACTGAGCTGTTTCAATTATAATTCATATTAACTATCTTTTGCAAGGAACCTCCCAGACTGATGTCTCCAGTCTATCTGAATTCTAGGAAAGGCAGCAAAACTTGTCCTGAACTATCTGTCGGGCCTGTTTACCTTTAGTTGGAGAGTGCCGCCTGTGGGGGGAGGCACTTTGCCCACGGATTACTGGACTCTGCGACCGCCCAGATCGGCTGATTCCCAGTGTGCGGCGGAGGGCAGAGTACAGGCAGCTCAGCTTGAACTCCAGGTCCCGCTTCTGCCCCTCCGCCCGCGCCAGCTCGCCCTCCAGCCCGTTCACCCGTCCCTCTGCCGCGCTCAGTTTCAGGCAGAGCACGTGAATTTCGGCCTGAGCTTTCTCCAGCTTCAGCTCCAGGTTGCGTGCGTTGTCCAGCAGCTTCTTCCCGTTTCCCTGGGCTTCCTCCAGGCTCCCCGCCAGGTCCTTCTCTCGGATGCGAAACTCGCGCTCTGCTTCCTTCAGCCTCCGCTGAAGGTTGGCCAGCTGCAACAGAAGAAGGAGATCAAAAGGGAATCCAGGCGCTCAAAGTAAGCTTATCAAAGTACATACTGTATACATTGCCATATAGTACCCTGAGAATCATTTTCTTGCTGGAATAAAGAATTACAATAGAATTTTATGAACAAAAACTAATGAACAGCTAATGAGCAGATACTGTGCAAACATTTGTAACACCCTGGTTCACATTTTTACTGCTATGCTGTATGTATTTCAGTTTAACAGTTCTGTAAGAGCAGTCTGGCCTGCTTTCAGCCTGTTCGGGCTATTGTTGAAGATAAGGGACACTGAGGAATGTGTGTCATCCAATTAGGAAGGCTGGTCTTGGTTTTTTTTTGTTCGGTGGGAGACGAAGAAAGAAGACGCTGGGGAGAACTCGTTGTAGGATTCGACCCGGTGGGGGACCGTGATTCAGTGGAGCCAGGCCCCGAGATTGACTGAGGATTGGTGAATATGAATTTTGGGAAGAGTGGAGCTCCAACTGCTGCACATTTGACTGTTTAATTATAATTGGCCCTTTTTGTTTTATTTAGAAACATAAACGCGAGGAATTCTGCAGATGCTGGAAATTCAAGCAACACACATCAAAGAGATGAAGGGTCTCAGCCCGAAACGTCGACTGTATCTCTTCCTAGAGATGCTGCCTGGCCTGCTGCGTTCACCAGCAACTTTTATCTGTGTTGCTTTTTGTTTTTTTTTTCCTTTTCTTTACCAACCCTTTAGTTAAGATTCGTAAATATAATTCCTTTAATTGCATGCAGGCTGCAGTCTGTTATTTCTTGGCACTGAGTTGCAATAGGGTAGCAAATTACATAGCATACGCACAAACCGGGATTTGGGGTGGGAGAGCCGTTTCAATATCATGGTTTTGGCGGGACCGGAGAGTGTATTCCCTAGACTTACGCAGCCAAGGAAACCAGCGGGGTTTCATATTAAAAAAAAACGGAGAACGTGAGTGGTGAGAGTCGTTGATAGTGAGTCTGCAGGTTATATAATTAGCCCAGTGCCGAGGTGAGCGAAGTTACCTGAGCATGATGGTTACAGAGTAATAACTGTTCCTGAATCTGGTGGTGTGGAACCCAAGGCTTCTGCACCTCCTGCCCAATGGTCGTAGTGAGAAGAGAGCGTAGCCTGGAAGGTTGGGGGTCCTCGGTGCCGGATGCTGCTTCCCTTGTGGCGGTGCGTGTCGTAAGTATCCTCAACGGTGGGGAGGGCTTTGCTTGAGATGAGCTGTATTCACCACTTTCTGTAGACTTCCCCACTCCAGGGCATTAGTGTTTCCGTACCAAGATGCAACCAGTTAGGATGCTTTCCACAGCGCATCTATTGAAGTTTGTCAAAGATTTTGGTGACATGCTGAATCTTTGCAAACTTCTAAGGAAGTAGAGGCGCTGTCTTTGTGATGAGACATATGCTCTGATATGTTAACGCCTAGGAATTAATTTAAAGCAACGGACTCTCTCCACCGCTGATCCCCCCAATGAGGACTGGTTCGTGGCTTCTTCCTCTTGTAGTCGATAATCAACTCTTTGGCTTTGCTGATGTTGAGAGAGAAGCCGTTGTCATTATGGTAACCCTCAACCAGATTTCCATTGCCTTCCTATATGCGACCCTTGATTCGGCCAACAACGGTGGTGTTGTCGCAAACTTACGTATGGGATCGGAGCTGTACAATCATAACCGTAAAGTGGGCTGAGCAGGGGGCATAGCCTTGTGGCGCACCTGTGCTGAGGGTGAGTGTGGAGGACATGTTGTTGCCAATCTGTACTAACAGGGAGGTACCAAAGTCTCGGTCTTGGAGCTTAGTGATGAGTTTCGATGAGTGGGATTATCTGAAGGAAAATAGAAAATGATGGATACACCCAGGCAGAGTCTAGAGAAAGAGAATAAACACTTCATGGCCCAGAACCTCTTGTTGGCCCTCTTTTCTGGTTCTGACGTTGTACCGAAGGAGGGAGGGTGGAGGAAAAGGAATAGGTTTGTTGTGGGTTAATGTGGCAGTGAGGAACTGTCTTTGTCTGTGTTCTGTGTTGCTGGTAGCAGGACTGGGGGACGTGCCCAGCCAGTCAGTCAGTACCAATGGACAGAGTAACGTGGATGAATGACTGGTAGAAGTAGCCTGTCTTGACGCAGTCAAAAAGAAAGAATGAGTTACCAAAAATTGGACAAAAATTAGCAACATGCAACACAGGCAAAAATTACAGTAACCAACCTGGGTCTCACTCTGTCAGAGGTTCTTGGGTAGTTCTTGTCCCCATCCCTCTCTTACCCCTCCACGCTTAAAATTGTGTCCTTTTCTCTCTTTCCCAATCTTTACAAAGACTCTTGATCTGAAACATTATTTCTGTTTCTCTCTCCACAGAGGCTGCCTGACCTGCTGTGTGTTTCCTGCCATCCATTGTGCAACCACAAATACTCTCCAGGAATTCAAATTCTTCTAAAGAGTCCAACCTTCAGCTTCCAAAGAGGAGACACAAAAGACGTGAGAAGCCTGAATCTGGAGCAACAGACAAAATGCTGGAAGAACTTTGCCCTCCACAGATGCTGCCTGACCTGCAGGGTTTTTTTCCAGCAGCTGTTTTTTTTTTGCTCATTTTCTAAATCTTGCCCTTCACAATGTCCATTCACACCACCCTAAAAACAACAGTTTTACATACATTTGCAATCCAGATGGTAAATCCGTTTGCAAAAACACTGAACAAATAAGCAAAGTCTTCCCCCAGGAGATGAATAACAATCTCAGAGGTAGCTGACCCACATAAAGCAGAAACATCTGTGTTCGATGAGTTCAAATGCATGGTTTTTATTCAGTACAAGAGGACCCAAATGTGAGCTAATTATCAAAAGAATTAACAAAGATATGAGGTTATTTCTGTTTGTGCAAACTGCCTGACAGGATAATGGAAGAGGAGTAACTCTAAATTGCATAAGTACATCCAGAGACAGACTATGGGGTTTTCGGAGGAGCTGCTGTCTCACAATCCCAGAGACCCGGTTCAATCCCAACTTCCGGCGTTGTCCACATGGAATCTGTATGTTTGCTCAGCGACTGCGTGTCTTTCCCTGGGTGATACGGTTTCCTCCAACATACTAAAGACATGTGGGTTTGGAGGTTAACAGGCCCCTTGAACGTAGGTGAGCGGTAGAGTCTAGGGGTGATGAGGGAGGGAGAGTCGATGGGAACAACAGAAGAGTCAAATGGGATTAGCTTGGCAGCTTGGAAGTCGGCAGAAACTCGGTGAGTTCAAGAGCCAGTTTCTGTGCTGACGCTTTGAGCTCACTGTGACATCCCTGAAAGAACCAATTTGGGCGCAAAAGCGATTACAGCTCGGAGTATCGGAGTTCAGAGTTCAATTCCGGCATTCTCTGTGAGGAGTCTCAGTCAATGGAATTTGTGGGTTTTCCCTGGGTGTTCCTGATTCCTCCCACAGTACCAGGTAGGTTAATTGGCCATTGTAAATTGTCCCCTGATTAGGGTAGGGTTAAATCGAGTCGTCGGGGTCACTGGAGTCGTGTGAGTTGAGGGGGCGGAAGGGAGGGGTGCTTTATCTCTAAATGAATATGGATATATGAATAAATAAATAAATGGGCAGCTAGATAAATAAATAGATAGACAGACAGGCGATTTGTATTTGGGTCAGATTCCAGCTTATACCCAAAGGAAGATTATTCAATCACCTCTTTCCGAGTGGATTCTCTGCTGGCTTCAGTCTGCAGAATTTTCTGTTTCAGTTCAAATGACTCACGCCGGTTCTCTTCTTCTCGCTGTTCGTCCAGGGTCACACGGGTCTGGAGATCCACAATCTCTTTGGTCTTCTTCATCTTTTCAGTGTCCAATGTCTTTACCTGAGGCATGGGAGGGGGTGGAAAGAGCATGAAATGTTTTGAAAGAGAAAAAGACCAACTCTGCTCAGCGAGATGGATGGCTAAGTCAAACGCAAGAACCCCCAAAAATCGATTACCTTACGCGGTACAGTAGTGGGTAAAATCCCACTGCTAGACTGGAAACCCCTGGTATTAATGTAATCTTCCCAACACGGCTACAAGCCAAACATACTCCATCAGCAGTAAAGTGCCGAGAACACGGAAGGTTGCAAGACTTTCTTTGAATAATCGAGGGAGAAATTAGACAATAACAGAGAACAATAAAACTAAGACTTTAACGGTGTCATGAAGTAAACTAACAGTTTGAAATAATTTAACCATGGTGCACAAAGCTTAGTCAAGCTGAGTTTAATGATGCTGTCAGCCTTCCATCACTCCTCGCGTGCCAAAATAATGCTCATGGTCCAAGATGGCGCCAGACAGTGGCAACTCCTTATGTGCAGTTTCAAAGAGAATCGCCAAATACTCGCGTACAGGACTACTACAGCTGAAATCAACATTCATAGTCATGGGTGAACCCATGAACTCTATCTTATTTTGTTTTTTGGCTTTCTTGTTACACCTCCATTTAATATACACTCATATATATAATCATCATCATCATGTGCCACGCCGTACGATGTAGGCGGTCACGGTTGACCATGGTTGTTCTTGGCAAACTTTTCTACCGAAGAGGTTTGCCGTTGTTTTCCTCTGGGCGGTGTCTTCACGAGACGGGTGATCCAGTCATTATCAATACAGCACGATACAGATCAGTTGCAGATACGGGCTGAGAAATGGCAGATGGGATGTAACCCAGATAAATGTGAGCTGTTGCCCTTTGGTCGTCATGGCTATCCCTCGGGGTCGAGGATGACGGTCTTCGTTCTGTTGATCTACTTATGGGCTCTTAAGTGGCTTTTGAGTCCAATGCACCTCGGTAGGGCAAATGCAAGGGGCAGTTTGCTATAAGGGACAAGGTCCTTAACAGTGTTGCCGAGCGGAGAGATCTTGGGATCCAAGTTCATAGCTCCATGAAAGTGGATACACAGATCGATAAGGTGGTTAAGAAGGCTTATGGAATGCGTGCTTTTATTAGTCAAGGCATTGAGCTCAAAGGTCAGGAGGTTATGTTGCAACTTTATAGAACGCTGGTTAGACCACTTTTGGAATATTGCATACAGTTCTGGTTGGATAGGATAGGAGCCTTTGGAGAGGGTGTGGAAGAGGTTTACCAGGATGCTGCCTAGCTTAGAGGGCATATGCTCTCTCAAAAGGCTGGATAAACTTGGGTTGTTTTCTCTGGAGCGCCAGAAGCTGAGGGGAGATCTGATAGAGGTTTACAAGATTATGAGAGGCACAGACAGAGTGGACAGAGAGTATCTGTTTCCCAGGGTTGAAATGTCTAATACCAGAGGGCATGCATTGAAGCTGAGAGAGGGTAGGTTCAAGGGGGGGTGTGAGGGGTAAGTTTTTTACTCAGAGAGTTACAGATGTCTGGAATGCACTGCCTGGTATGATGATAAAGGCAAATACATTAGAGGCTTTTAAGAAACGTTAAGTGTGGACATAGTGTAGGTAGGAGAGGTTAATTTTTAGGTGTTCTTAATTTGATTTTTAGCTGATTCAGCACAACGTTGTGGGCCGAATGGCCTGTTTCTGTTCTGTACTCTCCTACTTTCTATGTTCTAAATGGTCCTTTTATCTGAGAGTTTTGTCATAAGACACAGGAGCAGATTTAGGCCATTCAGCCCATCGATCTTCTCCACCATTCCATCCTGGCTGATCTATTTTCCTTCTCAACCTCTTCTTCTGCCTTTTCCCAATAACCTTTGATGATCTCTCTACTCAAGAACCTGTCAAATCTGTTTGAAATGACTTGGCTTCCACAGCCATCTGTGGTAATGAATTCCACAGATTCACCACCTTCTGGCTAAAAAAATTTCTCCTCATCTCTGTTCTAACGGGACGTCCTCCTATTCTGAGGCTGTGCTTTCTAGTCCTAGACTCTCCCACTATTTGAAACATCCTCTCCATAACCACTCTATCTCAGCCTTTCAGATAAAGGTGTTCTAAACTCAAGTTACACACAATGAAGTTTCCTCGTCCCTTTTCCTAAGTTACCTGTCGATGCAAGTCCTGAAGCTCTCGACGCGCTTCCAGGCGGGATTTCTCAACTTCGCGGAGGCTCGCCCGAAGATCTGCTGATTCTTTCTCAAAGTTTGCTTTTGCCTCTTCCAGAACAGAGATCCTCTGTTCCTTCTCCTCGTTGGCTCGTTTCAGACTGGAAGACACAGTAACACAGAAACTTCCTCAGTAACAGCTGCAAAAGACATTTATGGTTTACTTCCCTCTCTGAAGGGCAAAGTTGCAAAGACACTGGCAGCCCTCTGCTACAAGGCATGAGTAGTTGCTGGTACCCATGGAGCCAAACCCCTAGGTCCATGTGATGCATCCAGGGCATAGCTGGAGCTAGAGGGAAACGTACTGTATTTGTATTTCTTATTTATATTCCAACTGGAAGCACTTAGTCACCAGTTCAGTTCTGTACCTGATTCTTTCACTCTCTGTTTTCTTGATGTTGAACCTAAGCTCCTCATTTGATTGTTGCAGTGCCTCCTTCTCCTTCACTTCATCCATTACCGAGCGTTTCAAGTCCAGGATTTCTTTACGCTGGACCTCCTGGGTCTCCTGCTGTTCCCGGATCCTACGGTGAGCTTCAATCAGGTCACGCCGGATGCTGTCGCGAGCGTCTTCAGCTACCTGAAGCTGCGTCTTTAACTCCTCCACCTGAAAAGGCAAATTAGTATTTACTCTATACACCACGGGTTAACTACACTGTAAGTGCATCCTAGCCAAAAAAAATACAACTATTTTGCTTCTTTCTCAAGGATTGCCTCAACTGGGAACATTCATCACTGGCAGAACTGCCTCATGGAGCTCACAGCACGAAGTCTACGTAGTTCATCATTGAAGAAGCCTGTTAACTATGTTACAACACAGATGACATTGTCTGCAGAGTGTTTCATGGCCTGTGTAAGTGCAGGCGATTCTCTATTTAAAAAAAAACAAGAATTAGCCTTAGAAATTGATGCATTATCCAGCTGGAATCAATTCCTAAGTCTCTGATCACCCGCTTGCTGGCAAAGGAAAATGGAGATAGGTTTACCAAATGTTGCTGAAATGAAGGCGGACAGTATTAAAGAGAGAATTAGAGCAAGAAAAGGGAGTGGATAACTTCACGCAACTTCACTTGCCCCTTCACTGAAATGTTCTCACAACCTATGGTCTCACTTTCCAGGACTCTTCATCTCAAGTTCTTGATATTTATTGCTTATTTATTTATTATTATTATTTCTTTCTTTTTGTACTTGCAGTTTGTTATCTTTTGCAGACTGGTTGAATGCCCAAGTTTGTATGGTTTTTCACCGATTCCATTTTGGTTTTTGTTCTATTATTCAGTATTTCCACAAGAAAATGAATCTCAGAGTTGTACACGGTGACATATATGTCTGTCTGTCTGTCTGGGTACCATATCCGATGCGGACTTTGGTAACCATGGTTTTCCATATAGATCTATCCTTCGTTTTTTGGATGACTTCCATTTCCTCGATGTGTAGCCACCTGGCTATGCTTTTGATGTACATAAGCCGAGGTCTTCCTCTAGGTTTGCTCCCCTCAGTCGTTCCAGAGAGTATGGGTTTTTCTAGTTCATCTTTCCAAATGATGTGTCCTAGGAATCTGAGTTGTCTTTCTCTTATTGTTGGTATGAGTGATCGAACTGCTTGGGCTCTTCTAAGAACTTCTTCATTTGATGTGTGTGTGGTCCGTGATACTTTTAACATTCTCCTGTAGGACCATAATTCAGCTGCTTCTAGTCTCTTTTCCATGCTGGGGAAATGGTCCAGCATTCACTTCCATAAGTGAATGATAGAATAAATGCAGCACTGCAGTATTCTGTTTTTAGTATACGTGCTCATCTTTCTGTCTGTTAATATGGTCTTCATTTTTTGGAAAGCTTCTTCCGCATTGCTATTCTGTGTTTGATATCTGTGTCGCACCTGCCGTTACTTGTTATTAGGCTGCCAAGATATTTGAATTTGTTGACTTGTTTGATGTTTGTATTTCCGATCTTGATCTCACATTGTGGGATGTTTGTCTCTCTGGAGATGACCATGCTTTCTGTCTTCTTGGTGTTGATTGAAAGGCCTCTGCGATTACTTTCTGCTGCCACGATAGTGAGTAGTTCTTGAAGTTTTGTTTCTGAGTATGATGTCATTAGCATATCTGATGTTATTTATATTATGGCCTCCAATTGTGAATCCTTTGACATATATGTACTTTGATAATAAATTTACTTTGTACTTTGAACTTTAATTATCATATTAGGTCTATTACTCTGCTTTTTATGTGTACATAATAATCTGGTCTTGGACATAAAGCAGAATATCAGAAACACTAAAGTTGGAAACAGCTGTGAAGAAGGCCACCCACAACTACAACGGGAATTATCATTAGTTAGTGGATTTGATAGATAGGCTTAAATTACAATTAAATATAGATCATTATGATGGTCAGATAAAGAGAAGAAAGACACCAAGACAAAGCTGAAGCCAAAAGCGCTTTGGAAATAAATATATAAATTAAATGAGAAATAATTTTATAAAGCTTTTAATAAAAAGGCATAAAAAGTAAATTAAGTATCATCTCAGGAATGGGAGGCTGCAATTAGAAGAGATGAAAGAGAATGGGGTTCCTTGTAACAAAAACATGTCCAACATTACAAAGGACTTGAATTAAAAGTGGTAAACTAATAGTGGAGAGGGAATCAGTTTATTAGAGACATTAAGTTTAACAGAACAAAGTGTATTGGAGATCTCTTTGAAAAGGGAGTTGTTAGATATGGCCTTCTTGCAGAAACAATGATGAAACCAGAATTCCAAATAGCTTTTAAAGTGTAAATTGACAAAGACATTTAACGCTGAAGGGAACAAGGGGAGGCTGTTGGAATGAGAAGTGGACAGGTCATTTAACGTAGAAAGGGGCCAAATGGGTCAAAATGTGTTTGCAGCATTGGCTGGAGAATTTTAAACTTCCTGCTTTAAAATTCTCCAGCCAATGCTGCAAACACATTTTGAGTGGAGAAGCTAGTTGGACCTACTCAGATTTTTACGAAGCTGATGTGTTTCTTTACTGCTACCAACCTCTCGGAGTGTAGCTTCTCGCTGTCTCATCAGGTCCTTGAACTGCTCATTCTGGGTCTTCATCTCTTGCTCGTGGATACTGACAGTTTCCTCAAACCGGGCATGGAAATTCTTCAACTCTGAAGTCAAATTATTAATTTGGTTCTGCCGGAGTGAACAGAGCGGTTTAGAGGTTGGGAGATGAAGGTTGAAACAGAGGACAATGATCAGGCTTGGCCTTCTCACAGCGAGATAGAACTCTACACCCAACACTTCAATTTAAAAAAATCATCTCTCCAAGAGACACAGAATCCATAATCGTCCTTCCCAAAGATACCAGGAATGTCTTCAGCCTTACTGCACTTTGCCTTCCAAGAGCCAAACACAAGTCAAGTGCCACTCTTGGCCTCACCACAAAGACAGAACAATAAATTGGACAATTCCCTTCCCAGGGTAAGTTCTTGATCAAGGTAAATCTCTGGGAGGTTTAGAGAAATTTCACCTACACATACAGCTTTTATTACAGTCCATTTGCCCACTCATTGTACTGGCCACCTAGTCAATAAGATTCAACTGTTTTGTCCCATGCAACATCATGAATTCCTCAAGTCTATTCCTAGAGGACTGTGTGTTGTCCCTGCAGGAGTGTAGTGTGAGAGTGAGAGTGTGTGTGTGTGTGTGTGTGTCCAGACATCCCACCTCTCCCGGAAGTTCCGGGAGTCTCCCGCATATTGATAGTGGCTCCCTGATGCCCGCAAATTATATACAATATCACGGAAATCAATTTTTCTGAGAGCGAGCGAGAGAAAAGCAAGAAAGAGCACGCGAGCGACCACGAAAGCAAGCGAGAGCGCGCGAGTGAGAGAGCAAGAGAGAGCAAGCGAGAGAGAGAGAGCGCGCGAGTGAGAGAGCAAGCGAGAGAGAAAGCAAGCGAGCGCACTTGAGAGCGCGCGAGTGACGAGAGACAGAGAGAGCGCGCCATGGCAGAGTGTTCCAAGAAATATATAAAACGTATGTCACCCCGAACTACACTAAAGTGTACCCCTGCCTAACAGGGGTCAAAATAATGACAGTGTTGCTCGCTGCACTGTTTGCAACAGTGACTTTTCTATTGCCCATGGTGGGTTAAGACTGTAAAAGACATGTTGAGGTGAGTTTAACAGGTGTCATTCGTTCATTAGCATAGCTAACGTTATTTAAACTAGCTGGCCAGCTGCTAAGGAGCTACTCTATTGCAGACATCCCACCTCTCCTGGAAGTTCCGGGAGTCTCCCGCAAATTGATGGTGCTACCTCCCTGAAATGAGTTTTTGCAGGGTGGGATGTCTGGTGTATCTGTCTGTCTGTCTTCCTTTGAGTCTGCATGCACTTACTAGTGAGAGTAAGAGTGGCAATAAGTCCAGGAGCATTCTAACACTTCTGTCAGTGTGGAACAAGGTGCCTGATTATACATTTGCTCCCTCCGTTTTGAGTCGCTCCTCTGAACCCAAATTGGGTACTGGGCCTGCTCACACACTCTTAACCAATGCTGTAAAGCCATCAGCTTTGCCGCCCTAAACCTTGCCAGCATTAAGCATCACGTCGTCCATGGGCCAAACCCAGATGCCGGAGTGGCAAAGCATCACACGCACCCGGTCCTGCTCGTGCCGGCTGTTGGCGTCTCGCCTCAGTTGCTCCATGTCCATTGAAACATTTCCAAGCTCCCGCTGAGCGCTGGTGAGCTTCTCCGAGAGAATGGCCTTCTCCGACTCCTTCAAGGATAAGGCCTGTGGAAGAGCAATTTGATTTAGTCATAAGAAATAATACCGAGAAGCTCCGAGCAACCAGTAAGAAGCAGGATACATGGTGGGCACAATTAGATTAGATTAGAATAGATTATGAAGACACTCAATCCTCGTTTATTGTCATTTAGAAATGCATGTATTAAAATGGGTTAATGACTAGACTTTCTACGCTAATTATCCCATCCTCGTTGATGGGACATAGGCTGGCTTAGAGATTCTGAACTGAAGCAGATGGACAGTTTCTACCCGGGTGGTAATGGACATGAACTAACAGGACAAGGTAGGTCAGCACTGACATGAGAGATAGAGATGGTCATACTGGTGCAGCTGGGGTGCTCTCCTGGGGTGGGGCAAGAGCAGGAACAAATAGAAAGTAGGCTTCTTCTATCTGGGAGCATTTAAATTGGTTTACTATTGTCACATACCATTCATACAGATGAATTCATTGCAGCAGTGTATGAGGGGTGATTGGTAACTTTAGAAAACCAAGCACATTTATTTTTCCTACATTTACACGCTTAGTCCAGCGGCCGTGGAGCATACGGATCCCTTCTTTGTAGAAGTCGGCATCTCAGACCTCCAGAAGGTGGTCCACAGCAGGGGTGATTGATAAGTTCGTGGCCTATGGCAGAAGGAAATGAGTTATTAACTTCAAACTTTCTGCATTTTCACTCAGAGTTGAACTGCACGTGCATGTAACAAGCGCTGTCTAACTCATTTCCTTCTACCTAAGGCCACGAACTTAACAATCGCCCCTGCTGTGGACCACCTGGAGGTCCAAGACGCTCTCGTTTACTTGCACACGCAGTTCAACCCTTTGAGTGATAATGCAAAAAATTTGAAGTTAATAACTCATCTCCTTCTACCCTAGGCCACGAACTTATCAATCACCCCTGCTGTGGACCACTTCTACAAAGAAGGGATCCGTATGCTCCACGACCATTGGACTAAGTGTGTACATGTAGGAGGGGACTATGTTGAAAAATAAGCGAGCTAGGTTTTCTAAAATTGACTCCTTCTTCCTTAGACCATGTATTGAGCTGGTACAAGGCAAAACTGTAACAGAGCTCAGAATCAAATGTTATAGTTATTGGGTGCAGTGCAAGTAGACGATAAGCACAAGGCCATAATAATAAAGTAGATAGGGAGGTCAAGAGACCATCTTATTATACTAGGGAGCCATTCAATAGTCTGATAACAGCGGTGTAAAAGCTTTCCTTGAGCCAGCTGGTGTATGCTTTCAAGCTTTCGTACCTTCTACCTGACGGGAGGGCGGGGGAGCGGCTGTCTGGGGTGGGTGGGGTCTTTGATTATGCTGGCTGCCTTACCAAGGCAGCGAGAAGTGTGCACAAAGTCTAAGGAGGGGAGGCTGGCTTCCAGGACGTGCCTGAGCTGCGTCCACAACTCTCTGTTGCTCCTGGCAAAAACGGACAGAGCAGCTGCCATAGCACACCGTGACGCATCGGACAGGATGACATACCACGCTGTGACGCATCCGGACAGGACGACATACCACGCCGTGACGCATCCGGACAGGACGACATAGCACGCCGTGACGCATCCGGACAGGACGACATAGCACGCCGTGACGCATCCGGACAGGACGACGTACCACACCGTGACGCATCCGGACAGGATGACATACCACGCCGTGACACATCCGGACAGGATGACATAGCACGCCGTGACGCATCCGGACAGGACGACGTACCACACCGTGACGCATCCAGACAGGACGACATACCACGCCGTGACGCATCCGGACAGGACGACATAGCACTCGACATACCACGCCGTGACGCATCCGGACAGGACGACATACCACACCGTGATGCATCCGGACAGGACGACATAGCACTCGACATACCACGCCGTGACGCATCCGGACAGGACAACGTAGCACGCCGTGATGCATCCGGACAGGACGACGTAGCACGCCGTGACGCATCCGGACAGGACGACGTAGCACACTGTGACGCATCCGGACAGGATGACATACCACACCGTGACGCATCCGGACAGGATGACATAGCACACTGTGACGCATCCGGACAGGACGCTCTCTATGGTGCATCGATAAAAAATCATCAGGGTCAAAGAGGACGTCCCACATTTCTTTAGCCTCCAGAGGTGCTGGTAAGCTTTCTTGGTCATGGTGTCAACATGTATAGATCAGGGCAACTAATGGTGATATTGAGTCCTAGGAACTTGAAGTTCTCATTCAACACCATTGATGTAAACAGCAGCATGTGCACTTCCCCCTTTCTGAAGTCAATAACCAGTTCTCTTGCTTTGCTGATATTCAGGGAAATGTTCTTCATTACAAAGGAAAGTAGTTCAAATCTCACTTGAGGGAGTGTTGCTATTGAACTTGAATGACTGAAACCACAATAGTGCCCAGCTACGATATCCCCATCTCCAGAGGTCAGAGGATCACAATAAGGTTGCATGGCTCCTCAGTGCAAATCATAAAACTACCAGAGGACTAAGTGAAAAGCCAAGGTCAAGTTCAGTAGGTACAGTAGCAAGAGGGGACACCTTCCACTGGCTGGATTGAAACCCCAGATGATGAAAGGGTCAAAAAAGAAGATATAAAGGGAGGAGCTGGGCAGACAGACAGAGCCTGTGGACTGGGCAGACAGAAAGAGTCTGTGTACTGGACAGACAGAGAGAGTCTGTGGACTGGACAGACAGAGTCTGTGGACTGGACAGACAGAGCCTGTGGACTGGACAGACAAGGAGAGTCTGTGGACTGGACAGACAGAGTCTGTGGACTGGGCAAGCAGAGAGAGCCTGTGGACTGGACAGACAGAGAGAGTCTGTGGACTGGACAGACAAGGAGAGTCTGTGGACTGGACAGACAGAGTCTGTGGACTGGGAAAGCAGAGAGAGCCTGTGAACTGGACAGACAGAGGGAGAGAGCTGTTGGATGGAAAAGCGACATTTTAGAGTCTCTGGTCCCCATCTCCCTCCCTACCTGCTGCTTCTCATTCTCAGCCAGCAACAGAGCCTCATCTCGCTCCTGTTGCAGGGCGGTGATCTCCTCACTGAGTTCTTCTCTCTCGGCTTCAAACCGAGCGCACAGCTCCTCGCGCTCCTGCTTCAGCTGGTGCAGCAGTTCCTCTCGTTCCTCCTCCAGCCCCAAACGCAAGGACTCCTGCAACAAAGAAATGGCCACAGCAGTCTCAGGTTAGGGACCACGACACCTCCAAAGGATCCTCTGCTGCCACACCTCGGCACAGATCTCCAGCCCCTCTGGTTCTTTCCTGAAAATGCTGACTTCTACAACCCACAGCACTTTGGTGCCAGGTTGTCCTCACAAGGCTGAAGATGGCATCGGAAGGCAGCAAAACCTTCCTTTCCTCTTGTGTATTATCTGCTTTATGTTTGTAAACTGGGGCCAGGAGCTCAAAGAAAAAGGTCAAAATATATTTTTTTCCGAAGTATGTAAATGTTACCATATACTACCTCGAGATTCATTTTCTTGCGGGCATTCACTGGGAAATAAAGAAAAACAATAGAATTTATGAAAAACTATACATAAAGACTGACAATCAATATGCAGAAAAGACAATCTGTGCAAATAAAAATTATATAAAATTAAAAATAAATAAATCCTTGGTCTGTGGCCTGTCACATCATGGCGGTGCCCAGTCAGATACCACAGGACCTAGCAAGCACAGCTGTTCTGGGTCTGTCCCTGAACAAGCTCCAGTTTATGTTTGGAGGGGTTAGTTCGAGCTACTGAACATCTCCTGCATAATTGGGGGCTATCTAAAGGCAGTGGCCCCAGAAGTTCCTATCACACCCTGACCCACAGATGCTCCCCCCATTACCTTCTCTTGCTGCAGGCGGTCCACGTCTTCCTCGTGGGCTGTCTGCTCGTTTTTCAGGGCAACCTGCGCTTCCCGCTGGGCCTGGGAGAGTTTCTGAGCGAGAAGTTCTTTGTCTCGTTCCCACTTGGTCGTCTCCACCTCTATTTCCTTCTGTATACGGTTACTTTCAGCTGGAGGGCAAACGGAATGCACTGAGTTGTGCAACGGGATTGAAGGTGCGAGACAAGGCAGTGCCGCGGGACGGGGAATTTAGAGACGCTGTAGCTCCTGACATCTCACTGACACAAAGAGTGGGTCAGGGAAGTTCACCCCCAGTTCTCTCCCCCTCGTGAACACACTGACTCCAGCCAATTCTAATGAACTGTTCGGACAGTGAGCCTGGGATAAGTGGACTTCAAAGGAGAGTTGGGGTCTGCTCTCAGCCCAGTGTGGTCTTGTGTCCGCCTAGGTGTGGGGAGTCGCTGCAAAGTAAGCAGAGCTTCTTGGTTCACTAGCCTGCTGAGACAACACGTGTTGGAGGCTCGAGGTCATGATCGTAGAATTGCACATCTACCGGGACTGAAGCTGAACTTTAATGGTTGAACCTGCAGCTTAGAAAAAGGATAGCCAGTCCACTTTCCTGCCCTCTGCAATGCTTCACTTGTACTGAGCTGTTAAAAACACCTTTGTAGAACAGGGAACTTTTAAGGAAGAGGAGGGATTGCCATAGACTTAGTTTTGTGCAGGAGGACCAGGGTTTACTGTACTTCTGTTTGCCTTACCTTGCAGAGCCTCTTTGGCCAGGAGTAGCGTCTGATTCTCGCCTTCAGCCTGTTCCTTTTGCGTCTCCAGCATAGTCAGCCATTGCCTGGTGTCAAACAGCGTCGTCTCCAGGGCCTCCTTCTCAGACCTGGCAAGACAAGAGAGGTGGTCAGACAGAGCGAGGCGGGGGGAGCGGGAGGGAGTGAGGGGGAATGCGGGAGCGAGGGAGAATGGAGGGTGCGAGGGGGAACGGAGAGTTCGAGAGAGAATGGAGAGTTTGAGGGAGAATGTGTGTGTGTGTATAGATAGATTGATTATCTGTCCACAGAGTGATGCTAGTTACAGACAAGTGTACATGAGGTGACAGACAAGTGTACATGAGGTGACAGACAAGTGTACATGAGGTGACAGACAGGAATTAATGAAGTAGTGGTGGTTGGGGGCATGGAGTGGAGGTGTTGATCAGCCTCACTACTTGGGGAAAGGAACCGTTTGAGTCCGTTAGTCCTGCCTCCTCCTTGATGGGAGTGGGACAAACAGCTCCCCCCTCCCCATCATCCCCAACACGGGTGCCCCCCAGGGCTGTGGGGTGAGCCCAATGCCGTACACTCTGCCCACACGTGACTGCACGGCCAAACACCCGGGTATTCAAATCGTCCGGTTCGCCGATGACCCAACAGCGCAGGGGTTCCATTACACGCAGTGGTCAAGGATACGCCGAGGGGTCTAAATTACATCGGGGAACATTACAGTGGGTTGTAGAGTACTTCTGTCATCGTTATAGTGCAGCTGCCGGCACACCATTACAATTGGGAGTGTTGGATATGTGGTGGGATGTTTCCAAAGCACCACACGGAGAGGCCTGGAGCACGTTAGACAGCTTTACGGGGTCACGTGTGCCGTATTTTCTTTCCCCCCGAACAGCTGAAGGGCATGTTCTCGTCACCGCTGTCCCCCTGCCCGGTGTTTGTACACACCTGAGACCCGCTCCTTCATCTGCCAGTGCCCTGTTCTCGCGCTCTGACGCGGTGAGCTGGACCTCGAGGCTCGCCTTCAGCCTGGTCAGCTCCTCCTTCTCTTTGGCCACGCGAAGCAGCGCCTCGTTGTGCCGCTCGATCTCGTGGCGCGCCTGCACCAGCTCCTCGCTCACGCTGTTCTTCTGTCGAGTCACCTGTGCGAACACAGTGGGGCAGTTCAGTCATTCATCTCGCAGGCATAACCGGTTCTACTTAGCAGGGTAAGGGTTACTTGCATATTATAGAAACATAGAAACATAGAAAATAGGTGCAGGAGTAGGCCATTCGGCCCTTCGAGCCTGCACCGCCATTCAGTATGATCATGGCTGATCATCCAATTCAGAACCCTGTACCAGCCTTCTCTCAATACCCCTGATCCCTTTAGCGACAAGGGCCATATCTAACTCCCTCTTAAATATAGCCAATGAACTGGCCTCAACTGTTTCCTGTGGCAGAGAATTCCACAGATTCACCACTCTCTGTGTGAAGAAGTTTTTCCTCATCTCGGTCCTAAAAGGCTTCCCCTTTATCCTTAAACTGTGACCCCTCGTTCTGGACTTCCCCAACATCGGGAACAATCTTCCTGCATCTAGCCTGTCCAATCCCTTTAGAATTTTATATGTTTCAATGAGATCCCCCCTCAACCTTCTAAATTCCAGCGAGTATAAGCCTAGTCGATCCAGGCTTTCTTCATATGAAAGTCCTGCCATCCCAGGAATCAATCTGGTGAACCTTCTTTGTACCCCCTCTATGGCAGGAATGTCTTTCCTCAGATTAGGGGACCAAAATTGCACACAATACCCCAGGTGTGGTCTCACCAAGGCCTTGTACAACTGCAGTAGTACTTCCCTGCTCCTGTACTCGAATCCTCTTGCTATGAATGCCAGCATACCATTCGCCTTTTTCACCGCCTGCTGTACCTGCATGCCCACTTTCAATGACTGGTGTACAATGACACCCAGGTCTCGTTGCACCTCCCCTAATTGGCCACTGTTCAGATAATAATCCATTTTCCTGTTCTTGCCACCAAAGTGGATAACCTCACATTTATCCACATTAATTTGCATCTGCCATGAATTTGCCCACTCACCTAACCTATTATTTAGCAGGGGACGTGTGACTCTGATTATTCAGCAGGCGAGACTTGTTGTCCAGCAGTCTGGGCTGATTACTTAGCAGGATAAGGCTACTTTGACATGTAGTTTTGCTGTTCATTTAGTATAAGTGATAAGAGTCCAACTCTGATGATCCAATATCCTACCATTCCAAAAGTGCCTATGCTTTGGCATCTGGCTCAATATTTGCTGCAATCCTTTCCAACTCGATGGAAGTTTACACACTGCCAATCAACTCACTACTTCCCATTTCTCCTTCAACAACCAGAACCTTGCTTCCTACGCTCACTCTAAACTCACTGGTTAACAAGGATATTTACAACTTTATTGCGTAACATTTAAAAGATGCAAAAATAAAAACGTGTTGGGCATCAATAAGGGTACAGCATGCTTTAGTCTAGAAGACGGGCTCGTCTACCATCACGTACACAAGGGATTCTACAGATGCAGAAAATCCTGAGCAACACACACAAGCTGCTAAAGGAACTCAGCAGGTCGGATGGTGTCTATGAAGGAGAATAAACAGTCGATGTTTCAGTCAAGATCCTTCATCAGGACTTCATGAGGCCAGATGAAGGATTATTGGTCTGAAACATTGACAGTTCATTTCCCTCCATAGATGCTGCCTGACTTGCTGAGTTCCTCCACCGCTATTGTGATCACAAAAACTTGGAGTAGGCAGGTTTATCGGAATTTTGTGAACAGCTAAATGGCTTTTGGTTTGTAACTCTCGCTGTGTATTCAGCAGGTTAAGTGTAACCTTTGCCAATGGTTCTGCAATGTTAGAACGTACTTTAGCAGTTCCTCTACCTGTCCCAGTTGTTCCTGCAGTTCTCCCTTCTCCTGCTGGCAGGTCTTCAGATCCTGCTCCAGGTTCTCGCGGCTCTGCTCCATCATCTGCAGGCTGTGGTCCAGGCTGTGGCGCTCGTTGTGGAGGTCTAGCTTCTCTTGCTCCAGGCGGACCAGCTCATCCCGGATTGAGGTCTTCTCCTGCTCCACTTCCTTCTTCTGAGCAAGCAGCATCATCTTCTCATCCTCCAGCTGCAAGTACACAAGAGTTGCAAGCCTACCAACGAAGAGCAAGAGTAGCCTCTCAAACCTCCCGGTGCTTAATAAGACCATGACTGATCTGGCTGCAACATCAGATCTATCTTCCCATGTACCCGCCCTGCATAACCGTTGGATGGAAGGTTACTAATACTAATACTTATGTCTGGATGCTGTTTATTGACTTCAGCTCAGCGCTTAACACAATCATTCCTACAGTTCTGACCAAAAAGCTCCAAAACCTGGGCCTTTGTACTTCCCTCTGCAACTTGATCCTTGACTTACGCCACAGTCTGTGCAGATTGGAAATAGCATCTCCACCTCGCTCGCAATCAACGCTGGCACACCTCAAGGATGTGTGCTTAGCCCACTGCTCTACTCTCTCTACACCCATGACTGCATGGCTGGGCACAGCTCAAGTGCCATCTATGAATTTGCTGACAACACAACTATTGTCAGCAGAATTTCAGAAGGTGACGAGAAGCCATTCAGGAGCGAGAAGGATCAGCTGGTTGAGTGAAATCACAGCAACAACCTTGCACTCAACATCAGTAAGGCCAAAGAACTAATTGTGGACTTCAGGAAGGGCAAGACAAAGGAACACACACCAGTCCTCAGAGGGATCAGAAGTGGAAAGGGTGAGCAATTTCAAGTTCCTGGGTGTCAACTTCTTTGAGGATCTATCTTGAGCCCAACGTATTGATGCAGCTACAAAGAAGGCACAACAGCGGCCATACAGTGTTTCATTAGGAGTTTGAGGAGATTTGTTGTGCACTCGCAAATTTCTACAGATGTACCATGGAGAATGTTCTAACTGGCTGCATCACCATTTGGTATGGGGGTGGGTGGGGGGGGAACTGCACTGGATCGAAAGAAGCTGCAGAAAGTTGTGAACTCAGTCATCTCCATCATGGGCACCAGCCTCTCCAGCATCCAGAACAATTTCAAAGAGCGATGCCTCAAAATGGTAGCATCCATCATCACCCAGGGCATGCCCTCTTCTCATTGCTACCATCAGGAAGGAGGTACAGGAGCCTGAAGACACACACTCAATGATTCAGGAACAGCTTCTTCCCCTCTGCCAACAGATTTCTGAATGGACATTGAACCCATGAACACTACCTCACAACTTATTTAACTATCTATACACAGACACATTATATATATATATATACACACACAGAGGCAGAACCAGACTTCATATATAATGTAATTCATTGCTTTTATTATTGTGCAAGGTTCTGCTGCAGCAAAAATAGCAAATTTCACGAGATATGCTGATGATATTAAACCTGCTTCCAATCCGAACACGACAGTGGCACAGTTAGAGAAGCCGCTGCCCACAGCACCAGAGGCCTGGCTTCAATTGCTGTCTGTGTGGAGTTTGCATGCTCTCACTATGACTACCAAATCAGAGGGTGTAAATTGCACTGGTGCGTAGGCGAGTGGTAGAACCTGGAGGTGCTGATGAAGCAACACACATCAAAGTTGCTGGTGAACGCAGCAGGCCAGGCAGCATCTATAGGAAGAGGTGCAGTCGACGTTTCAGGCCGAGACCCTTCGTCAGGTGCTGATGAAAATGGGATTCGTGTAAAATGGATGGTTGATAGTTAGCACAGCCCATTGAGCCAAAGAGCCTGATTCCAAGCTGTATCACACCACCTCTCCAACATTCTATTTAAACCTGCCTTCACAATATTCGAAGATACTGCTTCCACTGACCTTTGAGGAAGATGATTCCAGTTACTCACGAGCCATGAGGAAAAAAATGCCTCATTTTTGTCTTAGATGGGTGACACTCTATTTTTGAACAGTGACTCTTGTTCTAGATCCTCCCAGAAGAGGAAACATCCTCTCCACACCCACCCAGTCAAGATCTTAGATTATGAGAACACTCAGTCCTCGTTTATTGTCATTTAGAAATGCATGCATGCATTAAGAAATGATACGATGTTCCTCCAGAGTGATATCACAGAAAAACAGGATAAATGTTTCAATCAAATCCCCTCATTTTTCTACACACCTGTGCATATAAGCCAAACTATCCAGCCCTTTCAATGTAAGGCAATGCCACCAACTCACATATTAATCGATAATAATCCTTCTCTGAACTGCTTCCTGTGCATAAACATCATTCTTCAGATAAGCGATCCAGTACTGTGCAGAGTACTCCAGATGCCTCATCCATCGTCGAGGATCCTCACCGCTCACTGCTACCATCAGGCGGGAGTACAGACCTACCACACCACCAGGTTCAGGAACAGCTGCTTTCCTACCACCACCAAATTCTCAGACCTCCCCGCACGACATTAACCCTACGTCAGCAATGGAACACTGCGGGCTGCCTCTGCACTATCGCAGACGTGCATTTTGATTGTCTGTATGCTTTTTTTAATTTCATTAAGGTCTCCCTGTTATTTCTCCACTGTACGGTTATAATGTCATGTATCATTTACATACTGAGTGGTGCTTGCAATGTTCCAACTAGTCAGTTCTTCACTGTATTTGTGCCTCATCACACTACAATAAACTGAACTTGACCTGAATCTATCCTCGAGGTGGACTTGACCCGAATCTAAACTCGACGTGAACTTGCTCACAAATCAGCCTACGGCAGGGGTTCCCTACCGTTTTTCCATGCCACAGAGCCTTACCGTTAACTGATGGGTCTGTGGTCCCCAGGTTAGGAACCCTTGGGCACGACTAAAAGAACAGTGCATCGCCTGTCTGCTCTGCTCAATGTGAGAGTCAGGAACCATGCAGCCCAAGAAAGGGCCAATGTCCCAACACGTTGGATGGAGATGAGTGCGCTGTACTGTGGCAAAGGGCTGCAGGTTCTGTTCGGAACATTAGGAAGGGAAGGGCAAGCAAGGCTCTGCATAAAAAGCTGTCAGTACCTCCAGCTGAACTTTGTCTTTTTGTCTGTTTTCCCCCTAGCCGTCAGTCTGTGGTTTTGTATTGCCATGTGTTCTTGTTTGTTTCGTGCCCCATGTGCTCCTGTCCCCGGTCCTGCTCTACTCCAGCCCTGTATTACTGAGTACTCCGTCTCTCACCTGTTTCTCACTATTACCTGTTTTGCTGCCACCTGTGTCTCATTGTGCTCCACCTATCATCTGCCTCTCTGTTTATTGCTCAGTGTATTTCAGTCCTGTGTTTTCACCTGTTTGTTGCCAGATTGTGCCAGTGAGTTTTCCTGAGCCTTTCCAGCATTCGTATCTGTACTCTGTCCGTCTGGATATCGACTCTGCCTGTTTCCCGATTCTGGTTTTTGGGTTTCTCTGGATGTTTTGATCTCTGCCTGAACTTCGACGCCGACTTCGTTTGCACCTCGGGATTTGTTACTCAATTAATATCACTGTGTGCGCAGTACTGGGTCTGCGATTGGATCCCTGCTCCAGCGTCCTGACAAAAGCTTGGACAACTAGCACCAGCACCCACACTTTCTCTCTCAAGGCTGAGTCACAAGGAATAAACACAAGAGATTCTGCAGATGCTGGAAAACTGGAGCAACAGACACAAAATGCCAGAGGAACTCAGCAGGTCAGGCAGCATCTATGGAGAGAGATAAACAGTCGACATTTTGAGCCAAGCCTTTCATCAGGACTCACTGAAGGATCTCAGTCGGAAAAAGCAACCGGTCATTTCCCTCCATAAAGGCTACCTGACCTGTTTAGTTTCTCCGGCAAATTGTATGTGTGAGTCGTAGAAGAACAACAATTGGCCTTTTTAACGAAGTGAGCTACCAGTTCCAGTCGAAGTGTACCCCAACACCGAAGGGAGGGGAGACAAGGGTGTGTGGGTCAAGGCGAGAGGAGCTTGAAAACTGAATGGTTTTATTACCACCAGGATGATCTTGTTCAGTTGCACCTTGTCCTGGGCCAGCCCCTCATTGAAGGCACTCATCTTGGACAGAGAATCCCGCAGAGAGGCTTGCTCCGTCCTCAGCTTGCTCAGGGTCACCTCCATCTCCGCACTGGTATTCTGCACCTTAGTGGGAGCAAACAATTCCATTAATATTAAAACCAACTCACCTTCAAAGCTGAACATTCCCCCCCCCCCCAGCTTTACACTTGGCCTGACTCTACAAAACAGGCGAATATCTCTGATCGATACAGAAAACTGAACGCACAGTAATAGAAGAAGCAGCAGAGAGTAGGGAACTCAGCCCAACACAACACAGGCAGATCCTTTCCCATCACTGGAGGTATCAGCATTAGATACCTCCTCAAAAGGCACCACCTATCATTAAAAATCTCCACCATCTGGGCCATTCCATCTTCTCATAGCTACCATCAGGCAGGAGGTACAAAAGCCTGAAGTTTTAATCCTATTCTAATTATGATTATGAGGACACGCAGTCCTCTTTTATTGTCATTTAGTAAAGCATGCATTAAGAAATGATAAAATGCTTTTCCAGAATGATATCACCAAAAACACATGACAAACCAACTTAAAAACTAACAAAAACCACATAATTATAACATATAGTTACAACAGTGCAAAGCCATACCGTAATTTGATAAGAACAGACCATGGCAGGGTAAAAGTCTCAAAGTCTCTTGAAAGTCCCATCATCTCACGCAGACGGTGAACCTCCAGTGCCGCCAACTTGCCGATGCAGCATCCTGGAAGCATCCGACCACAGTCCGACTCCGAGTCCGTCCAAAAACTCCGAGCCTCCGACCACCTATTTGACACCGAGCACCGAGCACCATCTCTGCCGAGCATTTCGACCCCGACCCCGGCCCCAGCAACAGGCGATACGCAAAGCCAAGGACTTGGGGCCTACATCTCTGGAGGTTCTTGATTGCACAGTAGCAGCGGCAGCGAAGCGGGCATTTCAGAAGTTTCTCCAGATGTTCCTCTGCGCTTCTCACAGCTGTCTCCATCAAATCCGGATTGTGCACGTACGATATCATTTGGAACGGCCGCGCGCCGCCATCTTCTTCTCCCTCCTTACCTTTCTTGTATACTTTGTTTATATTTTTCTAATGAACGTTGGAAAATAAAACAGAGTTTTGTGTATAATCACGAGTTGCTTGTGCATCCTGCCTCATGTTCGAAGCTTACCTTGGACAGTGCCTCTTTAGTTTCAGCCTTCTCGTTCTCCAGAACCTCCCTGTCCAACGAAGCTTGCTTCAATGCCTCCTTAACCTGCACCAGCTCCTTTTTCACACTCGAGTTCTTTCCTTCCAGCTGCTCAATCAGCTTGTAGCTGACGGGAGAAATTTATACAAACATTCAGGAACATTTAATCCCAGAGACAGTAGCGTTTAAAGAATACAAAATAGACCCAAACAACACAAGTACACTATAGACACAAAAGCTCATAGTACGAGTACTTCATATGCAGCTAAAAGGGAAATTGAGGGTCGTATTAGATGAAAGGAAAAGGCTGATAATGTTGCCAGAACTGGCAACAAATTTGAGGATTGGACAATTTCAGAATGTAAAGATAACGATGAGGAGCGTGAAACTTGAATATGAGAGGAATCCACCAGGAAACATAAAAAGAGACATGTAAAAACCACATCAGGTAAAAACATAAGAATAAGCAAAAAAATTAATGTGTGGCTCCTCATATATTGAGACAGGAGAAATTTTACAGAGAATATAATTGGGGAAGCCCAGCGTTTAAGTGCTGAGGAAAAGGTAAAACATACAAACCACGTTCAGCAAGATGTGGCAAATAGATGTTCCTTTTTGGATTTCTCCTGAGAACCCCACTACTGCATATAAATATTCTCTAGCCAAGTCAATTTACCCCATCTAATACTGAGAAATATTTGAAAGCTAAAGTATGGGACCAGACAACAGTTCAGTTCTCTTAACTCCAGCCAAGCGATCCCAGTACAGTTTCAACACCGTATCTGCCCAATGATGCAGGGCAGGTCTGCTCGTTCAAGTCCGACCAACCACACCCAATTAGTCCACTCTTTGCAGTTAAATCCCCGAGGTACGGTGAACTGCATCCCAAGATTTTGAAAGAGATAGGTATGGCGATGTCCATTAACAACATTGGACCTATGCTCTTGACATAGATTGAAACGCATTAAACCGTTACAACAGGTTTCCCTTGCTGGGGAGTGTAGAATCGGGGATCGCAGTCTCAAAATAAAGGAATAAATGAAAAGTAATCTCTTCACCCCGAGTTTTGTGAACCTTTGGAATTCTCTGCCCAAGTGGAGGCCAGTCTCTGAGTATGTTCGGGTTAGAGAATGAAAGAGTTTGGGATATTTAAGGGAACTAAGAAATATGGGGTTAATGCAATGGTGCTGATGTTAAAATATTGAATGGTGGAACAATTACTAGGAGCAGAATGGACTGATCGCACTTCTACCTCTTACGCCCCTCAATTCTGGAACAGTGAGTACGACTCACCCTCGGTCGACTTCCTTCTGCGCCCTCTCCTTGTCCTTCAGGATGTCCTCCTTCTCGTCCTCCAGGTTGTCTCGCTGCCTCTGCAGTTCGCCTTTGGCCAGCTGCAGCCTCTCGTTCTCCTGCTGCACCGTCTCAGTCTGCAGCTGCAGACACTGAAGGGACTTCTCCAAGCTCGACTTCTCACTGCCAGCGCGGGGAGGAGAGGGCAACGATCACTAAACTTACTTGCTGCTGGCTTTTCAGGTGGGTCAACTAAAGTTTAATTTATTTTTAATTTGGAGACTCAGCATGGTAACTGTTCCTTCCGAGCAAACGAGCCCACGTCACCAATTACAGCCTTGTGATCACTTAACCTGTTAACCTGCACGTCTTTGGACTGTGGGAGGGAACCGGAGGAAACGCACGCGTTCACGGGGAGAACGTACAGATAGCAACAGGAATCGAACCTGGGCCGTTGGCACTGTAATAACATCACGCTAACTGCTCTGCGATCGTGCTGCCCACACTCAGTCCATTGCTGTTTTACAGGCTTCGTTTTGAATATCAAAATAACGGGCAGCATGGTAGCGTAGCGGTCAGCACAACGCTTTACAGCGCTAGCGACCCGGGTTCAATTCCCGGCGCTGCCTGTGGGGAGTTTGCACGCGCTCCCCGTGACAGCGTGGGTTTCCTCCCACAGTCCGAAGATTAATAAGGTTAATTGGTCATTGTATATTGTCCTGTGGTTAGGCCAGGATTAAATTGGGGGGGTTACTGGATGGTGCAGCTCGAAGGGCCAGAAGGGTATCCCGATAAATAAACAAACAATAAATAAAATAAACGTAAGATTTAAATGTGAAGAAAATATTAAGTTTCAGAATGGCAACAAAAACAGTTTAGCGAGTGTACGATTGTCCCCTAAGATAAAGAAACACAATTCTAAGTGGCGATAAATACTCTATCCGCCAGAGAAAGCAGGATCTCCCAGTGGCCACACATTTTAATTCCACGTCCCATTCCCATTCTGACACATCTATCCACGGCCTCCTCTACTGTAAAGATAAAGCCACACTCAGGTTGGAGGAACAACACCTTATATTCCGTCTGGGTAGCCTCCAACCTGATGGCATGAACATCGACTTCTCTAACTTCCGCTAAGGCCCCACCTCCCCCTCGTACCCCATCTGTTACTCATTTTTATGCACACATTCTTTCTCTCTCTCACCTTTTTCTCCCTCTGTCCCTCTCACTATACCCCTTGCCCATCCTCTGGGCTTTTCCCCCCTCCCCCTTTTCCTTCTCCCCGGACCTCCTGTCCCATGATCCTCTCGTATCCCTTTTGCCAATCACCTGTCCAGCTCTTGGCTCCATCCCTCCCCCTCCTGTCTTCTCCTATCATTTTGGATCTCCCCCTCCCCGTCCCACTTTCAAATCTCTTACTAACTCTTCCTTCAGTTAGTCCTGACGAAGGGTCTCGGTGTGAAACGTCGACTGTATCTCTTCCTAGAGATGCTGCCTGGCCTGCTGCGTTCACCAGCAACTTTGATGTGTGTTGCTTGAATTTCCAGCATCTGCAGAATTCCTGTTGTTGACGATAAATACTGCTCACAATGCTGACATAACATCTGGAGGAGCACTTGAAAGACTGAGGGAGGCACGGTAGCTACAGACTAAATTCTGATTAAATGGGATCTCTAGAGATAAGTACTTGCTGGGCAGCAAAGACATTGAGGGCCGAAAGGCCTGCTCCTGCGTTGTCTGAATCTCTGACGATGATGCTTTACTATTTTCGGGTTGTGACTTGGTTCGGTTCAAATAGAGGGGCAGGGAAAAATATCTAAAGTGTAACAAGTTTTGTGGGGGGAGCTTCATCACAGCAGAGGTCCCAACAGCAGCGAGAGGACATTGCTATTGGGTGGGGATGAATTGGATCAGCGGCATCTCACGTGCTCTCACCTTCCCAGCAGGTCAGCGGAAGAGCGGAAGCGATTGGCGTTGCGCTTGGCGTCATCCTTGGCCCTCAGCAGGTCCTCGGTCTCCTCCCGGAGCTTTAGGATCTGCTGCTCCAACGCCCGGCGCTCACTCTCACTGTCGGCCAAGTGCTTCCTCAGACTGGCCACCAGGTCCTGGGCTGCTTCGTTCCTAGCACGCAGTTCCTGTGGGAACAACGCAACAGCACAGTGCTGTTACTGTACAGTGAAAGGTCTGTGTACAGTGAGGAAGAGAGACCCTTTGGGTGGCAACTTTATGGTGACATTTTGGATGGTAACATCAGCGTTACAGAATCGGGTATTTGCAGTACCAAGGGTGCGGCTCTAAATTTGATGGTTGAATCCTACCCATAAGACCAAAAGACAAAAGTTAGGCCAATTAGTCCATTAACTCTGTTCCGCCATTTGATTATGGCTGATTTATATTTCCTCTAAACCCCATTCTCCAGCCTTTTCCCCATAACCTTTGATGCTCTTACTAATTAAGTAAGTATCAACATCCACTTTAAGTGACTCGGCCTCCACAGCCGCCTGTGGCAATGAATTCCGCAGATTCACCAGCCTCTGCCTAAAGAAACTTCTCCTCATCTCTGTTCTAAAGTTCAAAGTTCAAAGTAAATTTATTACCGCAGTCCATATCAGTCACCATACACTACTCTGAAATGCATCTTCTTGCAGGCATTCAGTTGATCAAAGAAATACAATAGAAAGAATGAAAAACCACACACAAAGACTGACAAGCAACAGATATGCAAAAGAAGGCAAACTGTGGAAATACAAAGAAAAACAATAAAATAAATAGATAGATAAATAAATAATACTGAGAACGTGAGTTGTAGAATCCTTGAAAGTGAACCCATAGGCTGTGTTCAGTGCTGAGGAGAGTGAAGTTATCCGGGATGGTGATTATAGAGGAGATGTTGTTGCCAATATTCTGAGACTGTGCCCCCTGGTCCAGGACTCTCCCACTATCCGAAACATCCTCTGCACGTCCACGCTATCTAATAAGACTCTCTCGCAGCAGCCTCTTACAGACATTGTGGAAGCCATGATGATGCTTGGAAAATCTGCATAATCTAGAAGCAGAGTGGCTAAGTAACGAGGCAGGCTGTCTTATTGCTACAAGTGTGACAACAGTGATTAGGAAAATGACTACCCATTGTCTAAATGTTGCTCCTGTCATTGATGGTGATAATATAATGTTCTCATAGTTCCTTACAACATAAAAGGAGGCCATTCGGCCCACTGATTTCATGCTGGCTCACAAAGAAACACCACCAATCTCTTTCCCTCACTAATTTAGTCTTCCACACGAGCTCCTGAATGCCCCTACCAGCTGGCACCCCTTTGGAACATGGGAGGGAATCCCACCTGGTCGCTGGGAAGATGTGTAAACTTCACACAGACAGCAGCTGAGGTAGGGATCGAACCCGGGTCGCTGGACTTGGTCTTTATCTATTTTTTTTTGCGTGACTATACGTGTGCTTGCTGTCTATTGTTGTGTACGTCCTGCATCTTGGCCCCAGAGGAACACTGTCTTGTTCGGCTTTATTCGTGTCTGGTTGAACGATAATGAGACTCGAATTTGATTAGATTTGATCTGGAGCTGCCGCTGTGCCGCTGTGCTGCCCCGCTCTGTGCTCAGCTTGCCGACCTCGGCCAGAGCAGAACACGAGAAGTGTGACTGGACGGGATTTCCAATGGAGGAGTGCGCTGGGCTCCCTCCGCCCTTCCCTGCAGGACGCCACGCCTGGAGGGCTTGCATGACTAAAGATAGGAAGTGGAGTGGGATGGAGGGAGGTAGGAGCACAAGTGCAAAGCTCATTGAAAGCAGCATCACAGGTAGACGGGGTGGTGAAAAGGACATTCAGCATACCGGACATCAGTCAGGGCACTGACAATAGGAGCTGGGACATTATGCTGCTGTTGGAGAAGTCACTGGTGAGGCTACACTTGGAGTTCTGAGTACAAGTTCCGTTGTCCTATTAGAGAAACAACATAGTTAAACTGGAAAGAGTGCAGAGAAGGTTTATGAGGACATTGCTGGGATTAGGTATCGGGAGAGACTGGCCAGGCAAGATCTTTATTCTTTGGAATGCAGAAGAATGAGGGACAATGTTACAAAAATTATGGGAGGCATAGATAAAGTGGGTGGTAACAGCTTTTTCCTCGGGGGGAGGAGTCCAAAACTAGAGGGCAAGGGTTTAGAGAAACAGGGAAAATATTTAGAAGGGGCTTGAGGGCAACTTTTTCAATCAGAGGACAGTGAGTAAATGGAACAGGTAGTTGAAGCAAAGTTCAAAGTGAACTGTCGAAGTACATATATGTTACCATATACTACCTTGAGATCCATTTTTTTGCAGGCGTTTGCAGGGAAAATATTACAATGGAACTTACGAGAAACTACATATAAACAAAAATGATACGTCTGTGCAAAAGAAGGGAAATGGCACAAATAAAAACTAATACTGAGGGACAGGAGTTGTAAAGAGTCCTAGAAAGTGAGTCTGCAGGTCAGAAGCAGATTCAACAGTATCATTCAAGAAGCAACGGGATGGGTACCATAGTGAGTTGGAGGATATGGACCAAACACGGGATATTGGAACTGTTCGGTTGACATGGACCTGTTCGGTCAAAGAGCTTGTATCCATATTGTACTGTTCTACAATAGAGGAAGCCACACGAGGCTCCCTCAGGGCTGGACTGTGTCCATCTGACAATGGTTCAAGTGTACATCTAGGCCAAAAGTGACTACAGTATTTATCTGTGCCCACTAAAAGAGTCCAAAATTGGCAATTTACAAAAGCAGCAGTGGAGGAAATGGGACGGGGCTTTGCTCAGCACTGACAATTCTTCTTGTTCTCGCTGCTACCCTCAGACAGCAGGTGCAGAAGCCAGAAGTCCCACACCACCAGGTTTCTGAACAGTTTCTTTCTAACAACCAACACACACAAAGTGCAGGAGGAACTTCAGTCCAGCTGAAGGGTCTCGCCACGAAACGTCGACAATACTCTTTTTCCATAGATGCTGCCTGGCCTGCTGAGTTCCTCTAGCGTTTTGTGCGTGTTGGCTTGGATTTCCAGCATCTGCAGATTTTCCCTTCTTTCTTTCTAACAACCATCAGGTTCTGACTCGACCTGCACTACCCTAACCCCACCTCAGCAACCTCTTGCTCTACTGTGGACTTGTCTTTGTGTCTTTGGTTTTTCCTTGTACTAACATTGTTCTCTTGCAGACTCTTTACAACACTACAATCACTATGATTGTGTTTTATTTTTGCACTAATGTTTCGGTTTGCAAAGTCCCTTCCTTTACTGTACTGAATAACTTGCATTCTGAGCGTTGCTGTCTGAACCTACATGCCTGTGATATTTCTGCAAGTTTTTCATTGCACCTGTCCCTCGCCGTACTTGTGCACATGACAATAGAGACTATAAGGCCATAAGATATAGGAGCAGAATTACTCATTTGGCCCATCGAGTCTGCTCTGCCATTTCATTACGGCTGATCCAATTTTCCTCTTAGCCCCAATCTCCTGCCTTCTCCCCGTATCCCTTCATGGCCTGACCAATCAAGAATCTATCAATCTCTCCCTTAAATATACATAAAGTACATCAGTCACTGAAAGCAAGCATGCAGGTACAGCAGGCAGTGAAGAAAGCTAATGGCATGCTGGCCTTCATAACAAGGGGAATTGAGTATAAGAGCAAAGAGGTCCTTCTGCAGCTGTACAGGGCCCTGGTGAGACCACACCTGGAGTACTGTGTGCAGTTTTGGTCTCCAAATTTGAGGAAGGACATTCTTGCTATTGAGGGAGTGCAGCATAGGTTCACAAGGTTAATTCCTGGGATGGCGGGACTGTCATATGTCGAAAGATTGGAGCGACTGGGCTTGTATACACTGGAATTTAGAAGGCTGAGAGGGGATCTTATTGAAACATGTAAGATTATTAAGGGATTGGACACGCTGCAGTCAGGAAGCATGTTCCCGCTGATGGGTGAGTCCAGAACCAGAGGCCACAGTTTAAGAATTAGGGGTAGACCATTCAGAACGGAGTTGAGGAAAAACTTTTTCACCCAGAGAGTGATGGATATATGGAATGCTCTGCCCCAGAAGGCTGTGGAGGCCAAGTCTCTGGATGCTTTCAAAAAAGAGATGGATAGAGCTCTTAAAGATAGCGGAATCAAAGGTTATGGGGATAAAGCAGGAACTGGATACTGATTGTGGATGATCAGCCATGATCACAGTGAATGGTGGTGCTGACTCGAAGGGCCGAATGGCCTACTCCTGCACCTATTGTCTATTGTCTATAAAGACTTGGCCTCCACGGCTGTCTATGGCAAAGAATTCCACAGATTCACCGCTCACTAGCTAAAGAAATTTCTCCTTATTTCCAATCTAAAAGGATACTCCTCTACTCTAAGGCTGTGTCCTCTGGTCTTAGACTCTCTCACCATAGGAAATATCCTCTCCATATCCGCTCAATAGAGGTTTTTATAATTCATTAGGTTTCAATGAGGTCACCCCTTATTCTTCTGAATTCCAGTGAATACAGGCCCAGAGCCATCAAATGCTCTTCATGTGACAAGCCGTTCCATCCTGGAATCATTTTTGTGTACCTCCTTTGAACCCTCTCCAGTTTCAACACATCCTAAGGGGCCCAAACCTGCTCACAATACTCCAAGTGAGGCCTCACCGGTGCTGTATAAAGTCTCAACATTACATCCTTGCTTTTATATTCTAATCCTCTTGAAACGAATGCTAACATTGCATTTGCTTTCCTCACCACAGACTCAACGTGCAAGTTAACCTTTAAGGAAACGCGCACAAGGACTCCCAAGTCCCTTTGCACCTCAGTTTTTTGTATTTTCTCTCCATTTTGAAAATAATCAACCCTTTCATTTCTGCCACCAAAGTGCATGACCATACACTTCCTGACACTGTATTCCACCTGCCATTTCTTTGCCCATTCTCCTAATCTAAGTCTTCCTCAAAATGACCTGCCCCTCCATCGATCTTCATATTGTCTGCAAGCTTTGCAACAAAGCCATCATCCAAAGCATTGGCATATAACATGTAAAGAATCAGGCCCAGCACAGACCCCTGTGGAACACCACCAGTCACCAGCAGCCAGTCAGAAAAGGCTCCCTTTATTCCCACTCTTTGCCTCCTGCCGATCAGCCACTGCTTTATCTATGCTACAATCTGTCCCATAATACCATGGGCTCGTAGCTTGTTAAGCAGACTCACGTGTGGCGCCTTCTGAAATTTCAAGTACACATATCAACTGATTCTGCTTTGTCTATCCTGCTTGTTATTTCTTCAAATAATTCCAACAAATCTGTAAGACAAGATTTTCCCTTGAGGAAACCATGCTGACTACAACCTATTTTATCATGTGCCCCAAGTACCCTGAAACCTCATCCTTAACAATCGACACCAACATCTTCCCAACCACTGAGGTCAGACTAACTGGCCTATAGTTTCCTTTCTTCAATCTCTCTCCCTTCTTGAAGAGTGAAACGACATTTGCTATTTTCCAGTCTTCCAGAACCATTCCAGAATCTGGTGATTCTTGAGAGATCATTACTAATGCCTCCACCATCTCTGAGGCGTACAACATCTGGTCCAGATGAAATGTTTTGCAATGGAGTTGGCTCACGTGGGTGGCCAAGGTGCCCGGTATTTCCTAACCTGTATCTGGAGCTGCCTCTTCTGCACCGCGCCCTGGATGGCCGAGCACATGGAGTCAGTGAGGGCGGGTGACAGGCGGTGTCCCGGCGAATGGCTGCGGCGGGGCGAGGGGCGCCGGTGTGGAGATGGCGTGCGCAGGCTGGACGAGAACCCCAGGGGGCTGAACAGAGAGGAGTCCGTCTCGGTGACCTCGCCAGTCCGCTCAGCGGGCACGGTCTGAGCCCCGCTGTCGGCATCAGCAATGATGACCTGCGCAGAGAGCACGGTTAGTGGGGCCGGTTACCCCGGTTACCAGCGCCAGAGCCCCCACAGCAACAACAAACGATCCAAAGTCAAATACACCTTTAATAAGCCGGGTTAAAGAACCTTCCCCAGGGAGTTAGCGACTCTCACTTGGCAAACTCTTTGGAGAGGATTCTACAGTACGGCCATGTTAGACAGGCTTCCACAAGCTGCTCATGGTGCAGAGGGTTGCCTTGTTAGACACGACTAAGACTTAACCAGCTTAGAGAGAGTATTCTGCAGCAATCATATTGGTCAACATCCCAGTGGGTAACAATGACAGAGAGGCCATTAACGATAATCAAGTGAGGAACCTGCCATGGATAACCAGGGTAACGGACACATCACACATGGACTGAACACTCTTGAGAGTCTGTACTTACAACTGGCTTCCCGGCTGGAATCACTGCTGCCCCCCAGTGTTCGCTCGGCAGAAGACAAGCTGCATTCTGGTCGACTGCAGATTTCTGTGGCGTACATGAACTCGGGGTCTGGACCTTTTTTGTGTATGGCTGTATTTTACTGATAGCTTACACGTGCTTGGTAGCTTGTATGCGCTTTGTGCTGTGTGTGACTGTGGGTGCTGTGTTTTTTCACCTTGGCCCCAGAGTAACGCTGTCTAGTTTGGCTGTATTCATGTACGGTTGACTGACAATTAAACTTGAATTGAATTGAACTGTTGTGACTCTGCAACGATTAACAACAAGCAAGCCAGAGTGTCGAGCAGCCTCAGAAATGCTTTAATCTAATTTCCGTTTCCTAACCCAGGGGATGCTGAAGGTAATGGCAGCTACACCCGCATTGTCCCGACGGTGACCGGGTAATTAAACACAGACTATTCTGTGGCATTGCCCACCGGAGCCCACAAGTGAGCTGCCATGCAATTTATTAAAGCACCACACCGGGACCGGGTTGCACTCACCTGGGTAATGTCCCTCAGAATTTGATGCAAGGATTCCACCTCTGCTTTCACAGACTCGAACTGAGCCCCGTCCTGAACATCTTGTGCCTCGGCTCGTCTCAACTCCTGCCAGGGCAAATGAGCCACCATCAGAAACCCAGCAACCGACACCTGGTATCCCTCCACCATCTCTCGGCCCCCAACATCCAATAACTCAACAGAACACACAGGCTGCGTGGCCCAACTGTTGCATGCTGGGATGAAGGTGTTTATTTTATTTCTTTCACTCCTTCCCCTTTCAAATATGATTCTACTACTAAACTGTGCGTGATTGGAACCCGTGATGCACGTTTTGATGGTGCGCTTTCCAGCCGATTGAGTGATCTGGCACTTTGCTGGCTCCGAGGGAGTTCGATGAGGTCTGGAGAGGCACAGATCGAGCCCATGATTGGCTCCATAGCTTCTCTCTGATGGAGGCATCGAGCAGGGTTGGAGTCGCTGGGAACAAGAGCAGAGGATGGGTCGTCTGCCTGCATTTGGCCGGTCTTCCTCTCCCTCTCGCTAGTTGCCGTCGGAGGAAAGTGCAGGAATCTTGGGATCGGTGAAGCTGCAGACTCATTTTGGGGGAATTTGGAGTTCGTGTTGCGTGCATTTCTGAAGTCTGGTTGCTCTTTTTTTCCGCTAATTTTGAGCAGTTTGATCGGGGCGACCGATGCGGACTGGGGCACTTCAGTGAAGAATGGCTCTGTAGCCTGTGGTGGGCTAGTGGCACGGCACTGAGCTAAACTAAACCAAATCCTACTACACTCCCGGTTTGGCGTCTGATATTCTGTGTGTTGGTCACTCACTTGTGCAATTTGCTCTTTCTTTCGCGTGTTGGGTGTTTGAAGTTTTTTGAACAGGTTCCATGGTGTTTCTTTGTTTGTGGTTGACTGCAGGAGGACGAATCGTAGAGTTGCATTCTGTACACATATTTTGATAATAAATGTACTTTGATCCTTTGAATTAAGAGGCGGGGAGGAAAAACATACGGGAAGGACGTTTTGGATGCTGGAGCCCTCACTAATAACAATTTTCAATCATCGGGGACATTTCTCGGCACTGAAACTACCTCTTCACTTGAGAAATCCCACCAGTTGATGCAGTAGCTAGCAACATGAAGCACAGTAACAACAGCTGCTACCTGGATCCCAAGACCAGAGGAATTGGTGTGGCTTTGCCCTAAACTGGAAATCAGAAAGCCTTGCTTTGCAATGGTGGTACAAGATTATGGAGCCTCTCACTCCTATAGACCAGTTTTTGGAATGGGGCAATAGGATTCAATTAAGAGTACCCAGAGATTTACTCTTCCTCCTGCTTAAAATGAAGTGGAGCTGCTACTGATACATTTTCATCGGTGGCATGAGGACTTGGCCCCCTTCCCTCCCTCTGCTCACGGTTCACCCACCAGGTTCTCCACTGTCTGGTTCAGGCTGTTGATGATCTTCTCCTTCTCAATGTTCTGAGTCCTCAGCCGCTCAACAGTCACCATCAGCTCCGTGATCCTGAAAGAAACGCTTGCATTTACATTGTGCTTCACCTGGGCTGCAAGCTAACGGAAGAGGCATTGGAATGTTCCAAAGCAATGCTGTGAGATCATCCCACTGGGAAAAATGGGGCAGGGGAGGAGATACCCTCTGCCTTTGCGTCTGAACTTATACGCTCTCCCAACAGCCCTGACGAGATCCGGAAAATACAGTGCGGGCAGAGGGAGATGTTTATGCGGTGAGAAGGATGCATCTTTCAGTCACTGCTAAAGTTAGGGGAATGACGTAAACCAGCACCTTAAAAAAGTATTTAGCTTTTGACAGCGTCTTTTATAATCTCAGACATACATAATTTATAGCTAAGAAGCTACTCATTCTGTAATCAGTTTTGAGATCAGAGTTACGGTTTCAAAGAAGAGTTTCACACAGCTCATTTCCCGCTGTAGCAGTGTTGCTTTATGATTTACTGGGAATACAGGAGCAACTGGGTGAGCCATGTGCCTCATAAGAACAGATCTCAACTGATACAGTGCCTGCCTTTAATAACGAAGTTATTTATATGAACATGGCAACAACATTTTAGTTTAGTTAAAGATGACCTTTTATCTGTCACACGTACATTGAAACATACAGTGAAATGCGTCGTTTGTGTCAAGTCAAATCCGCTGAGGATTGTGCTGGGGATTGTTACATTTCTGACACTGACACAGCACGTCAACAACTTACCAACCCTAACCATACACCTTTTGGAAAGTGGGAGGAAACCGGCGCATTCAGAGGAAGACGCGGTCACAGAGAGAACATACAAACTCCTGACAGCCAGCGGCAGGAATCGAGCTCCGTTCTTACAGCTGGCGGTGTGAGCTAACCGCTACTACGCTACCACGCCACCCCAGGAACTGAATGTGTGGCGGTGATCACAATTAGTAGTTGATAAACTCCCTGGCACTTAGCATCAGCAAACAAAGACGAATGTCTTCCCTTCCAACCCGAGGCTCCCTCAGCTCAGACGTGGCAAACGTGTGATTACCCTCATCAGAGAGGAACAGGGTTTGAGTGCCATCTGCTGGCGGAAACAGCAACTGCAGCACCAACAGACCAAACCTGACAACATTAAAACGTCACACATCAAAGTTGCTGGTGAACGCAGCAGGCCAGGCAGCATCTCTAGGAAGAGGTACAGTCGACGTTTCAGGCCGAGACCCTTCGTCAGGACTAACTGAAGGAAGAGTGAGTAAGGGATTTGAAAGCTGGAGGGGGAGGGGGAGATCCAAAATGATAGGAGAAGACAGGAAGGGGAGGGATGGAGCCAAGAGCTGGACAGGTGATTGGCAAAAGGGATATGAGAAGATCATGGGACAGGAGGTCCGGGAAGAAAGACAAGGTGGGGGGGGGGAACCCAGAGGATGGGCAAGGGGTGTATTCAGAGGGACAGAGGGAGAAAAAGGAGAGTGAGAGGAAGAATGTGTGTATAAAAATAAGTAACAGATGGGGTACGAGGGGGAGGTGGGGCCTAGCGGAAGTTAGAGAAGTCGAGCTGGAAATTCAAGCAACACACATCAAAGTTGCTGGTGAACGCAGCAGGCCAGGCAGCATCTCTAGGAAGAGGGGCAGCTCTTGGCTCCATCCCTCCCCCTCCTGTCTTCTCCTATCATTTTGGATCTCCCCCTCCCCCTCCAACTTTCAAATCCCTTACTCACTCTTCCTTCAGTTAGTCCTGACGAAGGGTCTCGGCCTGAAACGTCGACTGTACCTCTTCCTAGAGATGCTGCCTGGCCTGCTGCGTTCACCAGCAACTTTGATGTGTGTTGCTTGAATTTCCAGCATCTGCAGAATTCCTGTTGTTAACATTAAAATGTCTCTGAGCTAAAAAAAATTAAAAGATGCAGCTTTAAGATGAGTGGTGAAAGATTTAACAGAGACTTGAGGGGCAACTTCTCACAAAATCATTCAGAGTCTTCTGCAACCAGAAGCCCTGGATGGACCACGAGATCCGCAATCTGCTGAGGGCCAGATCAGTGGCGCTCAGGTTTGGTGACCAAGTAGGATCCAAGAGGTTCAGGTACAATCTCCGGAAATCCACCTCACGTGCACACTGGCAATTCTAGACTTGAGTCACTGGAAGATGCTCGGCAGCTGTGGCAGGGCTCGAGTGCAATCGCCTCCTACAAAGTGAAGCCAAGCGATGTAGGTGACAACAAGGCTTTGCTCCCCCGATGAGCTCAATTTATGCTCGCTTTGACCCTCAAAACACGGAGGCACCTTCATGGACCCCCACAGCCCCTGATCTCAGTTTCTGAGGCCAATGTGAGAGTATCCTTCAAGAGGATGAACCCAAAGAAAGCATCAGGCCCAGACTGGCCACCTGGCCAAGGACTAAAGACCTTTCTCCCCAGGTAAGTTATAGAGTCATAAAGCAATACACAAGGATAGAGGCCCTTGGCAACCACAGTGTCCACGGCAACCACAGTGCCCACTCAGCCAGTCCCAATATCCTGTGTTAGGCTTATATCCCATTATGCCCTGCCATGACCCTCACCAAGTGCTTCTTAAATGAAACCATTGTACCAGTTCCAGCCACTTCCTAGGCAGCTCATCCCATATACTTACCACCCCACTGCATGAAAAATCACCCCTCAGGCCCCTCTCGTCCTACATTATGCCCCCATAGTCTTGGCTGCCACTACCCTGGGGGAAATGCTAACAATCCACCGTATTTATCTCACCCATAATTATTAACATTTCCAACGTTGTAAATTGTCCCATGGACAGGCTAGGGCTAAAGCCGGGATTTGTGCCTTTCTGGTGAACGTTGTGTCTCTCGTGCACCTGTGAGGCCGCTGCGAGTACGTTTTTCCAGTGCACGTGCACTTATGTGCACGACAATGAACTTGACTTTGAGCCCCACACCCCACGGTCCATCTAACCTTCTCCCTCGATCGTGTCTGTACCTGACACCCTCGTAAGATGTGGGCACGCCACGTTAGCGGCAGAAGCATGGCAACACTTGTGGGCTGCTCCCAGCACGTTCTCAGTCTTTGATGTAAACGACGTATTTCGCTGTATGTTTCGATAGACACGTGACAAATACACCTAATCTTTATCTTTATCTTTGTGTTTTCGGCAGGGAGGGCCAGGTGATTCCCAGGAGGAGGTTTCCTGGTGCCAGGGACTCATTGTTGGAGGGAATGGTGTGTTTTTTTTGTTTGTCTGTTTATCTGTTTTGTTTATTTAAAGATACAGTCCTGCAGCCCCTGATTTAATCCAAGCCCAGTCACAGGACAACTTACAACGACCAATTAAACTACCAATCAGGAACAAGAGAAAATCTGCAAATGCTGGAAATCCAAGCAACACACACAAAATGCTGGAGGAACTCAGGAGGCCAGGCAGCATCTGTGGAAAACTCTTTTTCTCCAGTCCTGCTGAAAGGTCTCGGCCCGAAACGTCGACTGTGTTTTTTTTTCCCCACAGACGGCTGCCTGGCCTGCTGAGTTCCTCCAGCATTTTGTGTGTGTTGCTCAAACTGCCAGCCAGCTCGTCTCTGGACTGTGGGAGGAAACCGGAGCACCCGGAGGAAACCCACGCGGTCACGGGGAGAACGTACAAACTCCTTACAGACAGCAGCGGGAATTGAAGCTGCACTGTGAAGCATTGTGCTAACCACGATGCTGTGTGTGTTTGCCTCCTGAGCTTCAGAGATGAGCCCTGAACTTGACGTTGTGTCCATCGCTCGTACTTCCCACTACTTAATCCCAGAGCGTTTTGAAGGATGTTGGGCTCTGACCGGTTTGCATGCGCAGGTACACCTGGCATTCTGTAGGGTGCGCTGGGCACTCGCGGCTTTGTGCCAGCCCCCCCACGCACGCGCGCGCACCCACCTGGCGTTCTGCTCAGCCTTCTCCTGGTCGCACTTGGCCTGTAGCTGCATCATCTCCCGCACCTTGTCGCGCAGCTGCTCCTCCAGCTGTGCCAGCTGGGCCGAACGCTTCTCCAGCGCAGCCGCCGCACCGCTCTCCGACAGCCGGAGGTGGCCGCTCAGGTTCAGGCACGAGGCGTGGATCGTGCGCGAGGATCTTGCCAGGTCGTTCCGCAGCTCGGACAGGTCCCTGGGGAGGTTACCGAGGGTGTGAGTTCAGTCCCTTCCCCACCCACACTCACAGGCACGGTAAACCCTGAGAAAGGCCACGATTCACTTTAAATTAAATGCTGTTAAACATTCCCACTCCAACACTTCCCACCCTTGCCAAACTCTCGGCCTTTTGAACTACGATCACGCTGTTTTGAGATACCCCAACATGCTCCCCACTACACTTTAAATTAAATGCTTCTTACACACACATACACACTCCACCGCCCACCATCCTCTCAGCTATTTGGACAATGATCGGGCGTTTGTTAAATACGAGGCTAACAACCCCCTCCAGTCACCCAACGAACGACACGCTCACAGGTGAGCACTCTACTGCTGGCTGCCAAGGTTACCGTCGTATTTAACTAAGGAAGGAGTCACATTAAAGCCCCACCACCTCCCCCTTTCCTATCCCACAGGCAACTACAGGAGTCCGTGCATGGCAATTGGGAAGGAGAATCCACACTAGCCAGCGCAGGAGTCTCTGTGGAATACATCAGGAAGAGAAGGGCCCATCAGCGGTAAATTCGCGGCTAGGCTGCCCGCCGGCCTACGTGCTCTATAAACTGTGTCTCACCGTTCACTGGCTGATTTTATCTCACAGAAGTGACGTCTGAAACTCACGACTTGTCTCCAGAGTGTCAGCAGGCGATTGTGTTCGTTACTGAAGTACATATTAAAGGACTGTGGACAACGAAAAACACAGAATAAATAAAACACTGAGTCCTGATTTAACAATCCAGTTTAGCACCAAAATAAAAACGCAAGGGCTGAGTGCACGACACAGCTGGGGGAGTGCATCAAAGACCGAGGACGTATAGGGTGCATTAATGAGTGGTACATTGTAGGGTGTACCAGAGGGTGATGCTCTGAGGGACGTGAGCTAGATTCAGTCAGGGATACAGGATATGTAAGAGAATGTCAGTCAGGCAGCGTTAAAAACGGAAAATACAGTTAGCTAGTATTTATGTAGCACCTTTTATGCTAGAACTTTCTAAAACATTTTGCAGTTATCGCCTTTGACTGTTCTAGCATGGCAAAGATGAGAGCTAATTTGCATAAAACAAATGTGGCAACGATTCAGATAGTTACCAATACTGGTTGAGACGAATGAGGTCTTCACTGCTTTCGAAATATTGCCACGATACTTTTCAGATTAAGTGCCCTCTGTTATAAAGCTTCATCCTAAATGCAGCACAGTCACAGTGCAGCACTTCTTCAGAAAGCAGTGAACTTCAGATTTTAGATGTTCGTATGGAGTTTCCTGTGTTAAACACTGCTCCCAGTGAGTCTTTCTGTAACCCACCGTACCACTTCATCTTCTCTGAAACCCAATGCACCCAATGAGTTCCCTCTGTAACTCACCATGCACAGTGGATCTCCTCGGTAACACCCTGCCCCAGCGTGCGTCCTCTATAAACCACCCTTCTGGGTGAATTTAGCCTATCGTAACACTGCGGCTCCTCTGAATCGCCTCCGCCACTCTCTGTCCCCAGTGCATCTTTTTGCAACCCAGTTTCCAGAGAGTCTTCTATCCGACCAGTTCCCAATGAGTCTCCCTTGTAAATGTTTCTCACAGTAAATCCGCTCTGTGACAAATTCACTGGGATTGATGTCCCGGCGAACCCCCTCTCTCAGCAAGTTCCAGAGAGTGTCCTCAACTCTAGCGAGTGGTTCTGCGGTTCCCTCCGTGTCCTACCAACCCAAGTGAGTGTCCTCTGTAGCCACTGTTCCCAGCGCCTCCTCCATAATCCAATGTTGACAGTGTTTTCCCTGTTCCCAATGTCTCCCCGGCAACCGATTCCTCCTCAGCTGATGTGACCCCGCTGAATGTCACCAGAGACTCCAGCAAGTTTCTACAGATGGTATTCTGATAGGTTTCATCACTGCCTGGTTCAGAGGCTTCAGTGCATAAGATCGGAAAAAAGTTGCAGAGTGTCGTAGACTTAGCTAATGCCTTCATATGGGCATTAGCTTTCCCACCACCGAGGATGCTGAAGTCGGTGCCTCAGAAAGATGGCATCCTTCATTAAGGACTCTCACCATAAGACCATAAGACATAGGAGCAGAATTAGGCCATTTGGCCCCTCGAGTCTGCTCTGTCATTTAATCCTGGCTAATCCTTTTTCATCCCCGGCCTTCTCCCCGTAACCCTTGACGCCATGGCCAATCAAGAACCTATCAATCTCTGCCATAAGTACACCCAGCGCCCTGGCCTCCACAGCTGCCTGTGGTAACAAATTCCACAAATTCACCACCCTCTGGCTAAAGAAATTTCTCTGCATCTCTGTTTTAAATGAACACCCCTCTATCCTGAGGCTGTGCACTCTTGTCCTGGACTCCCACACCATGGGAAACATCCTTTCCACGTCACATCTACTCTGTCTAGGCCTTCCAACATTCGAAAGGTTTCAAAGAGATCCCCCCACCCCATCCTTCTAAATTCCAGCCGGTACAGACCCAGAGCTGTCAAACATTCCCTTTCATTCCCATCCGGGACATTCCCTCTTCTCTTTACCACCACCGAGGAGGAAGCACGGGAGACTGAGGATGCACCCCCTGTGTTTTGGGAACAGCTTCTTCCCTGCTGCCATCAGATTTCTGAATGATGCATGAAGCTATGAACACAACCTCACTATCCCTCACTTGCATTATTTTGTTTTTGTAACTTACAGCAATTTTTATGGCTTACTGCAAGACAACAAATTTCGCAAAATATGTCGCCGGTAATGAAGTTGATTGAGACTCTGGTCTCCGTAAGCCCGTACATTTCCCCAAGTGTACCCGTCTCTCCCTGAGTCTGGCTGAGTGATGTGGAGATGGTTGCAATGTGGTTAACAGCATGAATTTCACAGAACCAAGGTCCACAGTACCTCCTCCTCCTGCCTCCACTCCACCTCCTTCTGCTCAAGCTCCTCCCGAGCCTTTGTCCAGTCAGAGGTCAGTTTGCGAATGTCCTCACTCAGGGCCAGGTTGGCGGAGTTGGCCTGGTCCAACTGTTCTCGGAGCATGGAGTTCACGTGGGTGAGGCTGGCACCTCTGAAACCAGAGGCAACAAAGACATTACAGCAGGTTAGCAGCACCTTGCCATTTCCTTGACCGAGCTGCTTGTACAAGGAACGGGCCAGCGGAATCTGCCACGCACTGGGACAGAATTGGTCAAGGCGTTGAGAAGCCGAGCCTAGATGGATCATCTTTACAGAACTTCCCAGTATCTGGCAATACACACAGAGGGAGTAGCTGGAATTTTGAGAATGTCTTCGGAGATCACTGGGACTGTGGGGATTTTTCAAAGGGATCCTGTGTTAGGGAATAGTTTTTCAGAAAACTGATGAAATCTCCAGTGGCTCCGGGATTGGGGGTAGTTTTATAGGTGGCCCATGATGGTGCTGGGACACTTGAGGAGATGGGTGCAGGAATCTGCAGCAACAAGCAATTTGCTGAAGGAACTCAGCAGGTCGAGCAGCATCCAAGGGAGGGAAAAGAACTGTTGATGTTTCGGGTCGAAACCCCCTATCCAGTCCTGGCGCAGAGATATTTAAGGGGTCTCCTGTTGGCGGTTACTGGTTTTAGGGGCCCGTTCATAGGTGGAGGAACCTTATTGTGGGAAGCAAGTGGGGTGAGTTAGAGTCATGGAGATATACCGCACAGAAACAGGCCCTTCAGCCCAGCATGTCGATGCTGGCCGTCAGTATCTGTTTGGTACCTGAACAACATCTTGCTCCACACCAGGGGAAAACCTTCCTTTTAGTAGCCCCTCAGCTCCCACTGGTGAGGTGCGGATTAGGGGAGGAGGAGGAGGACGACTTCCCCTGGATGCGGCACACACCGAAATCATAAATCGGTTGATCTTTAGGGTCGGGTGCTCCCTTGGGCACAGCAGGTTGAAGAGTGCGACATCCATACTTGCCTCTGCTGCTCCTCTTCCAGTCGGATGAGGGCATTCTCCAGCTCGTTGCTCTGCTCCTCTTCAGAATGCGGCATCGGTATTTCCGTCACTTCCAGGCGGCTCTGGGAAGGAAGCACCACAGCTCTCCATCATTACCCGCCTGTTGAGGTGAGGTCCAGTCCTGTCACTGGACCGTGGCTATGTTCCATTGTCCTCTACACCTTCAGCAAAGTTACTGACCAGTCACACCTAACTCTGACTTTACCAGCACCCTCCCGCTCCACACCTTTAAGATCACTGAGTCCCACCATCCGACAAGTGCCAGGAGACCTGGGGGCATCTCAGAAAGAGCTCCAGTGTTGACCAGTAATTCTCTCATTCCATTGCTCAGTCGCACCAGACACAAGATCAGTTCCCCATAAAAGGGACAGAGATCCAACATTCCAGTTCTTAGGCAGGTATACGCCCTCATCACTAGGATGTCTAATTTTTCTTTCTTTTTAAATCTTTTTATTATTATTATCCAAAATCAACACGAGTACATCGAAGTGAGCAACACTTACAATGTCTCAAGAAAAAAAAACATTATTTTAAAGATTGAAAACATTTTGGTGATTAAAAAACCCTACTAAGCAAGAAAAAGTAGGGGGGGAAACCCATTAGGTGTTTGACCCCGGAGACATGCGTCATACAAAAAGCTTCTAAAGATAAACTTCAAGCCACCAGCAAGAACAAAAAATGTACCAAAAATTTACAATTGGATCGTGGAGGAAATCTATCAATTAACTCAAATGATAATAACGAGCAAATGAACACCATCTTTTCTCAAAATCAAACATAGGTTCAAAGGTTCGACTTCTAATTTTCTCCAAACTGAGACATAGCATCACTTGAGAGAACCATTGTGACAAAGTGGGAGCTGATGTATCCTTCCACTTCAAAAAAATGGCCCTCCTAGCTATCAATGTAACAAATGCAATAACATATTGGTCAGACACAGAGATACCACGTCATATTTTGAGGAATTATTCCAAAAAGCACAGTTAATTTGTTAGGTTGTAAATTAATTTTAAGTGCTTTAGAAATTGTTGAAAAAACTGACTTCCAGAACTGTTCCAGTATAGAACAGGACCAAAACATGTGTGTCACTGTAGCTGTCTCAGTTTTACATCTATCACAAAAACTATCAACATTAGGGAATATTTTAGACAGTCTCTCCTTTGTCAAATGGTAACCATGTAAAATTTTAAATTGAATCAGTGGATGACTAGCACAGATCGAAGAAGAGTTAACCAGCTTCAGCTAATTTTTATAATACAAGTATCTTTTTTAATTTGAAAGAGAAATTATATATTATTCACTTTGGTAGAAGGAATAAAGGGTAGTCTATTTTCAAAACGGGGAGAATATTCAAAAGTCAGAAGGTGCCACAGACAGCTCTGGAGGCCAAGTCATTGGCTATATTTAAAAGCAGAGGTTGATAGGTGCTTGATTAGTAAGGGCGTTAAAGGGTACGGAGGGAAGGGAGGAGATGGGATTGAGAGGGATAACAAACCAGTCATGGTTGAATGTTGGACCAGACTCGATGGGCCAAATAGCCTAACTCTCTTGTATACTTTTGCTCACCATATACTTCCGGGGTGGGGTGGCCTTCATCAACCGTGCGATTGAGTTTAACAGCCGAGAGGTAACGTTGCAGCTATTTAGGACCCTGGTCAGACCCCACTTAGAGTACTGTGCTCAGTTCTGGTCACCTCACTACAGGAAGGACGTGGAAACCATAGAAAGTGTGCAGAGGAGATTTACAAGGATGTTGCCTGGATTGGGGAGCATGCCTTATGAGAATAGGTTGAGTGAACTCAGCCTTTTCTCCTTGGAGTGACGGAGGATGAGAGGTGACCTGATAGAGGTGTATAAGATGATGAGAGACATTGACAGACATCCCACCTCTCCTGGAAATTCCAGGAGCCTCCTGCATATTGATAGTGGCTCCCTGATGCTTGCAAGTTATATACAATATCCCTGAAATCAATGTTTTTTGAGAGTGAGCGAGAGCGTGAGAGAGAGCAAGAGAGAGGGATAGAGCGCGCGCATCATGGCAGAGTGTTCCAAAAAATGAAAATATAAAAGGTACATCACCCCAGACTACCCTAAAGTGTACCCCTGCCTAATAGGGGTCAAAAATAACGACAGTGTTGCTCGCTGCACTGTTTGCAACAGTGACTTTTCTATTGCCCATGGTGGGTTAAGACTGCAAATGACATGTTGAGGTGAGTTTAACAGGTGTCATTTGTTCATTAGCATAGCTTACGTTATTTAAACTAGCTGGCTAGCTGCTAAGGAGCTACTCTATTGCAGACATCCCATCTCTCCCGGAAGTCTCCCACAAATTGATGGTGCTACCTCCCTGAAGTGAGTTTTTGCAGGGTGGGATGTCTGCATTGATCATGTGGACAGTCAGATGCTTCTTCCCGGGGCTGAAATGGCTAACATGAGAGAGCACAGTTTTAAGGTGCTTGGAATTAGGTACAGAGGAGATGTCAGGGGTAAGTTTTTTTACACAGAGAGTGGTGAGGTCGTGGAATGGGCAGCCGGTGACAGCGGTGGAGGTGGAAATGATAGGGTCTTTTAAGAGACTCCTGGATAGGTACATGGTGCTTAGAAAAATAGAGGACTATGGGTAACCCTTGGTAATTTCTAAAGTAAGTACATGTTCGGCACAGCATTGTGGGGTGAAGGGCCTGTATTGTGCTGTAGGTTTTCTATGTTTCTATATCTTCATGCTCTCAGCTTTTCCCAATGAGTTTCACAGCCAATTAAATGTTGTGTTTTTTTTAAAGTGGAGGAATTCTTGTATTATGGAAAACACAACAGTCATTTTGAAGGGAGACATGGTAGTGTAGTGGTTAGCACAACGCTTTACAGTACCAGCAAACCTGGGTTCAATTCTCGACGCTGCCTGTAAAGGGTTTGTATGTTCTCCCCATAACCGTGTGGGTTTCCTCTGGGTGCTCCAGTTTCCTCCCACATTCCAAAGACCTACCGGTTGGTAGGCTAATTTTCCATCGCAAATTGTCCCACCATTAGGCTAGATTTAAAAACTGGGGGATTGCTATGTGGCGTGGCTCGAAAGGCCGGAAGGTATGTCAATAAATTAAATAAATCCAGTAAGTTTCCAGAACCAGAAATGAGAGCATCTTTAACACCTCGATTAAGAAACAAATATTATCAAGAAAACTGAGGAAAGTTTCTTTGTTCTTCAAATTAATTCCATTATGGTCATTCTAAGGTGGCAGTGGGACTTGGTGTAACATTACTTTGGAAAAACAGCATAGATTGTGCATAAAAAAAACATTCCATCTTCATGGAGAAGCAATGAAAGTCAAATGTTTTTTTTATAAAACGGAAGCAGGATAGACAGGGTACAGAGTAATGGAGACAATTTCAATGTCAATGGATCCCATCACTATGGTAACCACCCAGCTGCTTTAAATAGGCCCAATTCATGTTGACAATGATTTGAAATTATAGATGAAGTCTGGAGCCCGTGCGTGTTATCAGGGAACAATTATTAGACAGCAAGGTGAAGAGGAACAGATGGCCCTCTGGTGACTCACGGCTGCACCTACCGACAGACGGTGCTGTTCCAGCTCTGTGGCCTTCTCAAGCAGCTGCTGCTCCACGTCGCCACATTTCTTCTTGTACTGAAGGACCTGCCAGTTAAAGCAACAGTCAGAGACCAGTACAGCCCACAACGTGTCCTCGGCCCCAATTGTCGCAACTCTCCAAGCATTGCTGCATTCCACAATGCACAGCGCAGTCCCAGACAGCACTGCAGCCAACCCCACCCTTCACGCTCATTTGGACAGGATGGAGATGACAGGTTTCAATCGGCAAATCTAAGCCCATCCATCCTGAAGGACCGTGCAATCACGCCCATCACTCCTTCCTAAAGCCTCCAGAGACTTCTGCTTTCATAACGTGCAGGTCCACTTATCATAGACGATAGACAATAGGTGCAGGAGTAGGCCATTCGGCCCTTCGAGCCAGCACTGCCATTCACTGTGATCATGGCTGATCATCCACAATCAGTATCCAGTTCCTGCCCTATCCCCATAACCTTTGATTCCGCTATCTTTAAGAGCTCTATCCATCTCTTTTTTGAAAGCATCCAGAGACTTGGCCTCCACAGCCCTCTGGGGCAGAGCATTCCATATATCCACCACTCGCTGGGTGAAAAAGTTTTTCCTCAAATCCGTTCTAAATGGCCTACCCCTAATTCTTAAACTGTGGCCTCTGGTTCAGGAACTCACCCATCAGCGGGAACATGTTTCCTGCCTCCAGCGTGTCCAATCCCTTAATAATCTTATATGTTTCAATTATCATACGAAGAATATCCTATCATTTTAAGGTTGCCCTCCACCGGAAATTGTTCACTGTCTTGTTGCCCTTTCCAAGTCTTAAAACTCATATCTTTCATCAAAATTATACTCATGTCAAATCATTGAAAATTATATCCTGTGTCGTCCCCTGCAGTTATCTCCAGGATTAGATAAACAAACAGTTAGGTGGATATATAATTAGATAAATTGATAGATTATATGTTGAGATAGACAATACATAGATTTTGATAAGTATATGGATAAGCGATCAGAACAGATGGATGATTGGGGATTAATTAGATCAGTAATTAGATAAATATAGTAATAATAAATTAGAAATAGTTAGATATGGACAGATGAATGGATATAGGTAATTAGATAGATAATCGATTAGATACGTCATTAGAAATATGGATGAAGGTAAGTAGACGATATAGACTGCAGATGGATGTGGATGATGAGATAGACACATAGACTGAACAAAGTAACCACTTCCGGGCAGTCAGATATATAAACCTGCCAAGTGCACCGTTTGTTACCTTGGACTGAAGTTTCTGGACGAGTTGGGCCTGTCGCTGTTGGCCTTCCTGGTAGGCCTGAAGCTTGCGTTTATAGGAAGCCTGCTCCTCCTCCAGCCGCCGACGCAGCTCAACGTTCTGCTGTGACAGGCTTTTGCTCTCCAGACACTCGCGCTCCCGGTCTCCGGTCTCCAGCCGCAGGGCCTGCTCCAGCTGCCGAGACGTGGATGAAGTCAAAGTGGATCAAGAGAATCCGGGCCAGCTCCAGCTCCCCGCGGACAGAACTAGAAACGATGTTGCTTCTGGGTCTGTCCCATTCCTTGCGTCTGGAACAAATTGGGCCCTTCAGGCTGCCATTTGGAGCTAACCTGCTTGGGGAACTAGGTCTGGAGGGGATACAGTCCACACACCCACAAAGACTCAATTCAGACATCTCTTGTACCCCCTTGTCCCTCCAGCAGTCCCTTTATCAATTGACTCGCTGAGGGAATGACATGAGGGGAGGTGATGAGAGGGAGCCAAATAACAAAGAGTTAACGATGTGTAGATATGTCTCTTGTAATGGAGAAAATGCCACATTCCACAAGAGGGGCCTCGGCTTCAATGTTCCTATCATTCATTCGATGGGTTACTTGTTTCATGGATGTCTGTGAAGAGTACGAATTTCAGGTTGTGTACTGTATACATTCTCTGATATCAAAATGAACCTTTGGGATTTATTGTTTTTAAAAGGATAGAAAGGTTAGTAACCAGTCAGAAAAGAATGAATGTGGAGGAACCAAGCAACCTGTAACCGATCGGTGCTCCACAGCTTGTAGAGTGTGGTGGGAGCTGCTGTGGGAAGAGGAAGGCAGCACAGAGCTGCCACCTCTCCAGTTTCTGCCGGCCATTGTTGCACCGTTGATGAGTTACCAAAGGGTAGAAATCCTCTTTTATTGCCCGAGCCAGTGAGAGATCAGCTCACTGACAGCACCCGTTTCAAAGCAGCTCTCTGTTATCACAACCTGGCAATGATGTGATTGCTCCTACAGGCCCACATCCCTTCCAACACGTGGTAATGTTTAGAACGTAAGACATCTTCTAACCTCCTGAATCCTGCTTATTTCAGGTGTAACATTCTGCATTTCCCCCTCTACAACTTCAGTCCTGTCAAAACCACAATTCCATTACGAAAATAGAGAACTTTCATCATTTAGTCATGTGCGCCATTAATTCTGTTGTTTTTCTTTACCTTTTCCAAAGGTGGATTATTCCCCTATCACAGTAATACAATATTACAGAACATCATGATACATATTACTTACAATCTCAAATTGTAATACAGTCATCATTGTCCAAAACGCACTCAAGTCCCTGAGGTGCCCACCGGTCCCAGAAACCCCCTACTGTAGCCGTAGATACCGCGGGTTCCTTCTCCAGGGACACCCGGGCACGGATGTATCCTTGGAAGGGGGCAGGCAATCAGCTGGCAGAACCCCCGACTGCCCACTTCCCAGACCCACGAATGGCCATCTCAGCCATGCCCAGGAGTAAGCTGGCCAGGTCGTACCCCATGACCAACAACTGCCCCACCAGCACCAGGCCATGCATCTTGTCGGAGTACTATGACAAATTTATATCGATTTTCATCCTCTGGTTCCTCTGCCACCAATTGTTCTGCTGAAGATACTTTTAGCCACAGGGTTCAATGCCAATGAGGTGGCACACAGCTGCACCTGACCTAACTGGCCGTTCTCCACAGGTAAGTCCACATAATGAGTGTTGGCAGGATGTTTAACACCTTGTTTGAGCTTCAAACTCCTTATCCCTTCCATCCCTCCTTATGACTAGGGTTTGAACCCTAGAACTCCCTTACACCCCACACCACGAGGGCACCTTCACCAGGCAGATGGCATTGGTTCTTCACAATGGCTTACCACCAGTGGTAATTACTAACGGGCAAGAAATGCCAGCCTTACTAGTGGCACCCACATCTGTAAATGCTTGATCAAGCAAAAGGAGTTGGCATTATCCGTGGTATATTTTGTCTCTGATTCTACCTCACCCCCCATCAACATCGGAACTCCCAATATCACTTCACCACCCCAGGACAAACTAAATTCTCACTGCCATAATCACAGGCTCTACAGTATGGAAAATTCCACCAGCCACTCCTTTTCTAGCTCTGACTGCCAGTTCCTTAACACCTCCGTCATCACCAGCTTCCCGTAACATTTTCTAATAGCCAGAATTCTAAGACTTTGTTGACCATTCTATCCACAGTCTTGCCCGTCCTATGTCCGCAACCTTCTCCAAGCCCACAAGCTGGTGTTTGACTTCCATCGGGCCAGCTCTGGTTTCTTTTTTCTTCTTCCACTCTGACTGAAGATTTGTCTCTGGTATCCAAGTCCTTAGACCTCTTGCTCCTCTTTCAAGCCTTCAGAAATCCCATCACATGAACTGTTCCTTCAGTCACTTCCTCCATCTCTTCCCACAGTAATCAGAATCTATTTCAGCCTCGGAGTTCAGGTGTCTTACTTTATAAGAAAGACTTCTAATCTTATCTTTCCCAAGCCTTCTTTACCCTGCATCTACGCCAAGACCCTCCAGCATTGGCCAATTGTTAGTGAATAGGACTGAACAATTCAGTCTCCCCTCGATAACAAGATATTGAGGCAATTGTGACCTGCTACCAACTAAAAAGATGATACTGTTAGCTCCCAACCAAGACAGAGAGTACAGGTAAATAACTGAGCACTTGTCAAAACTTAAGACATATGAATCAATATAATTCAATAAAGATGGTTATAGTGATCAGGCTCACAAACACGGTCAACTTTCTCTCCAGTCACTCCCACCAGGATATGGAAATGTGGAGTCAAGCTCCCGTAACTGCCAATCTAACAACAGAACTTCTTCTGGAAGGACCACAGTGGTTTATGAAGGCATCCCATCACTTCTTTTTCAGTAAACACGAAGTACTCTGCAGATGCTGGGGTCAAAGCCCTCTTCAGTCCTGATGAAGGGTTCCGGCCCGAAACATTGACTGATCATTTCCACGGATGCTGCCCAACCTGCTGAGTTCCTCCAACGTGTTGTGAGTGTTACTTCTTTTTCAGCATCTCCTTCTCAGGAGAAGGGAGGGGGATTAAAGGAATTGCCAAAATTGTCAACTGGCTGGTGATGTCCTCATCTCATGAAAGAGTTTTAAAGAAGCACCATCTGAACTGGAATTTTAAAATTTTACACAAAAATCACCAGATTTGAACTGTCAGCAAGTGTTACAGTAAGTTCATGAGCAGAAGGGTTAGGGTAGGGTGGTTACAACGTCGACTGCTCTGGTTCAGAACTGCCCTCTCTCCTTCGGACTTTCCACTGGGATCCAATCCCAAAGAATGAGACGGTAATGATTCTACATGAAATGGTTCCTACAACCATAAGTCACAGAAATCACAAGTCAAATGAAGATAACCACAAAGAGCATTCAAAAAATTGAAAAGCATCTGGGAAGGCTGAGGAATTATCTGAAACATCCTCTGAAAGAGACGCCATGATTTCCATTAAAGTGAATTGGAACAGAGCTTGTATAAGACAAGCATCAAAGGGGAATTAAAATGGGATGCTAACTGATGACATATTAGAGGCATATGCTCTCTTCTCGCTGCAGCCATCGGGATTGAAGTACAGGAGCCTTAGGACCTACACCACATGTTCAGGAACAGTTATTACCACTCGACCATCAGACTCTTGTGGGTAACTTCACTCACCCCAACACTGAACTGCTTCTACAACATATGGACTCACGTACAAGGCCTCTACAACTCAAGTTCTCGATATTTATTTATTTAGTTATTATTATCTTGTTTTCCTTTTTGTATTTGCACAATTTTTTTATCTTTTGCACATTGGTTGTTTCACAAACATGAGAAGATCTACAGGTGCTTGAAATCCGAGCAACACACACAAATTGCTGGAGGGACTCAGCAGGCCAGGCAGCATCAATGGGAAAGAGTAAACAGTTGACGTTTCAGGCAGAGACCCTTCATCAGGACTCACTAGTTGTTTGTCTGTCTTTGTGTGTAGTTTTTCATTGTGTTTCATTGTATATACTGTGAATGTCCACAAGAAAATGAATCTGAGGGTTGTCTATGAATACATACACTGTAGGTACTTTGCTTTGAATACTACAATATTAAAGAACAAGTCAAAAAATGAAATTGGACAGTGCAGACAGCTACCATGACTGTTAAAGTGATTTTTGGGTTTAGCACATTTACATTTAGCAAATGACTTTGGCTACCAGTCCTCACATCCGAATATGTACTGTGGATTTATTTTGGAGTACAGCTCTGAACAATCGGATCCTAAAAGCTGTGAATCCCAGTCCAGACAATGCTGATTAAAATTCATTTGGATGCAAATCGGGAGGTGTAAAGTTTTTGTGTATAGTTTCAAAGAAAGCATTGTAGATACATTGTAAATATGGAATTGTCCTTTGATGTTTGGCACATAAAATATCGAGCCCCATGTTGGGCCAGACAGACCTTTCGACTGAAAGCGTTTTCATATGATGCCCGCTATACCTTGTTGTGTCAAATAAAGAAGTTGCTTCATATCTACTAGTACCTTTCTGCAGTGACTTCATTCATGCAACAATGACCATATTTGCTGTAACATTCTATAATTCTCCTTGGGGATTTATTCCTGAAGCCAGGAAAACAATCTAGTACCATGGATAGCATTGGAGGTGTATTCCACTGTGCAGTGTCTCTCGCGGGAACACACTGCACCCATTCAAGATGTGTCACTCCCTCCACACCTTCAGCCTCACTGCCCCAATGAGTGAATGAGCCTGCTCAGTGCTCCCAGCTCTGTTGCTGCAGCATTGCAGGAGGATGGTGGGGTACGAAGGCACCTGGAAATGACCCCTTCCCACAGACACCTCCAGTCCCGCAGCAACTGGCAAACCTTTTTGCATCTCTGCCACTGATCTCCCAATTGCTCATTCATATACGTGGGCTTGTACATCAGCCAGACGTTCATAACCTGGGCAGGGTATTTAGATGGAGTAATAGGTAAGTTTCTGCAGCATATAAGCTCAGATAAGGGTGGAGGTGAGTAATCTTACAGTCTTAGAGTTGGCAGAGTATCTGATCCAGACAATTGTCACACAGAGAGAGTAAGAGTTTGTGGCTAAAGCACAGAAATTGAAAATAATAGCATCAGTTTACCCCTCATATTATACTGAACGTTAATCAAAAAATGTTTAGAAAGAGAGGACAGGTCTAGAGGTGGTGCTGAGGTACAGCATGTCACCCATGGTAACTGGTGCTGTGTTTTTGGATGACGTCATAAGACAAAAGAGACCACACGCGGATAAGTCGAGTAAACAAGGGTAACAGATGGGACGTTCAAGGATAAACAGGGGATGAATACAATGCAAAATTAGCCTTTGAAAACTGAAATGATTGCCAGGGGTTGATCACTGCCTGAAATAAAAACACTTTCAAGCCAGGCTTCAGAGGGAAAGAGTACTTAATGAGAAAAAAAGAGCAATGTAAAATAATTAAGAGTTAGTTTGTACTCCATTACATGCTGACTATGTTACATATTTGAATGGTTGCAGTCTTCCTCTCTGGGCAGGGAAGGCTAAATCTAGAGGAGACAGATTTAAAGTGAGAGGGAAAAGATTTAAAGGGGACCCGCTTTTCCCACACAGAGGGTGTTGGGTGGATGGCTGCCTCGGGAAACTGTGGAGGTGGGTACAATAATGACATGTGAATAGGTTCGTGGATAAAAAATGCTTAAAGGGATGTGGGTGGAACATGGGTAAATGGGGCTATCTTGGGTTGGCATGGATGGATTAGGCTGAAGGACCTATTTCTGCACTACACAACTCTACGACTACCCCTATTAGTCATATCATTCTATTACACCTTCATTATCAATAGACACTCCCGAATTTCAGATGTGCTCCCACACTAAGCGTGCTTATTCCATTTTTTAATGGATTCCCACCCCATGATAGAAAGAGTCAGCGGCCACACCAGACTTTATGTGTGCTCACTGCCCTGGTACAATGACTCACGCCCTAAATACAAAACAAACCTCTGCTGTTCCTGACGTGCTCCTGCCGACAAAAATAATCCCCCTTTATCTTTGCAGCCGTAAACTGAGGTTTCCATGGTAACATCCAGGATGGCATTCTCCATTTCAGTCCCAAAGAAGCCAATTACCTGCCCACTTAAGTCTCCTTTTCACATGTAGCCGTGGGACCGATGAATGTTCGGCAGCTGCCTGGGGGAGGTCTGCAGGATTCGGGCATATTCTGTGGTTACGGCATGGCTCTCTCGCGTTCAAAATACTCATCTCCATGGTAACAGCTTGGGAAGTCAGCCATGCGTTGCTGCCCCTGATCCTGGCTGTAAGTAACTTAACGCTCTCAACTCCCCAGCTGCAATCTGCTGCCCCAAAAGCCTTGGATCTTCCCTACTGGACAATAACGTGCAATTGCAGGAGATCGAAGAATCCCTGTCACTTGTTCCTGTAGGCGATGCTTATGTTGGGCGTCATCCAAACTGCCACTCGTCGTCACCTGGGTCTTATTTTCCCAGGCTATTCCATCCATTTTCCATAATCAAGACTGCAAGTTTTAAATTCCTGGGACTTAGCATATCGGGTGACCTGTCCTGAGTCTAGTACATAGACGCAGTCTCAGAAAAAACACACCAGCATCTTTTCTTTCATGGAGGTTAAGGAGATTTGAGATGAAGACACGTAGTCCTCTTTTATTGTCATTTAGTAATGCATGCATTAAGAAATGATACATTATTTCCTCCGGTGTGATATCACAAAACACAGGACAGACCAAGACTGAAAAAACTGACAAAACCACATAATTATAACATATAGTTACAAACAGTGCAACAATACCATACTTGATGAAGAAGTCCATGAGCACAGTAAAGTTCAAAGTTTCTCAAATGTCCCACATCTCACGCAGACAGGAGAAGGAAGAAAAACTCTTCCTACCATGCCCAACCACAGTCCGACTCTGAGTCATCAGGAAACTTCGAGCTCTGGTCAGCTCTCCGACACCGAGTACCGAGCACCATCTCTGTCCGAGCGATTCGACCTCCTTCTCGGTCGCCAAGAGCAGGCAAGGCTGGGGATTTTGAGGCCTACCCTCCGAAAGATTCCCGACCACACAGCAACGACAGCAGCGAATGGGCGTTTCAGAAATTTCTCCAGATGTTCCTCTGTGCTTTCACGTCCAACCAGCTTGAAAGGCATCCTGACTGGTTGTATCATGGTTTGATATTCCAATTTCTAAGGTGCAGGAATGCGAGAAAGCCATGCCGTAACAACATAATATGCCTGAATAGTGTAGGCATCACAGGCACGTCCCTCCCCTCATTGAAAGTATGATTATGACGTGCTACCTCAAGAAGGCAGCATTTATCATCCGAGATCCCTATCAGCAGAGCCCTGCTGTCTTCTCAGCTCTGCCACTGGACAGAAGTTGCAGGAGCCTCAAATCCCGTACCACCAAGTTCAGAAGCAGCCCGTTCCCTTCAACCATTTGGTTCTTAAACCAACTTACACAACCACTAATTCAAAGCCCTCTGACCACGCTAACCACTTTGCACTGCAACGGACTTTGATTTTTCTAATTGTTTTATTTCTGGTATAATTTGGAAAATGTTATGTTTAACTCACAATTTTCTCATGAACGCTGTGTCTCTAATGCGATGTGCTCGTGATGCTGCTGCAAATTAGGTCTTTCATTGCACGTACTCGCACTCGTGCAAATGACAATAAACTCGTGCCGTTGTCCGTCCCTCAGTCACAATGTACTTGTGCCCGAGGGGAACAGCCTGGCTGCCTGCCTGCCTCCAGACTTCTGAAGTCTGGACAATAAAATGCGATTTTTACATAGAAATTGACTAGTTGTACACAGATATTGATCCAATGGAAACTTCATGTATTTCTGATTCCCATCATTTGCATATTTATGTACCAATCATAATACATACTGCAGGTGCTGAAGTTCAAGGTGTTTTGAACTTTGAACTTCGCACAGGGACACATTCTGTCAAATCCTCATCACATCCAGGGCAGCGATCTGGGAATAAAATGTGCCCACCCTTCCATGGGTTGGTCCAGGACAGCGAAGCCAATGAGCAAACCATCTCTGTGTGACACCAGCCGTTCATCTGCTTTGGGTGCCACGCTGGCCACAGGAGGCACCATTAAACCATCAGCCTTGGGAGATATGGTCGTTCAAAAGCTCTCGGAAAATATCACAGGGGGAGGCATGAAAAAGCCACAAAGAATGAGTGTTTGAGTAATAACAGGGCCCAGGACCTGTATCCTGACCACGCGATGAGCTGGGGTGGCAGTTCTTCCATCAGTACTGAGCATTAGCAGGGAGAGGAGAAGATGGTGGCGCGACGCAGTGTGCACTGGCCAGTCTGGTGAATGATATTTGTTATCTGTCAAGTAGGGTGCCGTGCACAATCCTGATTTGATGGAGACAGACGTGAGAGCACGGAGGAACATCTGGTGAAACTTCTGAAATGCCTGTTTCGCTGCCACCGCTACTGTGTGATCCAGAATCTCTGGAGGGGAAGGCCCCGAGTCCTCGGCTTTGCTTGTTGCTCGGCGGCCGGGGCGAGGTCGAAGCGCTCGGCAGAGATGGTGCTCGGTGCTCGGTGTCAGAGGGCTGGTCGGAGGCTCGAAGTTTTCGGACGGATTCAGAGTCGGCTGCGGTCGGGTGCTTCCAATGGTGCTGCATCGGCAAGTTTGCGGCGCTTGGAGGTTCACAGCAGGGAGAGTTTCTCCCTTCTGCCGTCTGCATGAGATGATGAGTCTATCGGGACTTTGAGACTTTTTTTACCGTGCCCATGGTCTGCTCTTTATCAAATTACGATATTGCTTTGCACTGTTGTAACTATACGTTATAATTATGTGGATTTATCAGTTTAGTCTTGGTTTGTCCTGTGTTTCTGTGATATCTCTCTGGAGCAACATTGTATCATTTTTTAATCCATGCATTTCTAAATGACAATAAACGAGGACTGAGTGTCCTCATAATCTAATCTAATCTAATTTGTCATCATGCAATGGGAAGGTCATTGGCAAGTCCCAATTCCAGCAACCAGTCGCCAAAAGTGACCAATCAGTCACCAAACAGGCATCAGAAATCTCCTTATCTAATGCATAGACATAAACATTAGGAACAGGACTCAAGTCTGCTCTGGCATTTCATAAGATATAGCTGACATGTTAAACTCAGCATTCCAGTCTAGCTGCAGTAACCTTTGCTTATCAACGAGCTGACTACCTCTGCCTTAAAAACATCCAAAATATCTTGTTTCCATCGCCCATTCTATTGCCGCAAGACGGCAGCACGCAGAGACACAGCGGCTACTCTGGCTCCCGATAATGGTGCTCGTTCTAAAATTCTTAGATAGTGTTGCAAAGTTTCTACTCAGGAACTTCAGTCGTCCAAAACCCTGTGAAAACGGCACCACCAAACTCTTAGACAAAACTACATTTAATCCACCGGCAGCAGAGTTAAAAGCGGTGCTTAATGGACTGGGGATTCTCTGAACATCAGACTCGGTGATGGCGGCCTGGCCTCATCAGCACAGCCGAGGAAGCGGCAGGCGCAGGCGGTGCGAGAGGAAGCACAAACGTGGTGAGAGAGCTGGGGCAGTAGTCAGGCTGAGAACTGATGTGATTAGACAGCCGATAACATCGCTTTTCCCGGCCAACGTCCGCTAGATAATAAAACGGACTTACTGAGACCGAGAATGAACGCAAAGAAAGAGATTAGAAACTGCTACATTCTGGTTTTCACTGAAACGTGGTTAAACAGCATGCCTGACTGGATATTTCAACTCAACTGTTCAGAGGAGGTAGAATCAGTGTTTATATTAACAAAAGTTGGTACATAAACTCATCTGTAATTAGCAGTCACTGCTCTGGGGTAAATGAACATCTTATAATTACATGCCAGTACTGTTGTGATCATCACTGATGTTTACATCCTCCCGAGCGCAAACACCAAGGACGCACTGGAAGAGCTTTACAGTATCATCAGCTCTCTGCAAAACAAACATCCAGACGGTCTCTTCATCATTGCAGGAGACTTCAGTCACGTTAACCTGCAGGGCATTTTACCCAGATTCCGGCAACACATCACCATGGCCACTGGGAGAACAAGCAGGCTGGACCATCTTTATACAAACAGACAAGGTAGTTACAAAGCCATCCCGTGCCCCCATCCTGACCTCTCTGACACATCTCAATAGTGTTAACTCCAGCATGCTGACTGCTGCTGAAACCAGTCCAGAGGACCATCACTGTGTGGCCTAACGAGGCAGTCTCTGGGCTTCAGGACTGCTTTGTGTATGGACTAAGTGGCTGATGTTCAAGGAGCCCGGCACAAACAGAGGGGGCAAAGACCTCGAGGAACGTGCCTCATCAGTGAGTGTGCAGATGACGTTGGCACATCAGGAATGGTCATCTCACAGCTCAACCAGAAGCCCAGGACAAATGCAGAGCTGTGACATCTACTAAAAGCCCAGGACGCTGCCTTCAAGTCCAGTGACAGGTCTCAAAGCAGCCAGAAGAAACCTTGTTTAAAGCATCAAGACAGCAAAGACTGCCTACGCAGAATAAAAAAAGACAGGAACACCTGTCTGATAATGATCCCTGGTGTGTGTTGGCTGGGAATCAGGGATATTATTGACTACACAAGGAGAAACACCGTTGACTGTACCAGTGACGCCTCCTTCCCTGATGTTCTAACAAATTTTTATACACATTTCGAGGCATGCAACACGACGCCAGCCACGAAATCTACCCCCCCCCCAGTGAGCAGCCACTGTCTGTAACAGCAGCAGACGTGAGAAGGATTCTGCAGAGAGTCACCCCCCGTAAGGCAGCTGGGCCAGACGTCATCCCAGGCCGAGTACTCAGGGAGTGTACACACGAGCTCACTAATGTCGTCACAGATATCTTCAACACTTCACTCTTCCAGACCGCTGTCCCCACATGCTTCAAATCAGCCACCATCGTCCCTGTACCAAAGAACTCTGCACCTTCAGAGCTAAACGGCGACTGCCCGGTGACACTGACTCGAATCATCATGAAGTGCTTTGAACAGTGATAATGGCACAAATCGAAAACTCCATTCCTGTCACACTGGACACTCACCAATATGCTTATAGCATCTGTCATGCTCCTGGCCCTGACACACCGAGAAAACAAAGACACTTGTGTCAGAATACTGCATCTGGATTTCAGTTCAGCATCCAACACTACTGTCCCACAGACCTTGGTGAACAAACTCCTACTCCTCTGTCTAAATACACCACTGTGCCACTGGGCACTGGGTGTTGGGTTTCCTGACCAACAGGCCTCAGATAGTCAGGATGTATAACCGCCCCTCCCTCCCCATCATCCTCAAAATGGGTGTTCCCCAGGGTTGTGTGCTGAGCCCAGTGCCATACAATCTGCTCACACCTGACTGCACGGCCAAATGCCCGGGTAATCACGTCGTCAAGTTCACCGATGACATGACAGTGGTGGGGCTCATCACCAACAGAGAGGAGATGGAAGAGCTCGAGGCCTGGTGCCAGGCAAATAGCCTCTTCCTCAATGTCGACAAGGCTAAGGAGGTGGTTATCGACTTGAAGTGAACCCGCACCACTCACGTCCCCTTCACATCAGCGGCACAGCAGTGGAAACTGCAGGCGGTTTCAAACTCCTCGGAGTGCACATCTCACACAACCTCTCATGGTCCCAGAACACCTCCGACACAGTCAGGAATGCTCGCCAAAGCCTCCGCCTTCTGTGGATGCTGGAGAGAGCTGGTCTCTGCATAATCCATGCTCGTGTCATTCTACAGACGTAGGGAGCACCCTAACGAGCAGCATCACTGCGTGGTACAGAAACTGCACTGCAGCGGACTGCAAAACTCCACAACGGGTGGTCAAAGCTGCCCAGTGCATCACTGACACCAGCTGTCCTGCCAACAAGAACATATATATAGAAAAGTGCAGGAAAAGGGCCAGTAACATCATGAAGGATCCCATCCATCCTGCTTATAGACTGTTTGTCCCACTCCCAGCAGGGAGGAGGCTTTGTGGCATCCACGCCAGGACCACCAGACTCAAAAACAGTTACTCCCCCCAAGCAGTAAGGCTGATCTACACCTCCACCCACTAACCCACCCCTCCATACACCCCACCCCCACTAACTCGCCCCTCCACTACTTTATCGTTTCTTGTCAGTCACTTTACGTACAGACATTCCTCTGCCTAGCATCACTTTATGGACATACAATCAATCTAAGTATACAAGATATCTTATCAATTTATATGCATTGTTTTATTTATTATCATAATTGTGTTCTTTACTTTTTATGTATATTTTGTGCTGCACCGGATTTGGAGTAACAATTATTTTGTTCTCTTTTACACTTGTGCACTGGAAATGACATTAAACAACCGTATCTTGGATCTTGAAGAAGGAAGTTCCAAGAATGCACAATTTTCTGAGACAAAGACAAATTACTGCACATCTGTCTGACGTGGGCCACCCTTTACTAACAGTTCGAGATTCCCTCAAAATACAAAACATCCTCTCCAAATCAAGACTCCTCATTTGCTTTAATCAAGTCTCCTCTCACCCTCATAAGATCCAGTGGATCCAACCTTTCCTCTTTAGATCACCTGACCATTTCAGGAGCAGAGGCACGTCACTTAACACTTTTTAAAACCATGCCTTCCAGCAAGGACATGGGATGTCAATCAGAAGCAGGAATTCTGGCTGGTTACCACCAATCACCCCATCACCACCCCGCTCCTCGACACACACACAGCCTGAGGGAACCATCTCAAATACACCACAGCAGAGATCACCTCGCACAGCTCTGTATCATTGAAACGTCGAACCATCAGGGACAATATTGACTCAGGGGTGTCTGTGATGGGTAGCACTCTCCTCAAATTGAGGATCTGAGCTGAAGATCCATTCCATGGAACACAAGATCCAGGCTGATAGAGCAATGCAATACCACAGAGGCGTAGCATCACTGAAGGTACGTTTTAATTGTAAACCAAAATAAACTTAAGACTGCAGCTACCAGAGCAGGTCAAAGGCTAGGAATTCTGTGGCCTGTAACTCACTCCTTACTCCCCAAAGCCTGTCCACCATCTACAAGGCTCAGGTCAGGAGTGTAATGGAATACTCACCACTCACCGGGATGAGTGCAGCTCCATCAACATTCAAGACGCTCGACACCATCCGGTACAAGGCAGCCCACTTGATTGGTTCCCCTTCCACAAGCCTCCAATCCCTCCACTATCGACGAGCAGTTGCAGCAGTGTGTACTGTCTACAAGATGCACTGCAACAACACACCAAAGTTCCTAGGGCAGCTCCTTCCAGACCCACGGCCACTACCATCTAGGAGGACGAGAACAGCAGATACCTGGGAACACCACCACTTGGAAATCCCCCTCCAATTCACTCACCGTCCTGACTTGGAAACATATTGTTGCTGGGTCAGAATCATGGAATTCCCTCCCTGACAGCACTGTGGGTGTCACTACACCTCTGGGACTGCAGCGGTTCAAGAAGGCAGCTCATCTCCACCTTCTCAAGGGCAACTAGGGATGGGCAACAAATGCTGTCTTAGCTGGCGATGCCCACATCCCGTAAACGAAAACAAAAATGTAAAAGAAGCCTGGCACTATTTTAAAGAAACCTGGGGTACTTCCACTTCATCATTGACTGTCATTCAAGATAACTAAGGCAGGTTAGAAATTAATTCACAGATCAACAGCTCTAATGCACAATGCAGTAGCAGTAGCTATGTGCTCCCTACCAGTACTTCAGTAAAATTGCATTTCAGACACAGAGAAGAAAACACAGATGCTGCTACCTAGTGCACTATCTTTTCTAACTGGTAATAAATTTCCAGGTGCTTGTCGGCTTCTTGTCACATTGTGATTTGTGAGATTGGCCAGCTGCTCTCTGCTTGGTCTCCTTCTTTACAATGGCGACAGTACTTGAGATGCACTTAATTGCTTTGGGATCGTGAATAGTGTAACCTAATCCTTATTTTATTTATGTTCATTTAAGAATCTGCCAACTAGACAAGTCCAGCCTTAATATGGTTAATTTCCTACACTTTCCTATGACCTGTCTTTTCCAGATAACACCGAAGCATCAAAGTGACTGTCTCCAGCTGCAAGTACTAAAGGCCTTGTTGTTATTTTGTTTCCCTTACCCAGTGGGTTCAGTTTGTTAAGATTACTTTAATTTAGAAATTTCCATATTAATAGAACTCTACTATTCACTGGAACATTGGTGGCCTCCTTGAGTATTTGCGGCTATGGTAACCAAGCAGAGAATTGTTCTGCTCTTGTTAACGTGGTAGGCCAAATAGATTTTGTTAGAGCCTTCTCTGAGCAGAAACCCTATGGCTACCTTTATAGGTTTTTTAGAAAACGTTTAGTTCCATTTTCTTCCTTCTCTGATCAAGACGGCAGTCACAGGGTCCAGTCATGAGGCCATTCCTTATACTTAATTCTCAACCATGAACAAAGATGGGATAATTATTCCTGACAGGCATGCTGCACTCCTACAAAGTAATGTTAGGGCCTTGGGAACTGCAACTCAACTGTGTAAGAAGGCAGGGAGGCTCCTTTTATTCGGGGGGGGGGTCGCTGTAAAATGGGGGCTAGATCCTGGCTGATTACCTCTCTCTATGCACTGGAGCAAGGGAACCTCCGCCACAAGGTATGGTTACGGCAGAGGCCAATGAACTGTTTCAGCAATATCATATATCTTAAATCTGCTGCCTCACAGCTATAGCAAACGGATTCAGTCCTGACTCCCCAACGTCACCGGGGTAAACTCTATCATATCCATGCCCGTCATAATTTTAAAAGCCCCTGTTGGCTTCCAGTGAGAATAAATCCCTTTTAACCCACCTCAAAGAGGTAGTAATAGGGGAGAAAGTAATGACAGACAAACTCAATGAGTATTGAGTTCTTCATGAGCAGAATGCCAGAAATTCAGGAATGTTAGGAGGCAGAAGTGAGTGTAGTTGCTATTACTAAGGAGAAGGTGCTTGGGAAGCTGAAATGTCAGAAGGTAGATAGTCACCTGGACCAGATGGACTACACCCCAGGGTTCTGAAAGCGATAGATGGTGGAGGCATTAGTAATGATTTTTCAAGAATCACTAGATTCTTGAATGGTTCTGGTAGACAAGAATATTGTAAAAGTCACTCCAGTCTTTAAGAAAGGAGGAAAATCTAGGAAATGATAGGCCAGTTAGCCTGACTTCGGTGGTTGGGAAGATGTTGGAGTTTATTATTAATGATGAGTTTTCAAGAATACTTGAAGGCAAATGATAAAATAGGTCAAAGTCAGCATGGTTTCCTTAAGGGGAATTCTTGCCTGACAAACCTGTTGGAATTCTTTGAGGACATAACAGACAGGATAGACAAAGGAGGGTCAGGGGATATTCTTTACTTGGATTTTCAAAGGGCCTTTGACATGCTGCCACATAGGACGCTGGTTAACAAGATAAGAGCAAACGGTAAACCAGGAAAGATACCAGTACGGATAGAAGATTGGCAGAAGACTAACAGTGGGAATAAATGGTGCCTTTTCTGGCTGGCTGCCAGTGACGAGTGGTGTTCTGCAGGGGTCAATATTGGGACTGCTTCTTTTAACATCGTGTGTCTACGATTTGGATGACAGAATTGATGGCTTTATGGCCAAGTTTGTGAATGATATGAAGGTAGACGGAGGGGCAAGTAGTGTTGAGGAAAATGGGAAAAGAAGTGGCAGATAGAATATAGTGTAGGGAAGTGTATAGTCATGCACTTTGGTAGGAGGAATAAAGGTGTAGACTATTTTCTAAATAGGGAGAAAACTGAGAAATCAGATGTGCAAAGGGACTTGTGAGTTCTTGTGCAGGATTCCATGAAGGTTAACTTGCAGATTAAGTCAGTGGTAAGGAAGGCAAATGCATTCGTTTGAAAAGGACCAGAATATAAAAGCAAAGATGTAATGCGAAGGCTTCACAAGGCATTGGTCAGACCACGTTTGGATTACTGAGAGCAATTATGGGCCCCTTATCTAAGAAAGGATGTGCTGGCATTGGAGAGGGTCCAGAGGAGGTCTATGAGAATGATCCCAGGAATGAAAGGTTTAATGTATGAGGAGCATTCGATGACTTGGGTCTATACTCTCTAGAGTTTAGAAGAATAAAAGCAGATCTCATTGAACCTATCAAATATTTAAAGGCCTGATTAGAGTGGACATGGAGAGCCTAGGACCAGAGGGCACAGCCTCAGAAGGACATTGCTTTAGAACAGAGACAAGGAGGAATTTGTTTAACCAGATAGAGGTGAATCTGTGGAATTAATTGCCACAGACAAGGGAGCCAAGTCATTGGCTATATTTAAAGCAGAGGTTGATAGGTTCTTGATTACTAAGGGTGTCAAAGGTTATGGGGAGAAGACAGGAGAATGGGGTTGAGAGGGAGAATAAATCCACCAGGATTGAATGGCGGAGGAGACTGGACAAATGGCCTAGTTCTCCACCTTAGTCTTATAGTATTATCCAATGTCTCCTTCTAACTGTAGACTTGTCTGTATGGGGTTTGCCCATCTATCCTGTGACTATGTGTGTCCCCTCCATGTGCTCCAATTTCCTCCTACATCCCAAAGTTCTGCAGTTTAGTAGAGTAGGTTAGTAGGTTACCGGTGAGTGGGAGAATCTGGGGGGAGGGGATGGGAAAGCGGGGAGAGTGACTATTGAAGAAAGCAGCTTGGCCATGGAGAGTTCCAAAATGACACTCAAAGTCCCATGGTGTTTGGTTTTGGGGGGAGGGATAGAAACAGCAGCGGTTGGCCCTGTAACACAATACAGTGGTTTGGAATGTGTTGTCTGGTATCACAATTCATCGCTTGATTACTTCCAGTAAGGCAGCTCTAAACCTGGGGCCAGCCTAGGGCGTGTACAGACATGTTAGTGACCTACTCGATTGGAAAGGCATGCCCAGGCAAGCTCCTAGCCCCTGGGTTGGTGCCACCAACGTTTCCCTTGCTTCTGATGCTTAAGCACATTCCTGATGGCAGATAAATCCATGGCAGCAAACTACGCAGAACTTCCAGTGCTACAATGTGCTTGTACTAAATCTGGGGCCATCCCCTGGGTAGCAGGTATCATTCCTCTCAGACATAACTGGGGCAACATTAAAATAGAACCCGTGGAGAGCAGATTCAAACAGCAACCAGGCCAGTGCGTCAGAGATTGGAACCTCATTAATGTATAGGGGAAGGACCAGTTGCCTCCTGCAACATCAGGACATCCTAAAGCACTTTCCAACCGATGAGACGTGCATTGAAAAGACAAACGAGAAAATCTGCAGACGCTGGAAATCCAAGCAACACACACAGGATGCTGGAGGAACTCAGCAGGCCAGGCAGCATCTATGGAAGAGAGTAAACAGTCGATGTTTTGGGCCGAGCTCCTTCTTCAGGATTGGAGAGGAAGGCGAGAAGTCAGAGTCAGAAGATGGGAGGGGGAGGAAGAAGTAGAAGGTGGTAGGTGATAGGTGAAACTGGAAGAGGAGGAGGGGTAGCCTCCAAACTGATGGTATGAACATCGATTTCTCGAACTCCTGGTAATTGCCCCCCCCCCACCTTCACCATTCCTGTCTCCTGTTTCTCTCACCTTATCTCCTTACCGACCCATCCCCTCCCCCCCCCACCCCGGTGATTCTCCCCCTTTCTTCCATGGTCTTCTCTCCTCTCCTATCAGATTCCCCTTTTTTCCGGTCCTTTATCTCTTCCATAAACCAACTTCCCAGCTCTTTACTTCACCCCCTTCCCCGAAGGAGGGTCTCAGTCCAAAACATCAACTGTTTACTGTTTTCCACAGATGCTGCCTGACCTGCTGAGTTCCTCCAGCATGTGGTGCGGGTTGCATTGAAATGAAGGCACCATTGCAATGCAGCAAAATACCTCAACCATTTTATTCATAGCAAGATCCACAAACTCTTTGTCTTCTGAGATCTTCGGACATCTCCCCCACACTCACCGTCAGCACAGATGCACTGCGGGGCTGTGAGCTTAGGCCCCCCCGCTCGGCTCACTTTATACTTATGATGGTGTAGCTAAGTATGGCTCCAACACCGTATTCAAGTTTGCTGATGCCATCGCAGTCGTTGGCCGAATCAAAGGCGGTGCCGAATCAGCATATGGGAGGGAGACGGATAATCTGGTCAAGTGGTGCCACAACAACAACCTCTCAAGCGATGAATTGTGATACCAGACAACACATTCCAAACCACTGTATTGTGTTACAGGGCCAACCGCTGCTGTTTCTATCCCTCCCCCCAAAACCAAACACCATGGGGCTTTGAGTGTCATTTTGGAACTCTCCATGGCCAAGCTGCTTTCTTCAATACTCAACAGAACCACAGAGCTGGTTATCGACTACAGGAGGAGAAGCTGGCAGTCTCATTAGAGGGAGCAGAGATGGAGTAGATCGGTAGTTTTAAATTCTTCGGCATTAACATATCTGAGGATCAGCAAATAAATCCTCAAAGATCAAAGTAAATTTATTATCAAAGTACATATATGTCACCATAGACAACCCTGAGATTCATTTTCTTGCAGGCAATCACAGTAAATACAAGAAACGCAATAGAATTGATGAAAGGCCACGTCCAACAGGGCAGACAACAACCAATGTACAAACAAAATGAAAAACTGTGCGAATAAAAGAAAGAGGAAAATAAAAAGAAATAATAATAATAAATAAATAAATAAGCAATAAATGTTGAGAACATGAAAAGTCAATGAAAGTGGGTCCATAGTTTACGGGAACTGTTCAGTGATGGGGGCGAGTGAAGTTATCCCCTCCAGTTCAAGAGCTGATGGTTGAGGGGTGGTAACTGTTCCTGAACCTGGTGGTGTGAGTCCTGAGGCTCCTGTACCTTCTTCCTGATGGCAGCAGCGAGAAGAGAGCATGTCCTGGGTGGTGGGGGCCCCCGGTGATGGATGCTGCTTTCCTGTGGCAATGCTCTGTTTATATGTGCTCAACGATGGGGAGGGCTTTACCTGTGATGAATTGGGCCATATCCACTACTTTTTGTGGGCTTTTCTGTACAAAGGCATTGGTGTTTCCATACCAGGCTGTGATGCAACCAGTCAATATACTCTCCACTATATACCTACAGAAGCTTGTCAAAGTTTTAGATAACATGCTGAATATTTGCAAACCTCTAAGAAAGTAGAAGTGCTGTCGTGCTTTCTTCGCAATTGCACTCACATGCTGGGCCCAGGACAGATCCTCTGAAATGATAACACTGAGGAATTTAAAGTTGCTGACCCTCTCCGCCCCAGTTCCTTGATGAGGACTGGCTCGTGCATGTCCGGTCTCCTACTCCTGAAGCCAATAATCATCTCCTTGATCTGGCTGACGTGGAGTGAGAAGTTGTTGTCACATCAAACGTCATCACAAAGAAGGCACAAAAGCACCTCTACTTTCTCAGAAGTTTGCTTAGAGTTGGCATGTCATCAAAAACTGACAAATTTCTATAGATGCAGAGCATCCTAACTGGTTGCATCGGGGCCTGGTATGTAAACACCAGTGCCTAGCAATTGAATAGTCTACAGAAAGTGGTGGATACAGCCCAGTCCATTGTAACATATTCAATATTTCAGTCATATTTGAGTAATTGTATCATCATCATAGCTTGTCACACCAGACAGCCAGCCACTCTAGTGTTGTTCAGTTGATGTTGAGCAGGTCAGTGTCAGCTAAATCAGGTGAGAGTGGGCAGTTGCGCAAAACGTGTTCAATGTTCTGCATCCTTTCGCCACACTCACAGGATTCGCTGTAATTGTAATTGTAAATATATAGTTTGATTAAGCATTCTTCGTTGATTACACTATTCCGGTTAAAGATGGCGCTACTGAAGATCAGTGACAACTTGCTTGTGGTTCCCAAAGCAAGAAATACAACTAAGTAACTTTATTAATAACACTCTTTGTGTGAATAATTATGGTGAATGATTGAGGGGAGCAAAGGTGTCTAATCGAGGGTCGAGGCATGTTTGAGGAGGGGTGGTTGGAGTGAGGCAGAGGCATATTCAAGATGGAATTGGGGCTTGCGAAGCGGAGAAAAGTCAGGGCGGAGGAGTTTTGGGGCCTGCCCGCCGAAATTGAGAGTAAGGCTTGATCATCTAAGCGCCCGGACAATTTGGAAAGATTGGGTACGGGCCAAGGTGTGGCGGCAGGGTCCAGGCCAAGAGCGTATCGACGTGAAGGGCCAGGTCTCAGAGCGAGGAACGACGAGGTGTTCAGACAATTTAAACGCTGGGCCAGGTGGACTGAAAAGGCAAGGTGCTGGTACCAGAGGCGAGTGTCAGGCTGGTTCTGCTCTCTGCTCTGTGACATTTGCTCTGCTCTTAGCTGCACTGAGCCTGTAGGCCTGCTCTGGGCTCCATGATGTTTTGCTCCGCTGTGTGATGAACTGAGGCTGAGGCTATGCGCCTGCTCCAGGCTTCGTGTCTACGGACTCACTTTTGTTAGGAATGCTGTTTGCTTGTTTATATTGCTTGCATGATTTGTTTTTCTCTCTCTCTGCACATCGGGTGTTTGTTGGAATTTTTTTTATTATGTTATTTTGGCTTTGAGGCCGCCTGCAAGGAGACATATCGCAAGGTTGTATAATGTATACATACCTTGATAATAAATGTACTTTGAACTTTGAATTCATTACGGTTTATGTGTAAGAAATATGTTAATTGCATACGTCATGACACCATGTCATATGTGAGTGCCTCAGCAAAGTAAAACTAAATAGACATGTTTTTCCAGCTCCTCTGTTTTTTTTCTTCCAATAGTTTTTGGAGTTATAAATATTCAGAAGGGAAGATAAATGTTCAAGTTGGGAAAAAAAGCTCAGCACATGTTTCTTCAGATGCAGAGAAGGACAGTCCAGTTTTAAACAAAGGCAGTAAATAGATGAAAGTAACAAGCAACAAATATGGCTATGGGTTCATAAACAATGAGTACTGGGTAATAATAATAATAACTAATTTAAAAAATCAGAAATGGCTGGCTACATCGATAGACAGACAAGTTTGATTGCACAACAGATGATTGGATGATGTATACTGAATGAATTGAGCAGTATTTTAAAGCAAATGGAATAGCCAATAAGAAATGTGTACCAGTGTTGTTGAGTGTAATGGATGGAAAAGCATACAATTTGCTTTAAAATTTAACTGCTCCAACCAAACCAGCTGAAATGAGTTTTGCTGATATCATGAACGTAATGCAGGAACATCTAGAACTAAAACCATTGTTGGTTGAAGAACGCTTTAGGTTTCATAAGCAGAATCAAAGGGAAGGGAAGTCCATTTCAGCTTATGTGGCTGAATTGAAGAAATTCACAGTGATAGGCTTAATGAGGCACTGAGAGATCATTTAGTTTGTGAAATCTTACAAGAAAGCATTCAAAAATGGTTCCTCATTGAAGCACAAAGAGCAGTTGAAATCACTATATCAACAGAAACAACAGCTAGAGACGTAATTGAGTTGCAGGCAGGAATGAAGGCCAGTGTGAACAAAAGTGCAGCATCTCAACAGGAGCCGGTCTGGCCAAACAAACTGTGTTACCATTGTGGCAGGGGCTCACATACAACAGACAATGCAGGCTTAAAGGCTAAACTTGCAGAAAATGCAACAAAGTAGGACACAGATAAAGAGCATGTTGAGCAGGCAAAAATAAATGGACTACACAGGGAAGAGAAAAAGATAAAAAGTTAAGTTGCAGTTTCATAAAGAGCACTAATCTGCATGCTGTTGATGAAAATTTTGATATGGAGGAGAGTGACACAGGACTATGTAGCCTTTGAGATTTACAATGTGAAAACTAACAGAAGACAAGCAGAAGTGAATGGCAAATTAATTAAAATGGAATTGGACACTGGCTCAGCTCTATCAGTCATTCCACAAAGTGAGTTTGAAAGGCACTTTAAAGATACTGAACTGAAGCTGGCAGAGGCCCAATTAAGAACTTATACTGGAGAAAAGGTAACTCCTGTAGGAATGATATTTGTAACAGTGAAATACAACAACCACCATTGGACTTCTATGTGGTAGGGCCAACATTGTGGGGCCATGAGTGGCCGAGCCAACTACAACTTGATTGGAAATCCATCCACCATTTGCTTGCCACAACCTCTGTAACAGAGTCAATTGAAAGGTACTGGATGATATCACAGCATAGTTCAAGGATGTCACTGGAAAACTCAGACATTGCAAAGGTAAAATAGTGTTAAATAAAAATGCCACAGCCAAGTTTTACAAAACCTGCCCAGTTCCTTATACCATCCTTGATAAAAATGCCAATGGGACAATTTAAAATTGACTATGCTGCAGATGTCTGTATAGTGCACTGTGTATATCAGGTGACTTGAGTTGAGATGCATTCTATTTTGAGTTGGAGTTTATTGCTAAGCAGGGATAAGTGTAGTGTGTTTAATATTTCAGTAGTATTTAAGTAACATTGTAAATATACTGTTCCATTAAGTGTTCTTTGTTGTTTACATAATTCATTATGGGGGACATGTAAGAATGAAAAATAAAGACAAGAGCTGGGAAAATGTGTCTATTTAGTTTCTCTTTAGTGAGGCATGTTTTCTCAGCTCTTGTGTTTTTTTTTCTTTTGATTAGTTATTGGAGTTGGAAACTCCAATGTTATGTTTTGTAGGGTTTTCCATCACCTGCAAAGCCCTCCTCATGGATGAGTACACTTACATGGAGTGTGGCCATAAGAAAGCACCATCCATCATTTAAGACCCCTACATCAAGGCCGTGTCCTCTTCTCACTACTACCATCGGGCAGGAGGTAACAGAGGTCCCACGCCAATGGGTCAGGAACAGTTATTACCCTACAAGCATTGCGTTCCTGGACTGACATAAATAATTTCAATCGCGACTACTGTGAACTGATTGTACAACCTATCGACTCAGTTTCAAGGACATTTCACAACTCATGTTCTCAGCATTATTACTTTATTTGCACTTAGTTTTTTTCTGAACATTGGTTGTTTGTCAGTTTTTGTCTGTTTATGTATAGTTTTTCATTAAATTCTATTGTATTTCTTTATTTTCCATGTGAATGCCTGCAAGAAAATGAATCTCGTGGTCGTATATGGTAACATTTGATAATAATTTACTTTGAACTTTAAAGGTAAATTCTTGTGGTGAGGTGAGTAGTTCTAAGATATGTGGCAGTCAAGAGTCTACAGTGGGAGTCTGCCTTTGAAGTGAGGCTGATGGTAGGGTAATTGGCCAGTGGTTTAGGTCGTCGTGCACTCCTGGCACCATGGTCTCTAGCCAGACAAGTGCACCCAGTGAACAGACTGATGGCACCCTAAATGCCCTTTCTCCATTCTGAGTGCTTGTGGGCCAGCGATTCCCACGAGTCGGGAAGCATGTTGCATGTGTTAAAGGAGGCTCTGAAAACATCCTTGAAACACTTCCTCTGATTTCCTGGTAATCTCATGCCATGGGTTAGAGTAACTCTTCGGCAGTCTGGTATTGGGCACAAAAATACATGATCCACCTGTCAAGGTCCACTGAGCATCATTAGGACCTTGTAATTCTGGGTTGGAACCTGAATCAGAATCAGGTTTAATATCTCTCTCAAATGTCATGAAATTTGTTGTTTTGTGGCAGCAGTATATGCAATTCATAATATTTTTAAACTATAAATTACAAGAAGAAATATATATAAATTAAATATGTAGTGCAAAAAGAGAGCAAAAAAATTAGTGAGGTAGTGTCCATGGGTTCAATGTCAATTCCGTCACTTTATATTGTCCTTATGTTGCCAGCACCGTCTTGGGTACATCAGAACGGGGAAGAACTGTGATCTACGAGGCTGGCCATGGAATGATTGTTGGTGCCTGACGGGGTGATTTGAGTCTCTCAGAAACCTCTGATCTCCTCGGATTTTCATACACGACATTCTCTAGAGTTCAGAGAGAAAGGTGCCAAAAACAAAACAAAACATCCGGTGAGCGGCCGTTCTGTGGATGAAAATGCCTTGATAATGAGAAGAGGTCAGAGGAGAATGAATGAACTAGTTCAAGCTGACAGACGACAGTAACTCAAATAATCATATGTTACAACAGAGGTGTGCAAAAGTACATCACTGATGCACAATGTGTTAAACCTTGACAGCAAAGATACAGTTGAAGCCAGAAGTTTACATACACCTTAGCCAAATACATTTAAACTCAGTTTTTCACAATTCCTGACATTTAATCCTAGAAAAAATTCCCTGTCTTAGGTCAGTTAGGATCACTACTTTCTTTTAAGAATGTGAAATGTCAGAATAATAGCAGAGAGAATGATTTATTTCAGCTTTTATTTCTTTCATCACTTTCCCAGTGGGTCAGAAGTTTACATACACTTTGTTAGTATTTGGTAGCATTGCCTTTAAGTTGTTTAACTTGGCTCAAACATTTTGGATGGCCTTCCACAAGCTTCTCACAGTAAGTTGCTGGAATTTTGTTCCATTCCTCCAGACAGAACTGGTGTAACTGAGTCAGGTTTGTAGGCCTCCTTGCTTGCACACGCTTTTTCAGTTCTGCCCACAAATTTTCTATGGGATTAAGGTCAGAAAATGATGTCAAGTCTGGTTCATCCTCGGGAGCAATTTCCAAACACCTGAAGGTACCACGTTCATCTGTACAAACAATAGTACGCAAGTATAAACACCATGGGACCACGCAGCCATCATACTGCTCAGGAAGGAGATGCATTCTGTCTCCTAGAGATGAACATCCTTTGGCGTGAAAAGTGCAAATCAATCCCAGAACAACAACAAAGGACCTTGTGAAGATGCTGGAGGAAACAGGTAGACAAGTATCTATATCCACAGTAAAACGAGTCCTATATCGACATAACCTGAAAGGCTGCTCAGCAAGGAAGAAGCCACTGCTCCAAAATCACCATAAAAAAGCCAGATTACAGTTTGCAAGTGCACATGGGGACTAAGATCTTACTTTCTGGAGAAATGTCCTCTGGTCTGATGAATCAAAAATTGAACTGTTTGGCCATAATGACCATCGTGATGTTTGGAGGAAAAAGGGTGAGGCTTGCAAGCCGAAGAACACCATCCCAACCGTGAAGCATGGGGGTGGCAGCATCATGTTGTGGGGGTGCTTTGCTGCAGGAGGGACTGGTGCACTTCACAAAATAGATGGCATCATGAGGAAGGAAAATTATGTGGATATATTGAAGCAACATCTCAAGACATCAGCCAGGAAGTTAAAGCTCGGTTGCAAATGGGCCTTCCAAATGGACAATGACCCAAGCATACCTCCAAAGTTGTGGCAAAATTGCTTAAGGACAACAAAGTCAAGGTATTGGAGTGGCCATCACACGGCCCTGACCTCAAACCGATAGAGAATTTGTGGGCAGAACTGAAAAAGCGTGTGTGAGCAAGGAGGCCTACAAACCTGACTCAGTTACACCAGTTCTGTCTGGAGGAATGGAACAAAATTCCGGCAACTTACTGCGGGAAGCTTGTGGAAGGCTACCCAAAACATTTGACCCAAGTAAGACAACTTAAAGGCAATGCTACCAAATACTAACAAAGTGTATGTAAACTTCTGTCCCACTGGGAAAGTGATGAAAGAAATAAAAGCTGAAATAAATCATTCTTTCTACTATTATTCTGACATTTCACCTTCTTAAAATAAAGTAGTGATCCTAACTGACCTAAGACAGGGAATGTTTTCTAGGATTAAATGTCAGGAATTGTGAAAAACTGAGTTTTGTATTTGGCTAACATGTATGTAAACTTCTGACTTCAACTGTATATACATCAGGGTTGCTCTTTATTGATTACAGCTTAGGCATTCAGTGCTACCATCAAAACTAATCAATAAGCTTTCAAGACCTTGGCCTCAATACTTCCTTGTGCAATTGGATCCTTGATTTCCTCACTTGCAGACCCCAGTCAGTTCGGATTGGCAACAACATCTCCTCCACAATCTCCATCAGCACAGGTGTGCAGAGTTCCAATGCCATATCGAAGTTTGCTGATAACACCACTGTCATAGACTGAATCAGAGGTGGTGATAAATCAGCACACAGGAGGGAGATTGAAAATCTGGCTCAATGCTGCCACAACAACATCTTCACTTGCCCCATCATTGCAGTGTTTGCACAATCTATGGTCTCATTTTCAATGACTCTTCTTACCATATTCTCGATATTTATTGCTTAATTATTATTTCTTTCCTTTTGTATTTGCACAGTTATTCATCCTTTGCACACTGGCTTTACCCCTAAGTTGGTGCAGTCGTTCATTGATTCTATTATGGTCATTATTCTCGTATGGATTAATTGGGTATGTCCGCAAGAAAATGAATCTCAGGGTTGTATGTGGTGACACATATGAACTTTAATAATAAATTTACTCTGAACTTTAAACCTTGAAGTGCATAGGCCTCAGCAGCATTAGCCACACTGGTTTCCATTTCTGTACCTAATAAAGTGGCCACAGAGTGTAGACTTGGGAGGGTTCTGTGATGCTGCCTTTGGTGGTGTTGTTCTAGTGCTTGATAGAGGTGTTCTGTGTCCGTGTCTCTGAAGCACAAGGAAGAGCCGCTCGGAAAACCGTAAGTTTGGGCTGTGCTTACTGCCTCAGAAAACTGGTTCACCCCGCAAATCACCGGTCCCCCGAGCTGCCTCTGCTGGGTGCAGTGTTAATGTCACACAGAACTGAGCGTGACAGTCACTGACCATTACAGAGCAACGCCATTGCAAGAACTGAGCGTGACAGTCACTGACCATTACAGAGCAACGCCATTGCAAGAACTGAGCGTGACAGTCACTGACCATTACAGAGCAACGCCATTGCAAGATGCAACTGAAGGCTCCACTGTTGCTGGGTTTTACCAGGTCTTGGCTGCTTTGCTTAATCTGCTCACAGACATGAGTCATTAGCAATGTTGCACTTGTCATCCAAGATAGCTCAACGAAAAGGCAACTCACCTCCAATGTGCCTTAAGGCTAATAGGGCTCCTAGAATGATGTTATGCAGGAAATTCCATACTTTTAACCCAACAACAGCATCCAAGTCTCAAAGGATTCCAGAGCTGATGGCATCTCGTGGTATTGCTGTGTCATGATTACTGACTAAGTATCAATTTTGCCAAACATTACTGAGTAGTATTCAGCCTCACCTAATGTTAATCCTCTTGAACTATTTCATTGAGTAGTGATACCAACTAATATTAAAAATAAAGACACCTGTTAGACTTGTGAGACCATGGATCTGTGCCTGGAAAGTCTTCACTCTCCAGGGCACAGGCCTGGGCAAGGTTGTATGGAAGACCGACAGTTGCCCATGCTGCAAGTCTCCCCTCTCCATGACACCGATGTTGTCCAAGGGAAGGGCATTAGGACCCATACGGTTTGGCACCGGTGTCCTCGCAGAGCAATGTGTGATTAAGTGTCTTGCTCAAGGACACAACACGTTGCCTTGGCTGGGGCTCGAACTCACGACCTTCAGGTTGCTAGTCCAATGCCTTAACCACTTGGCCACGTGCCCACACTAATATTAAATGTTAATGTCACTAAGCTTGGTGATAGCAAACATTACTGACATAGAACTCAAATGGACATTCTGCATAATGACTGGGCAAGCTAGAGTGTGGCATTTTATGATGAATGGCAGACTTGCTGACTGCATATCCATACCATCAGCAATAGGTGAATGAGGAGGGTGACCCACTTGCTTGTATGTCAGATTCCTATAACATCCAAGGAGCTAGGTGGTGTTTAGCATGAAGGCTGATTAAATGTGAACCCCATCCAAGAACCTAATCTCAACCCCCCCCCCCAAAGCAGTTTTGTGTGTGCAGATCTATAGAGCCAAAAGTTACAACACAGCGGTGCATCAAGAATTCTTTGCAAGTACCTTTCTGACCCCTGCCACAAGAGTAGCAGGTCTTGGGAACATCATCGCCCCTACTTTTCTGGCCAAGGCTCACAATGTCCTGACTTTGCCATAAATGGCCATCTCTGTTCTGTCGCTGGGGCAACCGGAACAGCAGCGCTGTGGGTGGAACACCACTACAATGGTTGCAGTCCCCCAAGGTCACCCACCATCACCTTAATGGCACCGTAAACCGGGGCTTTGTACCGTCATGAATCAAACAGTTAGATGGCCTGCCGGTCAAAGACTGGGCTTTTGTGGTATTGAATATTTTGAAATAACATTGCTTAATCAGCAAGAGTTGTCCAAATACATTTCCCCGACAAAACCGTCTACTTTCAGATACTGTGGCTCCAAGCCCCCGGGCGCTGCTGGTTCACCTACCCGCTCGCTGATGGCGTTGTATTTAATCGCCAGCTCGTCCCGCTCGGCTCGGCTCTGAGCCAGCAGGTCCTCAACGCGGGACAGCTCCTGCTGCAGGATGCTGTTCTCTTCTTGAAGAGGCAGCACGGACGACATCTCCGGGGAGGAAACTACGAGCAAGGAGACAACAGCAGTTAACGGAATCAAATGAGAAGCGCAAGGACTGATTGCATCGGCTGGCTCCTCCAACTCCTGGGGGTGATGATAACAAAAGAATGTGTATTCCATACAATAATCTATTCTCCAGTGTATGATGAATATACCGAGCCAGGGAAAGATTACAGGTTGTGTAACTACGTGAAGTTGCTGTTTATTCAGACAGGTAAACATTACTTTAGAATAGCCTCACTGTTCCCCTCAGGCTCAGCCCTTGAGTAACTCCACAACGTTCCTATTCATTCAACAGGGTAGAGATCACTTTACGGAGTTACTCTTTGCTTATCAAGTTAAAGCGCTGTCTCTGCGTTCATTAATTTGGCAAGTTAAAGCTCACTCCCAAACACACCACTTGCTCATCAAGCCTAGGATTTATTCGGCAAGGTTAAAGGTCACCTTTCCAGGTTTCTCCCTAGCTTCATAGCTGCAGAAAGAACCTCACTTCTGTTTTGGATGGTGCGCCAGGGAGGCAAATGTTTACACTGATGACTCTTCCTTCTCCTTACCCCTACCTGATGCCTGCTCCTCCATGAAATTTCTGGTGATGATCTCCCGTATTTTGGCAGCGAGACACGTCAGTGGCGAATCCTCGGCATCTCCCCGACATACGAATCCCTTCCCATTCTCTGCGCTCTGCACTGTCGTCTGCAAGGTCTGTCAAAGACACGGGGTAAGAAGTCAAAGGTGATGCTCCGGATGCATTGGTTACAACCAGCCAGCCCTGCTGCAAGGGTCTCAAGCTTCTAAAGAACCCTGCAAGAGGCAGGAACGTTGCCTGAGACACCCCAACCAAACATCAAACTGCACTCCTGCAATTGTGTAAATTGTCACAGTTGATCCCTGGTATCTTACTGATCTATAAAGACTCCAGTGTGGCAAGTGTTGTGAGCTGTTTGGCAGAGATCAGCTGCTCAACATCTGGACTGTGCTGTGGGCTGGATGATCGAGTTCCCAACCCCAACACTGTACTGGGAAGCCCTGCCGACTGTCACTTCCTCTGGAGATTCCTGCAGGGTTCACAGTCGCAGTGGAGCCAGGTGGACAGGATACCCCGATGGCTACAGCACTGGAAAAAGACCACCAAGCCCATCCGAATGGCTTCAGTGCTCGGGTTACACCCTATCCTACAGCAGTGCACCTTCCGCCACTTTCTCCACACCCGATTTACACCTCATCGTCCTCTGTCTAGGGTTAACTGCTGGCCAATCTGTCATCCTTTCCGTGCAACTGACAAGAACATCTACAGCGTGAGGCGAAGTTTAAAAACAAACTTTTGATTCGAATCTTTATAACCCTGAACGATTCTTTGCAGACTTTAATAAATTGACTTATCTATCCATCGTTACCGGGTTTCGAAGGCACGGGGGTTCGACCCTGCAGCAACAAGGCGGAATGGAGGGACCAAGCGGAACAAAATGGAAAAGAAGCCTTTGATTTTATTTGCCCCCCCCCCCAACTTAGCTTGGGGCTCCGAATGCTAATTTAAAAAAACGCAACATAATGTAAAGTATCTCATTCACCCTCCTTGCCTGCACCATAAGTGATATTAAAGCCAACTTCGATCAAAAGGCTGAGGATACGCGGTAGTTGCCGAAGCCCGGGCTCACAGACCTGGATCACCGCTTCCAGTTTGCACCCCTCCTCGGCTGCAGGGTCTCCGCAAGAACTCATCGGAGGGTCAGGGGCCTGCAGGACCGGACCTCTCGCCGCGAACCAAGAACCAGCTGAAGGGGAGGCGGTCAAACTTGTTGGAAAAGCCTGCTCCCGTATCCATTAACCAACTGTCTGCAACTAACCGATCTCCTGGGATCTTCCAGGGAGGTTTGAAGAAAGTGAAGACTGATTTTACTTTCGCTCCTTATTTCCCCTTTAGCCCCCTCTTTATCCTTGTAGCTCTTAGGAGCCTTGAAGCTCATAACGTGTTTGCTTGTCTCTCGTAAATATCCTCAAGTCTATTGTTTTCTCCCTTACTTCACAGCAGCCAGACCCGAGATTATTTTAAATCCCCCACCCGCCGCAAACAGAGCGTCCATGTGACAGACACTGGGAAGTGCTGGAGGAGACGTAGGGCCCCTCCTCCTAGAGTCTGCGGGGTCCTAGTGCCCAATGCTGCTACCTAGGTACCGTTTGAGATACACTTGGAGGTCACTTTATTGGGTTCAGGTGTGGAACCCGGTGTGGTCTTCTGCTGCCGTAGCCCATCCACTTCAAGGTTCGAGGAGTTGTGCGTTCAGAGATGCTCTTCTGCAGACCACTGTTGTAACGCGCGGTTATTTGAGTTACTGTCACCTTCCTGTCACCTTGAACCAGTTTGGCTATTCTCCTCTGACCTCTCTCATTCACAAGGCATTTTCGCCCACAGAACTGCCGCTGACTGGCTGTTCTTTTCGCACCATTCTCTGTAAACTCTGGAGAGAGCCGTGCGTGAAAATCCCAGGAGATCAGCAGTTTCTGAAATACTCAACCCACCCTGTCCGGCACCAACAATCACTCAACGGTCAAAGTCACCTAATCACATTTAGTTCCCATTCTGATGTTTGGCCTGAACAACAACTGAACCTCTTGACCCATGTCTGCATGCTTTCATGCATTGAGTTGCTGCCACATGATTGGCTGATTTTATATTTGCATTAAGGGGCAGGTACATAGATGCACCTAATAAAGTGACCATTGAGTGTAGAGTGAATTAGATGTAGCAAAAAACGAATTCCCCTCCAACATCAACCTGGAACGGCACAAGTCTACCCAACTCTGAAATAAAAACAGAAATATTCAGCAGATCAGGCAGTATCCCAGAAGAAAAGTATAGAAGTCTTATTTCAGTTTTCAATAATATTTTATTAGAAAGTATTCATTGTTTTTATTTCTCCTTCCTCTTAGACAGTCAATCATGGCCAGGGATTAGTGAGGATTTGCATCTCTGAGGAAGTTTTGAGAGTATCTTTGGCGTGGTGTCTCTGTCCTCCTGGTAATCTCTTCCCCTTCACTCGTAGCTGAACACACTGGACCCAGAGACGGTCCATCCACACTGCTCAGAATAAAATGCCCACGTCAGGAGGTTAATATTAGGCAGGCAACACATAGACCCTGCCCATCAGAACCACTTGAGTCCAGTGAGAACTCCAACATGTGGGGCTGACACAGGAAATTAGACAGACTTCTTTTACAGTGCCAGTGTCTTGGCTATATCAGCTTTGGTGCTGCCCTCTCCATTGCTGTAGAAGGGGGTGGCCAGTAGCTTTAAGATAAGTCTGAGATCTTGAATTTCAAACATTTACTCACTCAGGCCATTCGGGCCATCAGGTCCATGCCAGCTACTCACAGATTAATGCCATCTGTCCCATTCTCCTGTACCTCTACAAGTTAACAGACACACTCAACAACTTCTGTAGATGTACCGTGGAGAGGAATCTGACCGGCTGCATCACTGTCTGGCATGGAGGACGGGGCTACTGCACAGGACCGAAAGATGCTGCAGAGGGTCGTAAATTTAGTCGGCTCCATCGTGGGTACTAGCCTACAAAGTACCCAGGACATCTTCAAGGAGCGGTGTCTCAGAAAGACAGCGTCCATTATTAAGGACCCCCAGCACCCAGGGCATGCTCGTTTCTCACTGTTACCATCAGGTAGGAGGTACAGCAGCCTGAAGGCACACACTCAGTGAGTCAGGAACAGCTTCTTCCCCTCTGCCATTCGATTCCTAAATGGCCATTGAGCCCGTGAACACTACCTCACTTTTAAATATATATTATTTCTGTTTTTGCACGATTTTTAATCTATTCATTGTACGTATACTGTAACTGATTTACTTATTTATTATTTTTTCTTCTTCTATATGATGTATAGCATTGAAACGGCAGCTACATGGTTAACAAATTTCAAATAAACCTGATTCTGAGTTTCTCTCTCTCAAACACCAAATAAATTCTCTTTATTTTGTCACTGAAGGGATAATTTGCAGTAGCCAATGAACCTAACGTGCCCAACAAGAGCAGCTGGAAATTACATGGTGAAAACACAAACTCTACAGTTAGTAACTGACGTCAAGATTAAACTTGGGTCCCTGGAACTGTGAGGCAGCAGCATTAAAGCACTCTGCCACCAAGATACTGAAATTCAGTGTCAATGTCTCCCTTCCTCGAAAGCTGGTTCGCAACACTGGGCGGCCCGGCAGCCTAGCGGTTAACAACCCGCGTTCAGTTCCCACCACCGTTTGTAAGGAGTTTGTATATTCACCCTGTGACCCATGTGGGTTTGCTCCCATTTCCCAAAGACACAGGGGTCGGTAGGTTAATTGGTCATATGGGTCTACTTGGGCCAGAAGGACCTGTTACCGTGCTGTAAATCTAAATAAAAATACGCAAGGTGATTTACATCTTCCGGGGTCTTATCTTCAGCCTTTAGAGCGGGGACTAGAGATTAGTGAAAGGTCAGAATTTTGCAGATATTTACTGCAAGGCCCACATTCTCACATGCTTCACTGAACAAGTCCATGAAGACCGGGATCCAAATGTCCGCCCACTCATTTCAGATTCTCGCAATTGCCGGACTTGCTTTTTGTTTTTTTTCTAACTGGGAAGCTAGGAACCAGGCCAACGAGCCCCAATGAAGGATCTCTGCCCGAAACGTCGACTATTTACAACACGCTGGAGGAACTCAGCAGGTCGGGCAGCATCCGTGGAAAAGATCGGTCGACGTTTCGGGCCGAGACACTGACGAAGGGTTCCGGCCCTAAACGTCGACCGATCTTTTCCACGGATGCTGCCCGACCTGCTGAGTTCCTCCAGCGTGTTGTGAGTGTTGCTTTGATCCCAGCATCTGCAGATTATTTTGTGTCGTCGACTGTTTATTCATTTCCATAGATGCTTCCTGACCTGCTGAGTTCCTCCAGCATGTTGTGTGTGATGAGACGCTATAGCAGCCCTTGTAACGAGGCGCTTAGTTTAATGCTGCTCCACTCCAAACGATCACAAATACAAAGTTTGTTAGCAGCTATGGTGACTCAGCCGATTACCCGACTGTTACCAAAACAAGCAGAGCAAGGAGATTCCGACACGGATGCCGAGTTACTTGGTATTTGCCTGGAGAGAATAAAACTGAGATCCGGTGAAAGCTGTGTGAGAGTGTGACAGGACCTGACGAATGTCGGTATTTAATAAGCTTTGGCATTGAAGTTTTCCTAGGGTTGAACAGACACGAGTTCAGTGTGCCAAAGGGCATCTACCTTCTAGCGAAAGGCAGCATCTTCTAGGAGATGGAGAAGAGCAAAGGAATTGAGAAAATAAAAGGAGAAAACTTTACTTTATTACTTTATTGTCGCCAAACAATTGATACTAGAGCGTACAAATCATCACAGCGATATTTGATTCTGCACTTCGCGCTCCCTGGAGCACAAATTGATAGTAAATATAATAAAAAAATTATAAATCATAAATAGAATATAGAAAAGGGAAAGTAAGGTAGTGCAAAAAAAAACCCAGAGGCAGATCCGGATATTTGGAGGGTACGGCCCAGATCCGGGTCAGGATCCGTTCAGCAGTCTAATCACAGTTGGAAAGAAGCTGTTCCCAAATCTGGCCGTACGAGTCTTCAAGCTCCTGAACCTTCTCCCGGAGGGAAGAAAACGAAGAAGAGTCCAAAAAAAAAGAAAATCACGAACATAGTCCAACTACCGGAGAAAGGAGTGGTTGGGGAGCAGTTTGAAATACAGTTCTGGTACAGTTACCAACTAGTGCTAAGACCCAGGGGACGCTGTCTGGGCGTGACTCTGATCTGCTTCCAGTAACTGCGTCTGTCTCCGTGGTAACACTACGTCAAATATTCCCCATGTTCCTGCCACCTGCACGACCATCAGGTGGCCTAAAGTACCCTTGGAGATTTCATATGGCAGTGTGTTTACACTTTACTGCCTCACATTCTAAATAAAAGCTGCCAGGGGTAGACTTTAAAAGTTTACAACAACGAAGTGAACACATGGATGGAAATCTTATCCTTATTGAATGGTCACCCTATAGAAGGGGGAAATGACTCCACAGGGTTCCTCCACCTGCTGAGGAATGTACTAGGTTGATACGTGGTCCTACCTCTCAGCTTCAGCGAGAGGAGAGCAGAGTCCAAATTTATTCCTGCAAACTTGAGCCGCGAGCTCGTCTCCGATACCAAAGGATGCGGTCGGGAGTCAGCCCCGACGCAGCCTCTAGCTCAAAGCCGGCTTGTGCGCCGTAAAAAAAAGGTGACTTGCATCCACCGCATGCACAATACTAAAAGACAGTGGGCGCACTGAATGTGAAAAATCACTGCCTTGAAAGTTTCTCCTGTGGCAGATGCTGACTGGCCTGCTGGGCATTACCGAATGCAAGTTTGGTCATTGCGTTTCTGCTTGTATTTACATAGAACAATGCGACCCTAAACAGTCCATTCAGCCCACTATGTCGTGCCGATCTTGGTGCCTATTTCCCTTCATATTCATGTGTCTATCTAAAAGCCTTAAAGTCCGCCAGACTGTCCGAGTCTACTATTACCCCTGGTAACCTACTCCAAGCACTCTCCGCGTTGAAAACTCGTCCTTCATATCTCCTTTAATCTACTCCCGCAACCTTAAAAGCACACTCTCTGGAGTTTGACATTTCTGCTTGGCGGGGGAAAAGATTCTGACTGTCTATCCTATCCACACCTCTCATCACTTGAGGGACGCACTGAAACTTGGCGCGGCCACTGCAAGGGCCCGGTGGGGAAGGACCACGGTCTAGGTTTCTTCTCCCGCGGGAGTGGGAGGGGTCGGGCGGCGGGGAGTAAACCCCTCAACAGTGGTGTGGTAAGGTGAACAACTGGAGTGCCACGTGGGTGGCCATAAGTATGGATATGTACTGACCATAATGGGAACGTATGTAAAGGATGGAAAGTTATTGAATGATTTATTGTATATAATTTTTTGGAATAAAGTATATTTTGAAATAAAAGAAAAAAAATGCATCTGTCAGATTCACATTCCACCTTGGCTTCAGCACCCTACGGAGAACAACCCAAGACCGTCCAATATTTTCTTATAAGCTCATGCCCTCTAATCTGGGCATCATCCTGGTAAGCCTCTTACACACTCTCTCCACATACTTCCAATAATAGGGGTGACCAGGTTACTGCACACAACACTGCAAGTGCAGTCTGACTAAGGTTTTATGTAGCTGCAGCATGACTTCCCCGACCAGTAATGGCAAGCACGGAATTCCCTCTCTTTACCACCAATTCACCTGCACAGCCATTTTCAGTGAACTAGGGACCTGGACCCCAAGTTCCCTCTGTACATCTGTTACTAAGGGGCCAATCATTAACTGTATACTTTCTCCTTTCCTTTAACCTTCCCAAGTGCAACTGCTCACATTTGCCCAGGTTAAACTTCATCTGCCACTTCCCTGTCCGTATTTACAACTGATGTTATATTCTCTGATAGTCCTTCATGCTGTCCACAACTTCACCAATCTTGGCATCATCTGCAAACTTACTCATGCACCCATCTACATTTTCATTCAAATCACTGATGTATAATCACAAACAGCAGAGACCCTGTGGAGCACCACCGATTCCACGGACCTCACCCAGAAAAACAGCCTTCCACCCCTACTCAGTTTTGAATCTAAATGTGGAATTTTTCTTTTCATTCTGCTTCTTTCACGAATTCCAGCATAAGCAACGTACAAAAAGCAGCATCCAATTTGCAAACTCCCACAAAAGCATTACAACTATGACCAGCTGATCTGTTTTAGTGCTGGTGATCGAGGAAACTTCTTCAATCAAACGTCACGGGATCTTTATAATGGAAAAGACATTTTCAAGAGTGCAGGCATCTCCAAGTACTTGTAGTGTCAGCTTTGTGCTCAAGACTTGAGGAGCTGCAGCTGGCAAGTCATATGATTAACAGGCCTTTTGGTCCACTGAGTTGCACATCAACCTGTGCGCTATTTTGCCACATATCCCACTGTATTCTTCCCACTTTTCCATCAATTCCCCTTTGGATTCTACCACTCAGCCGCATATCAGTTCAGTTCAGTTTTCATTTATTGTCATTTAGAAATGCATGCATTAAAAAATGATACAACGTTCCTCCAGAATGATATCACAAGAAAACACAGGACAAACCAAGACTAAAACTGACAAGACCACATAATTATAACATATAGTTACAATAGTGCAAAGCAATACCATAATTTGATAAAGAGCAGACCATGGGCACAGTAAAAAAAAGTTTCAAAGTCCCGATAGACTCATCATCCCACGCAGGTGGTAGAAGGGAGAAATGCAGCACCATTGGAAGCACCCGACCGCAGCGGACTCTGAGTCCATCCGAAACCTTTGAGCCTCCGACCAGTCCCTCCGACACAGCATCTCTGAGCACCATCCTCTGCCGAGCGCTTCGACCCCGCCCCGGCCGCCGAGCAACAAGCAAAGCCGAGGACTTGGGGCCTTCTCCTCCGGAGATTCTGGATCGCACAGTAGCAGCAGCAGCAGCAGCGAAGCAGGCATATAGCGAAAATTCAAAGTTGCTAAAGTTCAAAGTAAGTTTATTATCAAAGCAATATATGTCACTATATACAACCCTGAGATTCATTTTCTTGTGGGCATACTCAATAAATCCCTAATAGAATAATAACTATAGTAGAATCAATGAAAGACCGCACCAACTTAGGCATTCAGCCAGTATGCAAAATGGGCAAATAAAAGAAAGAGAAGTAATAATAATATATAAGCAATAGATATTGAGGACATGAGATGAAGAGTCATTCAAAGTGACTCCATTGGTTGTGGGAACATTTCAATACGGGGCAAGTGAAGTTATCCCTTTGATTCAAGAGCCTGATGGTTGATGGGTAATAACTGTTCTTGAACCTGGTAGTGAGAGTTCTGAGGCTCCTGTCTCTTCTTTCCGATGACAGCAGTGAGAAGAGAGCATGATCTGGGCAGTGGGGAACCCCGATGATGGATGCTGCTTTCCTATGACAATACTTTGTGTAGATGTGCTCAATGGTGGGGAGGGCTTTACCTGTGATGGACTGAGCCATAGCCACTAATATTTGTAGGATTTTCCATTCAAGGGCATTGGTGTTTCCATACCAGGATGTGATGCAGCCTGTCAATATACTCTCCACTAGACATCTATAGAAGTTTGTCAAAGTTTTACATGTCATGCCAAATCTTCGCAAACTCCTAAGAAAGTAGAGGTGCTGTCGTGCTTTCTTCGTAACTACACTTAGAGTTGGGCCCGGGACAGGTCCTCTGAAATGATAACACTGAGGAATTTAAGGTTGCTGACCCTCTCCACCTCTGATTCTCCGATGAGGACTGGCTCATGGACCCCTGGTTTCCACTTCTCAAAATCAATAATCAGCTCCTTGGTCTTGCTGACATTGAGTGAGAGGTTATTGTTGTGGCACCACTCAGCCACATTTTCAATCTCCGTCCTATAAGTTGATTTGTTGCTGCCTTTGATTTGGCCTACAACAGTGGTGTCAACAGCAAACTTGAATTTGGCATTGGAGCTGTGCTTAGTCACATAGTCGTAAGTGTAAAGTGAATAGAGCAGGGGGCTAAGCACACAGCCTTGTGGCGTACCTGTACTGATGGAGATTGTGGAGGAGATGTTGTTGTCAATCTGAACTGACTGGGAGCTGCCAGTGAGGAAATCAAGGATCCAATTACACAAGGATGTGTTAAGGTCAAGGTCTTGAAGCTTATTGATTAGTTCTGAGGGGATAATGGTATTGGACGCTGAGCTGTAGTTGATAAAGAGTATCCCGATTCAGGCATTTTTTTCTGTCCAGATGTTCCCGGGTTAAATGAAGAGCTAATAAAATGGCATCTGCTGTGGACCTGTCATTCCGGTAGGCAAATTGGAGAAGATCCAAGTCACTTCTCAGGCAGGAGTTGATCTATCAACCCCATCTTCAAGATGTCAGAAATTAAAAACAGCAATTGGAGCAAACCCTTGTGGTCACAAAGGAGACAAGGACAAGCATCAAGAGTACCAAAGATCAGGACTGAACCCAAGTCACTGGAGCCGTGGGGCAGAATTGAACACATAATCACAGAGCTACCACAGCTAATAGTGACTGACGGGGATACTTCTATGACTTGCCTGTTACTTTGAGTCAATCAACAAAGATAATGAACATCGATCCTGCTTGGCCACAGTCAGGTCTCGCCCATTAAGGTGAAAGTCAATGATGGGAGGAGCCACTTAATATAAACAAACCTTTGGCCCGTGGTCCATATTGTAACACCATAGGAAACTTCCACAACTGCCTGCGGCTGTCTATGTTTTAAATTGCTCCTCCCTTGAACTCAATAGTCTCATTCTGGGATGCTCCTCGCTAATAAAAGGAAGTTGAATTAAATCCAACAATCAACATTTTAACTACTTTTTGAGGTTGGAATATTTCTGCACTGACCCAGAGCTTAACACCAGAGATTATAGAAGATTTATCATCAAACTGGATTAAACAGTGCATATTAAGATCTCTTTTTTTTCAAGCTCTGTCTCTCCATTAACTCTTGATGAATTTATACAGTCATGACCCTGAATTTAGCAGCAGAGGCAGATAAGTGAGTTAAGAATTTTTATTTAGAATTCTTGCTTTCATTAGCAAGAACAAAATACAAGAAGAGTGAGATTTTGGTACAACTATACAAAGCATTAAGGGCTGGAAAACTGTATGCATTTCTGGTTGCCCCACTCCAGGAAGGATGCGATTGCATTGGGAAGGGTGCAGAGGAAATTCCCCAAGATGTTATCAGGTCTAGAGCATCTGAGCAATAAGGAAAGACAGGATA